>NC_071469.1:61539211-61842241 GCF_028500815.1 Rissa tridactyla
TTTAATAAGGCTGGAAAATGGGTACTACTTGTATTTGAGTAAAACCTTCTAGTGCTATCATCCAATTTGAAATACTTGTTAAGAGAGAGCACTAGATGAAGCAACACAAAAGTGACTTTGAGAGACTGTAAAATGCCCTGAGGTATTTGGATTAGAATTCATGAGTTTACAGCACAAGAGTGGGACGGCAGTTGGAGGGATTGCAGCTGACGCTCGTCCCAGTTGCGCTGAATAAGTGTGTGGGCAAAAGGGCAGCAGATACCCTTGTGGGAAAACGGCTGAAGGCAGGATGTAAGCAACAAGTGTGCAGCTTTCAACATACAGCTGGCTGTATAAACAAATCTGTTTTAAAGATAATTAAGAGTAAATATGAATACTGAACATGGAGAGCCATGCGGTACATTCTAACCTGAGGTCAAGGGTTTTCCAAATATACTGACAGTGGCGTGTAGGTATGTGGGGAACTGATTCCCTGGGGAGCTGGGGCACAGAGTTGAAGATGGAGACAGCTGACACTCGCTTTATTTGAAAAAGCAACCCAAAACTTGCTTTTGTTTGTTTGTTTGTTTTTAGGGGGAAAGAAGAGAAGAAATGTGGCTCTGTCAAGGAGATGGGTGAATTTGCTAAAATTTGAAGCAGCGAGCTAAGACAAGTGAACAGACCGAGTAGCAGGGAGCATGCTCATCAAAAATTAGATACTGTTCAGATCTGGGGAGGGGGGAGGAGAAATGTCTCGGTATTGAAGGAAGAAAAGGCAACAGATGAAGCCTTTAGCTGTGTCAGGTTTAGTATGTTTGTATTTTCTAAAATTAGAGAAGCAACGAAAAAGCACTGAATTTAAATGTCATACAGTAACTGATTTTTGTCCTGTGTAAGGAGCATATCGCACCACTTCTGAGCAAAGAATTTAATATTTTTTTCCTTGAAAAGAATTTAATATTTTTCTCCTGGAAAGTTCCTGAGCCTTTGTCCATATTGGCTAAAGAATCTGTGTATACCTTTTTGGTTTTAGGGATAAGGCTTTGTCCAGTCTTTCTGCTTTTCTCTTACATAATTCAGGAAAGAATAAAATGTGGTGCTGCCTGTTCTTAAATGTGCACGCCCATGGCTCAGGCAGCCTGGCTCTGGCCTCAGAGTATTTGTAATCCTTTGTGTGGATGTGTAGCAAAACCATAAGCACCAGAGATCACCTTGTTTAACATGTTGTGTAATAAGTGAAAGAAATACCATGAGCTGTGGGGAGAAGGAAGAAGGACCACCCTGTAATGCAGTCATGGGTAGTCTGACATTGAGTTTAGGTGTATCTATCTTGTGTTTAGACTTTCATAAACTAGAAGCGTCAGGGATGTTATGGCTTAGTCTGTGAAAACTAATCTGATTGTAACATCTTTGAAGAAATGATGTTTTCTTTCTAATGTCTGTCAAGCTTGCCTCACTCCTTTCGCATGATTAAAATAGACAGGATTTCTAGTCAGGTGAAATCCTGCTTATGCTAGCTGTCAATAGAATGAAACAAAACAACGTCAGAACAGTTGTTTGACATGCTCAGTAGCAAACAGTGTTTCGGTAACAATGAGAGATAACTGATTGGGTTACATGAGTAATAGTCTCCCTGATGGCACCTGTTACCTCCACACAATTTTGTACGTGGCAGACATTGGTACAGAGGAAAAAAAAAAAAACCTAAACCACTTTGAAATGTCAAACTTAAAACCCTTTTGTTTCAGATGGGAAGATAATACTCCCTGTACTCACCCTGCAGTTCCTGAAATTCTTAAAAGTTTTTCCATTTCAGTGTCCCTTGGAAACTCTTTAATTTGCTTGCACTAACCCTTTAAATTTTGTGTACACGTTAGAGAAGTGGTATCTTTTATTTGCTGAACATAAAAGGCTGGTTACATAAAGCACATTTTTCCATCAGATCTCATGACTGCTACCTGATTTTTATCTCAGGCTAGTGGAAAAATGTGGTTTCTTGGGTAATGGAGCAAACTAGGGAGTATGTATTGAAGGGAACAGTCATGCTATACTGACCAGGAATAGTATTTGGTGGGCCAGCTATAGAAATCTCCCTGAGGGCATCAGCCTAGTTTATGACTGTAGTTAAAATAACAGGCAAAATGGATACTCACATAAATTTGTGGAGGCCCAGAATATGGCTAAAACTGTGATCACTTCTATACCAAGTACAATTTCTCTATGTTTTTATATATTGTCTTAAGATTGAATCATATTTTGCTGTAAAAAAATGCAATGATTTTTGAGAGAGGATGACAAAGTAGTAATCAGCATGATACCCGGTCTTGACTGTCTTTTGAGGGTAGGTTACACTATGGATTTGGTTTATTTTTATTAACTGTGGCAGGAATTAGTATGGGGTTTTTGTTGGGGTTTTTTGGGTTGTGTTTGTTTTTTTTTCTTTTAAATTTCTTGTTGCGTAACAGTTGCTGTAATTTGCTGTTTAAATGACAGCTAACACAGATAACTAATTCTTACTTATTTTAGTAAGGTAACTAACTAAGTTGTTTTAAGCAGCCTTTCCTATGCAACTGTGTTCACCAGGAATGAAAACTGCAGTTGATATTACTGAGGAAGGTCTTTATTCGCAGTTGCAAAACTGCAAGCACTACTGATCAGTTAATCAAAAGATAATGCAATGACCTCAGGAAACTGAAGTGTGTAGAGACCTCAGGCATGTCTTAATAATGGAAAATCACAGAGTGTTAAAGGAAAGCTCTGGTCCTGCAAGTATTAGTATTTTGACAGTGCCCTATGCTTATGCCAAGCCCTGTCAGCTTCAGCTGTATGAGTGCAACAGTCCAGCAATGTGCTTATACAGCCAGGGTGCATATAAGCAGAGAATAATAGATATGTCAGGCTGGAAAGGACTTTGAGAAGTAGCTGAGTCCAATGCTCTGCACTGACACAGTATGGATCTCCTCTGCAGCTGTTAAAAACCTTAAAGCGTATACTGGGATAGTACAGGAGATTATGTGACCTCTCTTGGCAGCCTTATTCTAGTGTGTC
The DNA here is from genome assembly GCF_028500815.1 of Rissa tridactyla. Classification (NCBI taxonomy): domain Eukaryota; kingdom Metazoa; phylum Chordata; class Aves; order Charadriiformes; family Laridae; genus Rissa; species Rissa tridactyla. The sequence goes on from NC_071469.1 coordinate 61,542,239, forward strand.
GCTACCTTTAGTGGTAGAAAGTTTTTTCCTAGACCTCAAACTGAACCTTTAAGATGCAATTAAGCTGATTCTTCTTGTTTACCCTAGTAAACACATGAAGATAATTGGGTAATTGACCCTCCTTTTTAAAATATAATTTATTTGTTCCTGGAAAGCTTGGGAAAAGGTTTGAGTTTGATTAAAGGACACAGATGAAATATGTCAGAGAGAAAAGCAGTGAAAGTAACTTAGTGACTGGAATTATTTTTCATTCCATAGTTGAAACTAGCGGTTTTGTTGTGGTATGCTTAATGCTAGTGGTCCATTTCCCTAATGGAGCAAGGTAAAGTGATCAGCTTGCACACAATTTTGTAATTACATATGGGAATATTATGTTGACAAACAAGAACTTATTGCTCCACCAGCATTTTGAAGTAGCATCTACTTTTCACAATGAAGCATTTATAAAACAGACTGTATTTCCAGAGCATTTCATTTTTGCATGACTAATTGCATGTTATAAGTTACAATGGCAATTTCTTTCCCTTGAAAGATGCTGCCCACATCTCTCGCCCCATTTGCCTGGAGACAATTAATGAAAGGAGACCATTTGAGGTACAATTTTATTCCAAAGGTCATCTGCAGCTGTTTGGATAAGAATATAAATAATTGCAAGAGGGTTTAAAGAAAAGGCAAACAAACCTTATTTTGTCCAAAGGCAATCTGATGAACACACTCCCAATCTGGCTTCTTCCAGGGCAGCTCTTTGCAGACAAATATGTTTGCCAATAAAACTATGTTGATTCTTTTGGGTGTCTTATGAGTAATAACTTCTAAAACACTGGTTCCCAGCACCTGGGAATAATGTTCCATGAGAAGGACCATCTGTAGTTCCTTTATTCCATATACTGTCTCCCTAAAATATCTCCCAGGGAGACAATACATACATAGATTTTTGGCCTGTCCCAGCATTGCCTCTATAAGCTTTTTTGGTCTTCTAAAATAATTATGCCCAAACTTCCCTAACTGCCAGATACTCACTTAAATGGGATTCATGGGTAACAAGAGCCACATAATTTTCTTGCCATTGAATGGCTGTAAAACATTAAACAGAACTCATGATGGATAGTATATAATCAAAAATGTATTTCTGGAGTTTTCAGAGAAAGAATCTAGCCTACTAAAATTAATCAACTCTTCAGAGTTTCAAGACTGTTTTTCTTAATAGTAATTGGCCAATTGAACCCTCACAAATGTCTTGATAATACAGTCTCACAGAAGAGCAATAGCTGTTTTACACTCCTTTCTGAATGATTCCTCTCTCACTCCTCATTTTTTTTTCCTCTTCTGTTAGGCTCTGACCTTTGCATTTGGTGTATTTTCCCTGCTTTAAGCATGAAACCCTTTCTTCTTTGATTTGGAGCAGTAATGTGTGATTGACTGGACATGCTGCTTTATTATTGCAGAGATGACTAGCCCTCTCACAAACATATACAAGGATATACAAGCCAAGAAGCACTATTTTAATGCAAATAGAGGCAATCTAAGAATCTGATTAAAAGTTTCATTCCTGTAATGGCATCCTATGGGTTAGTGTTAGTTTTATTATCTGCTTAATCACAATTGAGAAAGGATTTGCACATCTGATTTCTCAAGAATTTCAGCTTAAAAGTCCAAGTCTGATACATTTTTCTTGGCTGGGCACAGCAGGGATGGTTTCTAAGTGATCTACTGAAGGAGCACATACTGTGTTAAGATGTTATGTAGCATAAAGTGTGGAATATCCCTTTTGAAACTGTTGTAAGAAAGAGGTGACAAAACAGGAGGTGAGGAGTCCATGGGAATCAACACAAAGGGTAAGTAAACACAGCTGATGAAGGAAGGCTGAATAATTTTATTTCATTTGTCTAAGGATAAGACTGAGATGAACTTTAAGATGCCATGGTGCACTTTGTTAGACTTTCTAGCTGGGGCAGGGTATGTAGGTGAGTGAAGTGAAATCATGTAAGGAGTAGTAAGTGTCAAATAAATATTGCATATAAGATGCCTCCCCTACCCCAAGAGAAAATAGTTAGCCTCTTCCCTGATGTGAATTAGCATAATCCATCAAAGTAATTTGTTCCTGACTTTGGTCTGAGAATTTGTTTCTGAGTTTGGGCTGAGAAGTGCCCTTTACCTCATTACTGTTTTGTCCTGAAACTTCATTTTGAACTCCTGCCTGGAGGTTACAGCTGGGATAAAGACATTGTGCCTGTTGTTGCACCTGTCTACTGAAACGCGTGTCCCAAAGGTGATCCCAGAGACCGAAGAAAGATGCTCAGGGCAGACGAGAAAACTGACTGATGTATCGCGTCAGTGAGAGAAGGAACCTGAATTCGGGGTTTATCGTTTTTGCCTTTTGAAGATTGTGGCAATTTTCAAACCAAAGGTTAATTTGGCACACAAATGTGTGTATTATATGTTGGGGGATCAAGAGTGCTGCTGTCTTGAGTGTGTGTTCAGTGTGAAGAGAACTCCAAAGCACGGAGGGTCTGCTCTTGGTAGCACTGGTGTAGGCTTCAGTCATAAGTGAGCTTAATCCCTTTCAAAAACAGACTGTAAATAATTCTCTTTCTGATTTTACCATGACAGTGCACAGTGTTAATTTATTTCCTTAGCTTGCTGTTTAGTTTTCATAAACTATAAACCAACATGAAAATCACAAGCTGTGAGTTGACTGGATTAATGCACCAAAACATGAACTCTTGATCTTAGTCATTAATGGAAGTGTTAAATGTGAAAGAGAAAAGAGGTGGTGCCTAAAAAATGAGTGTTGGAAGAGACTGGAAAAAACAGCCATTTAAAGAGCTTTCTCTGAGCATCAGGGAATATGGTGATTCTCATAGGAGGCGATACTAAGAAAGAACCAAAGATATGCCTGGAGCCATATTATGGTTATCCAGCCTTGTAAGGATTTGCATTTATTTTGTGAGCAGACGATGGGTCTTTTCTGTTGAGTGCTACAGAAATCTCCAAAGAGATTGTGTGTTAAATATTTTAGGATGATTGTCATAATTTAGAGCTTTGTTTTCAGAGCTACTATGTGCTGTTCTGTTGGAGATGAATTGCTTTACTACTTGAACTCTGAGTTATGTGTTTTGCTCTTGAAATTGGGATTTTTTTTATCCATGCTGGTTTTAGCTATTGATAAGACCATTCTAAACCTCACAGGCTGGAGTGAGTATTTGATTCTTTTCTGAATCAAATAATAATAGGTAAATTTAGATAATCTGAAGTTATCTAAAAGATGAGTTACTTATGAAATACAAATTAATTCTGGGAAAACAAAGCACACTGTTTTGTGGAATAGAGAGGGAGGAAGGGAGAATTGTGTGCTCTTCAGTGACCTTCAGTACACCGAATTCAGATCTTTCCAACACTGTTTATAATTCTATATTGGTATATGTTTAGAGGGAAAGAAACATATAGGAATTGCTGTACTGGATTAGATTAATTACGCATTTAATTGCCCAATATCCTGTTTTCAATATTGGACAGTACCAGATGGATTGAAAATACATGAGAAATCTCGCAGAGCAACGTGCCTAACTTCTGTCAGTTAATAGGTTAAGCCTTGGAACATGAAGCTTTGTATCTATTATCAGTCTTTTTTTTTTTTTTTTAAATAATCAAGCTTGATGTGAATGTTTTGTCCAGGCTCTTTTCTCAAAGAGGGAAGCAGACTACAGTAATAGATTTATTCTCTTCAGACAGGAAGGCTGTCTTTTTGCTGAGACAAAGTGGCTCCCAGCTCCCCTGTGGGAAGGCAGATCTTCCCCCTTTCCTGGTGGCCGTCAATGTGGTCTCATCCCTACAGAGCTGCTGCTGATTGTCTCAACCCTATAGTTGGTATTTAGATGAAGTCCCATACTAGATGACACACAAAATTCCAAGGCAGACAGAGAGGATATGTTATTCGTCATATCTGTGCATTGGCTGAAACCTGGAATTTTGAGTAAGTTATTTGATGAATAACAGTCCTGGAGTTTCTGGCAAAACACAAAACAAAACTCCCAAAATGCGTGTGTGTCAAATTTAACTACATATTGAACAGAGGAAGGCAGATGAGTTTTCACTTGTATGGTGGTGAGTTCCGAAATCAGCACAAATATTGAGGACTGAAGAACCTTGAATGGATGGCCTCAGAGGTTTTTTGTTCCATCTACATTAGGCAAATCTGAGCTCTGTTTCTCACCTTCTCCAGTTAAACTGGATGCATTAGCTACCCATCACATCCACCCTTGCTGTACAAAGCTCACTTCCACACTTACTTTATAGCAGAATTGGACATGTTGACCTCAGTACCGTGACCTTTTCAAGGCCAATGTAACTACAGTGAGCTTTTTAAGGGACACTTGAGAATTGTTCAGTGGAGACAAAAAGCAAACTCAAAGTTCCATGGAAAAAGCTTTTCTTATTATACAGAAGCTGTGGGGAAAAAACGTAACTTTAATTTACCTTTTATTTTTTCAAGGTCTCTTAGCACTTCATTTAAATTCACATATAACATAATACACCGTATTTTTATGGTAGCAATATTTATATTTCAAATTATTAACATCCCTATAGCAGACATAGTACCTAATTAAGACTGAACAATGTTGTCTTTGGGGCCAGACAGACCAGAAATTCTCGGAGGGCATGGTTGTGCCAGGGCAGGAGCAGATGGGCAGGACTTTGTTGCTCCCATATTTTGTAGGGCAATCCACTGCTGTGTCTTTAGATAATTTCTTAGTTCTTCTGTGGTCGGCACTAAGGCCAATTCAGATGAGGACTGCAGATAGAACTTCACTCTTCTGGGAGGAACACCCTGTTTTCTGTGATCTAGAAAACCCTAGTGAAGAGCCATGTGCCTTACTTCTGGTTATCTTTACCATGCTGCAGAAGGAAGCCCTGTGTGCTATTTTCAGTAGAATTAGTTAGGGAGAACTTTGCACGAGTCGACGTGGGAAGAGCTCGTTCATACAGAGGTGCTAAATAAATGGCAGTAATCCAAAATGTGAGAAGTATGTATCATCCAAAATGTAAAACAGTAGCAACAAGCTCGTTATGAAAGAGAAATAATCATGGAGTTAAATCTCTGTTAATAATCTATTATAATACTAACAAAGGCAACACAAAAGCACAAAGGCTATACAAAAGAAAGAAAAAAGCAGATGAGTTAGGGTTCGAACAGATTAAAAGAATCAAATCGCTTCCTGGGATTAACTGTATGTGTTCAAGAATGAGTATGCCTTATGGTGAGATTCAGTTGCATAACAGCATTTATTTATTTCATGGAGCATCCAGAATGAGCTTACATTGTGGTGCTAGAAAGCTCTTTTGTATAGGCCCAGACAACAAGCAACTGCAAATCAATGTTAAAAAATTGGAGGTTCTTACTACAGAGTCAAAGATAGTGATTCCCATATTCAAGTTCTCCTGAGACACGCCATCAGGAAAGACTTCTGCTCTCTTTTTCTTTTTGACAAGTGTTAACAACTTTGAAACACAGCAGAGGAAAAGCCTTCTAGCTGTAGAAGTTTCTTGCCCTTGTTGCGGGAACTGTTGATGAGGTTTGGTTAGAAATTGTTACATATATAATACACAGGTGCTGCTTCTTCCCTATGTGTTCAGGAGAACAATGGTGACATCTCAAAATGTCCTGCAGAGTATCCTCTGCCCTGCATAGTGTTCCAGGGGACCAGTGTGACTACAGACACGCTGCAGAAAGGTTGTAGTGGGAACAACTGGGAGATGCCAAAGTGAATTACGGGAAGCTGTTGAGACAGGTGAAGTGGGTTGGTCTGTCTTCCCTGTCTCTTTGCATCTTCATAGCCTGGCATCTCATCTCTGGTGTCCAGCTTCTTGTAAATGACTTTGCTAAACCTGTTAGGTGGCAGCCCACGTCATTTTCCCATCGAGATCATGTCTTATTCTGGCAATTAGTGTTACTTGTTCTGTGACTCAAGAAAAAGAAGTTTCTGCTAATGCATTCAAAGGAAATAACTTATAGCTGGAGAAATGTCATGTCAATAGTTTTTTAAAGGAAACAGCTAAAATGCAAAGACTATAGCATATGATTTTGATGTGCTGTTTTCAGGCATGCAGACAGTTGCTAAACAGAGTAATATAATATAATAATAATGTAATAACATTACCAATTCTCTGATGATTGCTGATATGTTGGAAAGATTCTCTGCCTTGTTCTGATGCGGGGCAAAGCCCATTTTTTGCAATGCTCGTAGGACTGTGGCTGTTCCAGGCATGGAGGTGAGGGCAGGTTGTTGGTTTAGCTGGTTGGTACACAGCACTGTAAGGAAAAAATGAAGAACTGAAGACAAAAAATTCACAGGCAGGACCTTTTTAAATCTTGCTTTGTGATAAAATTCAGCCTGAAAGGTAGTGTTCTTGTGGCTTTGCTTAATAAGGTTTGTGAGACAATACTTATCTGTCTGGTCATGTAGCACATACTGTAGTCTTTGGAAAGTCTGCCAAGAAAGACTTACGGTCATATATTGGTGGCACGATACAGGCATATGGAGCAATACCTCTGAAGCGCCACCCAGAATGATAGGCTCAGGTGTCAGCTGAGCAGTTTTAAGAGCTGCTTTCATATGTTGTTATTCTGAAGTTGAATATGGATTCAGTTATTATTAATTGTAGTATTCCACAGTTGCGGATTTGACTTCTCTGCTGTGTCACCCATTGGTAATGGAACCTACTTGTGCTGTGATAACTGAGTCATGACTAAGAAATACATACAGGTGTCACAAGCCTTAAGTTAAACCTAATCTTGCAGAACACTGAAGACTATTCCAAATGTTGTCTTGAAATACATCAACTAGAGAGCAGAGGCATTAAGCCAGATTAGGTAGTGATGTCCAGATAAATTTAAGTGATCTCTAGCAGTTAAAAATGAAATGTGCACACTGAAACTTCTAAAAAGATATTCCTATGTTCTTATATTCTGTAACCACGGATTGAACAATAAATCCAACAAAATTATTCAAAATTCAGGGTTGCCAGCTCCCCCTCTGTCTGTAGGAAGTTATGCATTAACTGATTGAACTCCTTTTTTCTGTTCATGAACGAATGCCACAGAAGCCATAATTATTCAAGTATGATTTGACAGTGTCTGTAAAACTGTTGCATTTTTTTTTTTTTTTCTAGAGTGTACTGCATTATGCCTTCTTTGGGTAGCAGAAAATGGATTCTTTTGATTAGGCAGATCAAATGTCTGCTGAGACTGTATGAACATAATGCTGACTGCAGGCAGGATTTACCTTGGGAACTAAGAGGATGAAACACCCCTACTACTACTAATTGGCATAACCTACCCACTCTGGGCTATACAAAATGATATTCACCACATGGCTCTCTAGTCCTTGCCCTTCAGATTGGGGCTGTTCCCAGCCTTGCGTACAGGAGGCTCTTGGGGCAAATGTACGCATTTATAATTGTCCTTTTACAGCTGTTCTATAATAACCTGTGCTTTGGAGACAGTCGTGTCAGTGAAGGTTGTAGAGGCAGAACGCTTTAAGAAAGTGGACAAAGAAGGACTATGAGAATGGTAAAAAAAAAAAAAAATCAGACAAAAACTAAAATCTCATCAGAAATGACCGGAGTTTGAAAGGCGGTGTGGAACACACATAGCAAAACCCTCTCTGAATGCTGGGATTTTTTTGTATCTTCAGTCTGCTGCTTGAGCATCAGGATATCTAGTGACGGGGGCTGATTTCATATCAATCACCACAGCTTTCTCGCAGTGGGGACAGTATGTGTCATTGTAGCTATAAGAAATTATTCCTACCAGGACAGAAGTAATGGTTTACAGTACATCAAGTTGGTTTCAGGATCACACAAGACATAATTTACATGAGCTCTCATGACAGATAGAAAATGAACCGTAGGTGCTGCTGTACTCATGGAAGCTGAGACCAGACTGGAATATTTTTTTAGCGTGAAAAGGCTCTGATTTCTAGGGTTTCTTTGCAGCTTAGAGCTGGCATTATTGACTACAAAAATCATTTTATGACTGGTTCAATTGATTAATAAAAAAGTGTGTCAGGTCCTACTGTGAAGATTTAATCTTTGGCTCGCTCCAAGGGCAATTACAGTACATAGTGAGTTAGGAAGGTCTCAGGCTGCCCCAGCACCTCAGCTACTGTGCAGAGAGATGCAACGGAATTAGATCCATGTAAAGTGTAAACTGACTTTTTATTTATCGCTGTTTAAGTAAAAGCTATAGATCTTGTTGAGAAGTTTTCAACAAGACTATGTAAGAGGCTAATGCTTTTTTTTAACTGAAAGCTATTACAGTTTAACCTAGCCATGAAAGGAGACAGCAGTGAGTGACAAGCTTTTTATGAAAAATTTCTTCAAAAGGATATGTACAGTCCAGGGTTACAAATGTTGAAAAGCACTGGATCGTAAAGACAGAACTGATGTTTGCACACCACGGGCCTCAACAGAAGCCTGCTGAAGTCAGTTGTTAGTAAAATTCAGCTGGTTTTGTCTAGAGGCTCTAAAATCAGAGGAAACTGCACTTCTGGTGTGTCCTTCTGAAAACAGTGTAGAGAAACTGAGTGTACAAGCAAGGATTCTGGGATAGTCACTTAGGAGAGAAGATTTAAAGACCAAATATATTGATGTCTGATTGAGGGGGTTTGCGATGTGAGGATCATGCATGGGAAGCAGGTACCTATGCATGGAGACTCGGCGTTTTCAGGAGGAAGAAGAGCATTTCACTGCAGCACAGGGAAGTTTCCTGTAACTTGGAGTAATGGAAGAAAAAGAAAAATGGAGCGAATAGCAAGCAAAAGTCTTCACAGTGAGAGATATCAGAAACTGTCCCACAGTGTTTCAGGAGAAACACCAGTATCCTCATCCTAGGGGACATTTAAAACCCAAAAGCTCTTGGAAACAACAGTGGAGAAGGTTGCTGCTCTGACACAGAGTAGGGAGCTGAATAAATCCCTTTTATTTATCCTGCTTGGAAAAAACAAGCTGGATTTCTGCATCCCAAACCGATAGCACAAAGCCAGAGGCCCTAGGAAAATACTGTCAGTGAATAAATTTGATTGGCACTTTGAGATTAGCTCAGTGTGAAAACCAATGATATCACATTTTTAAAAGAGATGTTTCAGAAAGGAACTGCTCCCATAGAAAAGCTCTTTAGGTAAATATATGGATCTGCTTCATTTTTGAAGAATGTTTCAAAGACTGACAACTTGGACATGTGTTGTGGCTCCAACTGCTGGAAATTTTATCTGTTGTTGGACTACCACAGCACTGGATGGAAGGTCACAGCGAAATCAGATTTGGTCTTAGCACTGCCAGTTATTATAAACCTCAGCAACAGATGAGATTCAAATGTGATTTCAGTGAACCTAGAGCTACAGTTTCCAGTAAACTTATTATTTGAAGTCTGTTAGCAGTTCAATAAGAGCAGGAGTGTAGCACAAAATGTGATATTTGAAAACCTTATTAGAAACCAGTTTTGTAATTCATGGTGAGAAATAGATTTGTTCAAAAAGCGAGGAACTATTTTTAGCACCTGCACAAAATTCAAAAGGAAGAGAGATTGATACAGCATGTGCAATTAAACAATCAAATCTAGTGCTTAATTAAATTGTTCAGTTATAAGATGCCATGCTTCCTAAAATCTCAGAAATAATTATTGATCATCAAATACTCTGCCACTTCTGGGTTTGTCATCAGCTGAAACTGGTGAATTATTCATGGTTTTCAATTTAATACGGTAAATGCTCTTTCTGGTGATCAGTATCTGTGTCAAATGTCTAAATGTAACTTGTTTTATTTCTTGTTGTCTCAGTACAAGCCCTGGCTTGCCAACACTGCATGCTTGTCACTCCAGACTAGGACAAGTCCTGCAGTCTTTTTCCAGACAAAATACACAATAGCTTCTCTGGAAGCTGATACATGAGAAAAGATGTTTTTAGGGTACAGAAATTATGGGATAAGGTGTTTTTCTGACTTCAGTAAGCTAAACAGGAGAAGGGAAAAATCCTTCACAATCAAGTTTCCTTGGAAGAGAAGAGCCAACAACAACTGCTTTAATTTACCACAATATTTGCATATTTTGCATTATAGTTGTGTAAACAGAAGAGATTTAATCCTGCCTGTAAGCATATCTTCATAAATGCATTATAAAGCCTTCCAGAAAGAATAAAATCAGCTGAAAATATATAGCCCTTGGTAGGCATATCAAATTTATTACTTCTACTCCATTCTGTGAATATTTATAATCAGCACACATTTGCACTTCTTGGTAAGAGCATTTTAGCAAACTTTACATTTAAAGACCTTTTTTTCTTCCTCGTGTCAATGGGGACTTTTACGTCTGAGCCAATACACGTGAGTACATTTGTGTCTCTGTATGCATGAAGAATGAACGACCAGTCAGAGAATGAGCAAATAAAGAGCAGGTTATTGGGTCAAAAACTAACTTTATCAACTATTTTCAAATTTACGTAGAGGAGTTTTCTCTCAGTGCTTGGAATCACTGTTAAAGTGGGACCTGCTCACATGCAATGACTGCAACAATAGTTTCCGTGGTGATGTAAAGTGTGGTTTATTTTAGCTCTATGATATTACTCCTTGTATTAAAAGTGCCAAAGCAACTATTCTGAGACAGAAAAGGGGCCTTATTATTTTGTTTTTTTTTTCCTTTCACTGTTTTCTCTAGTGCTGCAATACCTCTGAGAATGATGTAACTCATATAAAACTAAACTTCAGGGATAATATTATTCTTGTTAAGCAAGCGCTTTGATTTCTGAGAAGACAGATGAGGGTTTTGGCACATTCATGCAGCCTGCAGATACTTTATGTGGATGTTGAATTTGCGAAATTCCATCCACCTCGGGACTGTAATTATGTCTTTTTTAGAAGCTCTCTCTCTTCTCCCTGTGAGGTTTGAATGGGTTCAAACATAGGTGGGATATGCGAACCATTTTAAAACTGTAGATTTTGAAGTGAAAGAGGGCTGTCAGGGAAACATGAAAGATGTTACTGTCTTCCCTGACTCCTCTGCGTCTGTGTGGACTATTACAGAACTGAAGTAAGGAGATGAAATGTAGGCATGAGGCATATATCTAGGACTCAAAAACAAAGAATTGGGCTGGGCTGAATGACAGGTTGTTGCTTTATTTCTGTCAGGGAGATTTATGAGGGAGGTATCTTTCTCCTTTGGATGTACAGTCAGTTTTCATAGTTGCTCCCCACTGGCTTCTTCAGATGGTTGCCTGCCTGTTGTATACCCAGCTGATGCCTCTGTTGTCAGTCAAAAGGCTGGACAGAAGATCTGTGAGGGATCAGGTTGAAGACACCAGTGTTGAGAAACGCCTTCTTTTTGCCCAAATCGGTGAATGGCAATATTACCCTTTGCACAATGGAGCCACTCTGATACTGCTGTCACAGACCTCCTGCAGCTTCTAGGGTGGGATACAGATGTCTTTCTTCACTGTAATCTCTGAAGAAATTCCACCTGTTTGGTCTAGCGCATGTGCTCTTGATGTCTTTCCAGATATACCGTATCTATGAGGGCTGAAGGGACAGGAAGCTCACAGCACTGTTGTGTGAGGAAGCCAGAGCAGAAGGTAACAAAGCCGGCACTTGCTGCTACACCACTAATGTGGAGTATAAAATACAGCTTGGGGAAATCACATGCCTGTCATTATATCCTGGAATTTCTGCAATATGCTGGCAAAGCAAGGTTGCTATGGGTATCCTTCCTGCTGCTCTAACCTTCGATTGCTATCAAGTTCTTGTGCAATTTTGTATTTGGAATAGTGAATGATAGAGATTAATTCTTCTCAAAACAGAAAGATGTATCTTAAAAAAAAGAAAGTATCCAGTTGCTTTTTTGCTTTGTTTGAAAACCCTTGTTTTCTTTCTATGAGTGGGAAGTGTGTTCATCACAAGTGAGAATGTGTCTAGGCCAAGTTACAGCATTTGACTTCAAAGTATGATTCCAAAACAGCCAGCCACTTACATGTCTCCCTGTAAACAAATAGGCAGAAAAAAAAATCATCACAAAGGAGGAACAGCTTAGACATTGCAGGAATCCAGGGTGCTTTTTCTAGTCTTCCTGTGGAGAACTTTATAGCTTGTTTACTGTGCGGAAATCTGTCTCTCACTTTACCAACTGCTTCCCAAGATGTTGACTTTGTCTAACCATGTCCCCTTCATTCTTCACTGTTTTATTTCTTTTCCTGCCAGGATTCTAGAGTTTTGTTTGCATGTTTGCAATATGCCTCCTTTGTAAATTTTTTTTCAGCACAGTTTTCTATTTCTGCCTTCCAGGCTAAGTGGTCATTGCCAAAGATGATGGGCTGTGCAAAAATTTTGCCTCCATAAACAAGGAGGTAGTAATTATGCCCAGATATTGTTTCAGTGGAGAGTGATGGTGCAGATATTCAAGTAGCCTCTTCTTTGTTTTAATGTTTGATATCTAGTATCGAATATTTGAGGCCTAATAGGTGACTTAGAGTTGGTGGATCAACAGCAGTAATGAGTGTTATGACCATTGGAGTCATCAGATAGACATCTAAATATGCTGTACCTGAGAGACACAAAATAATATATGTTAGAGTTATAAACTGGCAACAAATGTCTGGCGAGGCCAGCGATGGCTTTTGCTCTCTCCCAGTCATGGTTTTGCAGTTGTTTGTGGTGATGTTGGCTTGGCTGCTCTAGAGAAAGAAGGCTATTCTTATCTTAAAAGTAGGGCTGGTGAACGGGTCCATGCAAAACCGGACTTTGAGCAGATCTGTGTTGCTTCTAAACACATCTGACCTGAGATAATGGAGCTGTGCTGGTTTTCAAAGGGATCCCAGATTATTTTATGAACTGCAGTCTTTTGTTCCTTATGATGCTCAGGAAAGTTAACAAATCTCCCTTATATTCATTATTTTGTGCCAAGGTGAACTTTAAATTCTTGTGAATATTCAATGCTAAATTGACTTCATTTTAGGAATTATTGTTTGCACAATGATTATAGTGCATTTCACTAGTCTATTTAAGAATGTATTCAGACTGAGGTCCAAGTGCTGTTGGCTCATCTTTGCTTACAAACCTGGTGTGCAGCAGTGATTGATGTACTAGCTGCTGCTTCCTGGAAATGCAGGCATAGCTCAACGTGATGAGTGTTGCATTGTTGTTTAAGGAGTGAAGACTGCTGATGACTATAGAAACTACAGATAATGCATTTAAAAGATATAAAATACTTGTGGTTGAATGTGACTGTCTCTTGTGAATATAGTAAGGAGTGCCTTATTTCAGGGGATCGAGATTTGGAAAGTGCACGACCTCACTACTAACAGCAGAACAAGTCAGAGTTCAAGGGAGTGTTTGAAATAAAATCAATACAACTGTAAACTGCAGGCCTGTGAGCTCAGATAGGTAAGAGGTTTTGTTTCTTAAGTCCATTTTTCAGAGAAAATGTCATCTATAAAATAAAAAATGGGATTATTTCTGCAGGAAATTCCATTTTCCTAGTGCTTTTTCATGCAAAATCCCCTGATATTACAGCAAATGTGCTAACATGACAAAAAAGTTCAGGGGTATGAAATTATCCAAACTAAAATGAGGCAAAAAGCACTGAATTCAATTACAAGTGATCACAATCTGATCACAACTCTGATCACAATGCTACTTGGCTGTTGAAGTAGCATGGCCAAGCCATGTGGTAGCTCTGGCCCACATCTGGCTTCTGTTCTCTGGCCTGAAAATGCAGGTGCTCCTTTGCAGCTGCTTCCATGAGAGCTCTCCTCTGGCATGAATCCAGGATGAAGTGCAAATGTGCACCTTTGGCTTTTCAGTGAGATGCCTCAAGTATTCTGGCCCTGGAATATGAAAATTGCTGTTGAGACTTTAGCCCAGTGATGGCTTCAGCTTACTGTTATTCTCTCTGTATATCTGGGTTTGGGAGTCATATGCTGTTGCTTCTTCTCCACACCTTGGCCTCCTTAACTACCCAGGGATGAGTGTTAGGGGCACAGGAATAGTGAAGTTATAATTGGAGTACTCCTTTGCAAGAGTAGTGTGCGAGAGAATGGTGGGGGACAGACTGCCCAGAGCCTGACCCTGTGCATGGGAGCAGAGCTGGCTGAACTCCCCAGCAGTCCATGCTGTTTTATTAAGGACACCATCTGCTTCCCTTCCTGGGGAAGTGGAGCTTCAGAGGTACTGCATGTGACACCCTGTTTTCTTAGTTCACCTCCTAGCATGGCACAAGTGAGTGCATGGTCCTTAGCAACAGTTTTAAAGAGCAGTGGTGGCAACCCTACCTCTTTTTAATTCTTTCTTATTCTGAATTCTTTTACTGACGTAAACACTGCTCAGTCTACAGGGAAGTGTGGTTTTTCCTTTCCTCCTGAAACATCAAATCAAAGCAAAACCAAAACACCTTTCACAGCAGGAATACTGTAAGGTTGAAAGCAGAAAAGTTTTGAATTTTCACAGGTAAGCTTAGAAATAAATAATCTATTTCATGCTGGGTTTAACAGAATTACAATATTTTAGAATCATAGAATAGTTTGGGTTGGAAAGGACCTTTAAAGGGCATCTAGTCCAACCCCCCTGCAATAAGCAGGGACATCTTCAACTAGGTCAGGCTGCTCAGAGCCCCCTCCAACCTGACCTTGAATGGTTCCAGGGATGGGGCATCTACCACCTCTCTGGGCAACCTGGGCCAGTGTTTCACCACCCTCAGTGTAAAAAAATTATTCCTTATATCTAGTCTAAATCTACCCCCTTTTAATTTAAAGCCACTACCCCTTGTCCTATTGCAACAGGCCCTGATAAAAAGTGTGTCCCCATCTTTCTTATAAGCCCCCTTTAAGTACTGAAAGGCCACAATAAGGTCTCCCCAAAGCCTTCTCTTCTCCAGGCTGAACAACCCCAAGTCTCTCAGCCTGTCCTCACAGAAGAGGTGCTCCAGCCCTCTCATCATCTTTGTGGCCCCTCCTCTGGACCCCCTCCAACAGGTCCACGTCTTTCCTGTGCTGACAGCTCCAGAGCTGGACGCAGTACTCCAGATGGGGCCTCACGAGAGCAGAGTAGAGGGGGAGAATCGCCTCCCTCAACCTGCTGGCCATGCTTCTTTTGATGCAGCCCCAGATTCTGAGCTGTCAGTGCACATTGTCAGCTTATGTCCAGCTTTTCATACACTGGTACCCCCAAGTCCTTCTCAGCAGGGCTGCTCTCAATCCCTTCATCCCCCAGCCTGTATTCATACTGGGGTTTGCCCCAACCCATGTGCTGGATCCTGCATGTGGCCTTGTTGAACCTCATGAGGTTCACATGGGCCCCTTTCTTGAGCTTGTCCAGGTCCCTCTGGATGGCATCCCATCCCTCAGGTGTGTCAACCACATCACTCAGCTTGGTGTCATCTGCAAACTTGCTGAGGGTGCACTCGGTCCTACTATGTCATTGATGAAGATACTGAACAGTACTGGTCCCATTACAGACCGCTGAGGGACACCACTTGTTAACAATCTCCACCTGGACATTGAACTGTTGACCACTACCCTCTGGATGTGACCATCCAAACAATTCCTCATCCACTGAACAGTCAACCCATTAAACCCATACCTCTCCAATTTAGAAAGAAGGATGTTGTCGGGGACTGTGTCAAAGACATTATGGAAATGCAGATAGACAACATTCGTAGCTCTTCCCTTCTCCACCGATGTAGTCACTCCATCACAGAAGGCAATGAGGTTGATCAGGCAGGACTTGCCCTTGGTGAAGCTGTGGTGGCTGTCTTGAATCACCTCCCTGTCCTCCATGTACCTCAGCATAGGTTCTGGGAGCATCTGTTCCTTTGTCTTCCCAGACACAGAAGTGAGTCTGATAGGTCAATAGTCCTTCAGGGACAGACCTTCAGGGTCCTCCTTTCTAAAACTGGGTGCAATGTTCCCCTTTTTCCAGTCACCATGGACTTCACCTGACTGCCATGACTTTTCAAGTATCACGGAGAGTGGCTTGGCAACTACATCAGCCAATTCCATCAGGACTCCGGGATGCATCTCATCAGGTCCCATAGACTTCTGTATGTTCAGGTTCCTCAGTGGTCATGAACCTGATCGTCTCTTACAGTGGGAGGGACTTCGCTCCTCCAGTCCCCGCCTTGCGGTCCATCCACTTGAGAGGTGTGGGGAGAGAGGTTGCCAGCGAAGACTGAGGCAAAAAAATTGTTATTGAGTACCTCAGCCTTCTCCTTGTCCATTGTTACCAGTTTGTCAGTCTTGCTCATTGCAGGGGTATGCTTTCTTTCACCTTCCTTTTCTGGCTGACATACCTGTAGAAGCCCTTTTGCTGTAGTTGGTCCAGTCAGAATGTGTCATATCAGTTCAGTTCACTATGCATTTGCATCCACTCAGCTGCTGTGGTCCCATGTAGGAATCTGGTTTTTGCGTCTCACTTTTCTGTTCTTCCCTGGGGTCCTTTCCTTAGCTGGATTATATCCCCTGTGAAGCAGCATGAAGAACTTCTGCCACTGTGACTTTTTAGGAATCCCATGATTGCTGTACATGGTTGGAGGTGGAGATGGGCTGGGCACTGTCTTGTCAGGAGGATTAAAGCCTGAGGCTGACGTTTGTAGTTCCCAGAAGGCACTTAAGTGGATATGGCTCACTATCAAGATAGACTTCCAAAAAATAAGTATGTAGACCTATTTAATTTACTTTGGGAGTGAGGGGAGAGTGGCATTTTTATTCATGAACTCTTTTGAATTTTGGCTTTTTTTTGTCCCATTTTGGAGAGTCCACAAAATCAGAAAAATAATTTTTTAATCTGCTACTTACTAGTAATTTTAGTTAGCATGTAGAAATCTGAGATCACCACTTCAGGTCACATGCTTGATTTTTAACTAGCATTCCATGTATTAAACATTTTTTTTCTAAGGTGTATCTTTCCATTCAGAGATATTGCAAGGAATGGGGGAGAGAATTCTCAAAGCACTGATTAGCAGGTAATGTTAAATCATAATTCTGGCATGACTTACTAAAACTATAGAGTCAGGGGTCTATTTGGATTTTCCCTATGCATTTTTTCCCATTTATTTCCTGGTGGTAAAACTTGGCATGTATAGTTGCAGCTTGGGAGCAATGATGTAACAAATATTGTTTAGATATATTTTTTTTTCTGATCCTTTACAGTTATATAACCAAACAGCATGACTGCTGCTGCCTTTGTGCTTTTATAACCTTTCTGGCAGTTCTATGGCAAAACGTTTGCAGGTTAAGTGATATTTATTGTGGTTTTTTTTTTAATCAGAGGATAGGATCGTGGTGTTACAGACTTGGAAAAGCCCCTGCTGCTGGGTCTGGACCACATTGCTATATTTGGGATCCACATACTTTCCTCTCCGAAGCTTCCTAAAATGGAGCAGGTTCCCGGCAACTGCATCTCACCTTTGTGGGTGCCGTCAGGAGGTGCAGGTCCTCTATTTAGGACTTTCTCATATGAGTGATACAATGTCTTCCAAAAGTTTGAATTAGTCTTACTTTCTCTAGACTCTCCGGTATAGTAAGCACATTTTCCAGAGGATTATTTGGGTTGCAGCTGATCTATCCAGGACCCTAGATAGTGAAACAGGTCACCTACAAGCTTTACAAAGGCTTTACAGTCCTTCTGTACAGCATAAGAAATAGCCCATCTATATTTTGGCTACCCAGATTGGCTCTCACTGTGTTTACCCCCAGAAGGATGCGAGCAATGTGCTGGAGATAGTTGAGCTGGCTGCCCAGCAGGGAGGGACTGGTCTGAGATGGTAAATCTGCACTGTAGTGTGCTGTGATGTGTGGACTTACCTGTTCAGGTTGATTACTGGCTTGTAGGTGTCTTAATACATTAGGCAGTACGGATGCTCTCCTGGAGATCAGAGGAACAAGCTGAGTTCATTTTCCTGCCTCAGCTTTTTTGTTTGTTACTCTTCAATGTTTTGGGGGTTATGTCAGAGTCTCTGGAACCGACTGGTTTTGACAAGGTTTCTTCAAGTTTCGTAGTCTGTCCTTGAACTGTAAATATACTAGCAGGCTTCCCTGTAACACGTTTCTTTTCCCTTTCTTGGATTATACGATGAGGCTGATAAGCCACTGAAGATTCCTAGCAGACCTGTATGGTTGCCTCTCCAGACTGTCAACCTGGTTTGCACTGGATGGCAACTGCCTCTTTCCCTGTAAGCTTTCCAGCTCCACTCACCATCATCAACAGCTAACAGACCTCCTTTGTTAGCCTTGCCTCAGATGCAAGAGTCTCACTAGTCATCTCCTGGGAGTTTTATCTCAATATGGAAACACAAAATGCATTTGAAATGGAAAAAGAAGTTTCCAAAGCAGTTGGTAGTCTAACACAAGGGGGGGGGCGGGCGGAGAGAGAGAGAGAGAATCCCCATGAACAGCCGTAAGGCTTAGACATACAGACAGACGTAGACAGATTTACCACATTGGCACTAATACTTTCAATCTTTTTACAAAAAGAAAATATTGCCAAGATGCTAATGTATACACATGGTAGCAATATGTTCATGAGGAAGTGTAGTTAAGTTAATTACTGGAGCTGGTCTGTATGGACTGTGTGTTACACAGATGGACTGTACGATACACAGACACTTTTTAAGTATGCAGATTCCTACTGAAGTGGCACAGCTTAATGACTCACTTGGATTAAAGCTGCTACAACCTATTGTCCCAATAATCCAGGATTTAAGCATGCTGTAATTGTATGTATCATGCATGAAAGAGCAATTTGTAGCTGTGGAAAGTTTAACACTGCTCCTAGATACATGGTTTTCTGTTTTCTTTATGCCCAAGAGCCAAAGTTTGAGTCTTAGCTGTGTTTGTCGCACACAGGCTGATTCCTTTCCTCACTCTGACTATTGTGATCAAGAAGTAACTCCGCTGAAGTATGTGAAAGGAGAGCAAGCTTTGGGTCTCTTCAGCAATAAGACACTGCTTGTCAGCGGGGTCTGCTTAGTGTCTTGCACTGCAGGTTGCCACATATGAGCCTTGCTTGTTTTTATTCTCTGTCATAGAATGATTTGGGATAATAGGCGGACCCCATCTGTTCCCATTTTAGGACGCTTTGCTTTCTTTTTTAAAATCTGCCCATAAATAAACACACAGAGAAAAATACTGGGGTGTGAAGCACACACCATGGGGTTAGAACAGAAGGTCCTGCTTCGTGTCTACCAGCACTGACAGGCTTAGCTATTGCAGCATATATCACACCTGACATCCTATATCATCTATGCAACTCTTTCAGGCCTCAGTTTGAGTGTTACTGGAAAGGGCCGGGTGAGTGGAAAGTTAACCTTCTCCAGGAACTGCTCCCTTTCTTTCAGGCGAAGTCAGGGCATCTCTCTAGCTGCGCTATTTTGCTGTGCCAGGTTCATACTGAAAGTCTGTGTGGTTCGTGCACAGACTGTGGAGGTGATGCGTGGGGCGAGAGGGTGCGTTAGGTATTTTCTGGCACACACATAGGTGGGAAAGTAGAATTGCTTTCACAGAACTTGAGGCAAAACTCTGTGGCATTCTCACTTTTGTCTTTGGGAGGGTGAGGAGGGGATTTTCTGGGGTAGGGAGACTGTCCTCCGTGGTGCAACTGTCAGTGAAAAGGGTTTTATCAAGGCAGGGAACAGGCCACAACTCAGGATGACATATTTGCAGCTGCCTGCGTGCCTGTAGCATTTCCTTTACTCCACTGTGAATTTTGCCCTTGGCATCTTAGGGTTTTCTTTGTCCTGAGGTGAGGCTGATCATTGCAATGAAGCTGCGTGACAGTGTTTCTATCAAAGCCAGATTTCTCCTATCAGATTAGCATTCCCTGTAAGCACCGTGGAATGGGAGGCTGTGAACCCAGCCCAGTGCGAGTGATTGTACATCAGTATTACCTAATTCTTATAGTATTAAGGTAATTAGGAAACATGAGACTTGACAAAAATAGACAGCTCGTTGTACTGAGAGTATCAAAGGCGTTTCTTCTCCCATGTCAATTTGAACAGTGCTCTTGGCTACTACATTACAGTAATCAGCTTAGCTAAATTTGTTTTGCATGTCTGATGTTAATGAATGACTGGTTGTTATTCTTTTAGGTTGAAATCCACTGCATCAGCATAAAATGGGCAAGTTAGCAGTCAGACTCCAGAAGTTGCAAGGCAGAGGGGTGCCAAGGAGTTGAAATCCACACTTGCAACAAGTGTGGGGCTGTAGGAGAGCACCCCAGTGTATGTGACTTTGGGCTAGCGCAGCAGCCACAGGTCTGTTGCATCAGGGTGAAGACCATTGGGATCTGCACAAGTGTGGATTATGGTCCCATTAAACCTTTGAAATTGTTCCTTGCTGGTTATGGCAAACATTGGAGATGTGATGGTTGTACATTATGGTGCCTACATAGAATCATAGAATTGTTAGGATTGGAAGGGACCTTAAAGATCATCTAGTTCCAACCCCCCTGCCATGGGCATGAGTGTGCCGTTTGTTCCTCTCCCCTTTCCCTCCACTCCAGGGTGGGTCTTACAGTATGTGGGGCTTCTGTTGTCATCACTTATGGGCGTTTTCCAAATGTGGTAAAATGAAGAAATGATGAAAAAGTGAAGCCTCTGGTTAGAAACACACTTCAGCTGGATTGAGATGGTTCACACAAGATGGAATTGTAGGCAGGCTTTTTTCAGATGCTTTTCTAGTTGATCCAATTTATAATCTGTCCCTGCAAACATGCCATTTCTAATGGGTTCCATATGCCTCTAAGCCTTCCTGTTATTTCCTACTTTAAGGATTGCTCTGTTCAGCAAGAAGTCTGCCACTCTGCAGCTTGTCTAGGGTTTTTTTTTTTTTTTAAAAGAAACCCAAACAAAACCTGGAAGAGGGCCTAGGACTGGATGCCACTTTCACAGCCATTCTTCACAGCTAACCTCGACCTCCATTCTGATGCTGCTGATGGCAACACAAAGAGTCTGTTCAAAGCATGTATGCTAATGTAAACAAGGGAGGTTTGGGGTGTTTTCACAGCCAAAAATGGCCATGGTAATAGAGACTGTTTGAGGACCTCAAGGTGTCCACATGCTGGTGTTACTATAGTGCCTATCGTATTCTTCATCCATAATTAAATTTTATATATTTTTTTTTTACACTGAGTCTCTAAACTGCTGTCATACTGAATTATTTCATCATGGTTCCAGAGAATGGTTCTGTAAATACTCCTCTCGGCCACTTTTTATGCTCTGTGACTATGGAGGGGTTTTGAAAGCTCATTGCTACTTTACTGCCCACACATTTCCCCATCTATTCCCTATCTTGCTGCTGTCTCCTCCTCCCTATGTTAATTCTCCGTTAACATCGTAAGGCACTGACGAAGGATGCCAAGGTCACTCCTGTACCAGCAAGCTTTTGCAGCTATGGACAGTCATATCTAAATGCTGAGTATGCCAGTTTTAGTTTTCCTTAAGAGGAGATTACCAGGAAAAATATTACTGACAGCTGAGCTCCTGAATCCCTATAATTTTCCTACTTAAGTGAGGGAATTCGGCAAAGCCAAACACCCCGGCCAAGACTAAAGTCCTCTCCCTTCTGTGCCATTTTCAGTGTCTAAGCAGAGAAGGTTCCTTTGTTAATAATCTGCTAAATTCCAAATTAATACGATTAGTGTTTGAGGTAGCTTGATAAGATGGAAGAAGCAGGGAGATGAACTGCCTCTGGCAATGTTTTCCCATCTTGTGTGACCTCTCTTCCTCACTTCTCTCATCTAATGCCATTTAAAAGAAACACCTCTACTTAAGGCACCTACTTAGGCTTATGATGGGAAAAAATCAGTTAGTATGTTGACATATGAAAGACTATTTTTAATTTGTATTAGAATAGCTGCTACAGCTTGTAAAGTGCCACACTAGGCATTTTACAAACAAATTGTGAGAGGGAGTCCCTGCCAACATAGTTTATGATCCAGACAGACAAGATAGACCAAACGTGAGAGAAGGCAAATGTCACCTTTATTTTGTGTCTGCAGAAACTGAAGCTCTGAGGGATAGTTTCTTCAAGGTCATGGGCAGACTCAGGAAGATTGAATCCCCACTCCAGGGAGGGACATGTGCGGATTGAATCCCCACTCTCGAGTCCTGTCATTAGACAAGCATTTCTCCTAAATATACTGTACAAGTTCCTCAAATTAAATTCCCCACAGAAAGCAGAAGTTTGAATACGAGTTAGCTTTTTTTAAGTGATTTGCAAACTCAGAGCAAGCTACCTATTAAGAAGCCATTAAAAAAATCAAGTTAGTCTCCTGAGGAGGATAGTTTTTAATTAAAATAGAGCAATCTTGACTGGATTCAGTGGGCCAAATTCTTTACTGTATTTTTACTTTGTATATTCTGAATTAACCAAGTTGTACAAGTTTATTACTGTCTAGAGGTGGGTGAGCTTGCTCTCTGTGAAAATGTATTGTCAAGAATCTGGGACATTAATGACAATGGAAGAAATGCAGTTTTTTCCTTTTAAAGACAGAATCCTCTCCCCTGCAAACCCAAGAATATTAACATGAGATGGGGTTTGGTTTGGCTTGGCTAAAACCTGACAAAGGGGAACCTGAGCTTCCATGAGCTATCTGTAACAGACTCATCCTCATGCATGCAGAATACTTTTCTTTGACCTGATTTGTATTCAGAGGGGACAATAAAGGAACTTATGTTGTATATTTTGCCACATTAGCTTGTTAGCTTGTCCAGACCACAGAACTACCCAACTATTGTGAATTGGGTAGGAGGGGAAAAATTCTTGTAAAAGGTCCCCAGAGATTCATATTTATAAATCCCATCTAATAGCTATTTCATATCAATAAGAATATGTCAGTGTCAACAAGTGACAAATTAGTACTGGAATATAATGTGTTAAATCTTGCATAGCCGTCACTGACTAATGAGGACTGACCTTTGCAGCAATATATACAGTCAGTTTATTAAAGCAGGGACAGAGCAATCTCTAGGCCTTTGGTCAATCTAGGTTGCTCGGGGCTGAGGAATTTCCATTTAAAATATCTCTTCAGGTGATAAAGACTGATTCAATAGAGATCGGCTAATAAAGAAAGTGCTGGAAGCTACTATTAAATTCTAGCTTCTGTCAGCTTAACAGCAAAAACTTTTAATGAGGAAACCATTAAAGTTGACCTAATGAATCAGAAATGCTTTTCCTTGCTGGCTAATTATAGAGTGCCTAGAATATCTTTTGACATATGTAATTTAGAAAATATGGATCTATTGAGTCCTTCTGCTCTCGAAGGAAACCTGTTGCATAGCAGAAAACTGGAAATGCTCTTCTGGGAAGGTGCAGGGTTTGACCTGGATTCACTGAGGAATCTCTGTGGTCAGGTGGGCTGAGTGTAGAGGACCAGCAAATGGATGAAATCAGCAGTCAATATGTATAAATATTGCTTTGTGTAAAGTGCTATGGTTGTGGAGGAACACAGTAGGACACATGATGAGTAAGAATGATTGCTGCATGCATTTGGTCTGGAAAAGAGCATTATGATAATGGCCTAGTCAGTAAAGTAGAAAATATACCAAAATATCCTGTTTACAATTACAATGTGAGGTGAGGCATCAAAGGATGTCACTGAAGATGATGTTTGCCATTGCTTCAAGAGCTTTTCTTCTATGAGCAATATATTCTGGCAGAAACATATTTTTTGTCACCCAGGGAAATTTCATCAATATTACAGTAACATCCAGAAATCCAAGCCTTGATCAGATTGGGCACTTAAGAACCCAACTAAGAAACAGTTTCCACCAGTGTTGTCACTTCTTGTTCTCCTCTCCACAAAATCTTAATTTCTAAATAGATAGGACAGATAAAAGAAGGAAACTATTCATGTTTGGCAGAGATGAAGCACAGAGAAATGAAATAATTTATCAAAAGTTGCAGTGTAAATTTGCATTGGAGATAGGACTAGAACTCAGGTTTTGGAAGTCTTAATTTGGAAATTGAACTCCAACCCCAGTTTGCTTGTGGGGAATGATTTATGATTATTGTAATCCATTTCCATTTTCATATGAAACTTCCGCTGTTACTTCCTCTGTTGTGATGTGTCAAAATGTGGTTCACAGTAAAAATCATAACCCAGTTTATGGAAGTTGGCAACTGAAGAGAAAACCCAGATGTGCAACATATTATAAATAGAGACCCCTGTGTGTGTGACTTGCACAACTCTAAACTCCTTCCTCTGTGATTAAGAAACAAAAAGTTAAGTTAAAAAGCAAAAAGTCCTGAAGTTGTGGATATAAATGAAGGGAGATGAGGTGGAAAGGGCACTACAGTTTTAAACTGCAGCAAAATACAAACAACTGTTTGGAACAAAAGCCTCCTGTTTTCAGTGCAGTGCTATAATCTGATTAGAAAATCTTTAAAACCTTAATTTAAGAGAATAAAATATAAAGTGACTTCTTCTTTGATTTCTGGTAGATTACTATGGTTTTAAATCTTGACAGGAGGTAAGAATTGTTCTCTATTGAAGTAACAGATTTGCTCCTATTTATTTTTTTTTAGTAAAATAAAAAAGACACATCTGAAGATTTCCTTTAGAATTTCTTTGAAGTTAATCTTAATTCAGATAAACTGAGCAATGTTCCAGTAGGCTCCTGAAGGGCCGATGGTGTTGGGGTTAAGGCTTGAGATGGGCGAGTTCTTTAGAGCAATCATGTCTTCTGTAGGAGTGAGTGGTATTATACCACACACTGGTTCCAGTACTCTGTTGGTACTTGGAGGTGGGAGATGCTGTGGCATGTCACCCACAGGGACTCATCATATCCCCACAGGTGTCCCAAGGAGGTCGTCTTGCAGGGGAAGCGGTGGGTGGAGGTGGATCTCTGAGAACCAGGTTCACTGCAAAACCCGGGCTTGTGGTGTGGCAGACTGCTGCCATGGGCGGTGCTGTAAGTGGAAGCAACTTTTCTGTAGGTCTAATGTCAAATGGTTATACCATGGCCTGATTTCATCATGCTATACTGACCATGTTGATGTCTGTTGGGGGCTGATAATGCCTAGTACTGGCTGTAGCACAGCTGATCTTGCAGCCTTATTGATTTAGCCATTGACATACGTGCAAGCGTCCAGTCCTCTGTGCCATCGTGACAGAGCTGTTGACTGTGCTAGCATCCCTGAGGGCCAGCAGGTTTCCAGGCAGTGGGTATTTGTTCATCTTTAGCGAGGTCTTGGTCGTCTTTGCAGGACTGGCATTTGTAAACCAGATACTCCTTCATGTGCCCATCCTGCAAAGACTTGGACTTTCTGCTGTTGATAGTAAACTGCAACTAGGGAGCTAATGAGCCTCATTAAGACCAGACCTTTTTAAAAGATATGCTTAATGCCTGCTGCACTGCAGCTTCTCTCCTGCTCCAGCAGATGCTTAGATCCTAGGATCTCCAGCTGACAGTTTTTGTTGATATCTGTGGCTACCAGCCTATGGGAATAGGCTGCTCTTCTGTGCTGGGCATGCATGAAATATGGCCCTAGCTGTGGGAGGGATGGGAAGCGGAGCCGACTATGTCTGTCTTGCATCCCGTGCGTGAGACATGACAGGCCAGGCTCCCTGCCAGCCTTCTGGAGACCCCCTTGGCAAGTACAGTCGAAGGGAGCCCTCATGGAGGGCGAAGAGGCTCCATTTTTACGTAAAGGTAAGAGTCAGCGCCAAGTGACTAAGGTGGCAGTCCTGTGTCTTTTACTCAAGAGACTTGCCATTACAGTGGTAAAGATCCAGCTGTACTTAATTTCTTCATATTTTCTTCATGCTTGCAAGTGCCACATATCCAATACAAATAAATTTCCTTTATCCTCCTCTCTTAAGAATTTGAATGATTCAAACTTGCGACACTCTTCCTTTGTTCTCTGCGTTTTGAGCCTTGAGGATTATGTATGTCCTGAGCTTTTTTGTCGGGAACTTTCTTTCCTAATTGCATAATTCTCTATTATTAGCTCTAAAAGTCACAAGGATTCACAATAGTAACCCAGATTTTTTCATGTGGGGTTCAGCTCTGAGGCAAATCGGCAGTGTGCTATTTTAGAAGCAACTTCTGTCTAGTCTTTCTCTGTTATTTGAATTTCAAGTGAATACATAATTGCACGTAGAACTATTAAGAAGATTTATGGTTCTGTGTATTTCCTACGTATTTAACATCCCAGAATTTTGCACTGGGCCTTCTGGTACTGTTTATTTACTTAGGGTTGGTTTTAGGCTATAGACATTAATAATTTTATGACTGAGTGTTCCTAACAGATGGCTTTATGGGCTGTAACAGCCACCAAAGAGCAGTGCCAGGGAGCAAAATCAAACCATATATAATACAAACAGTTGTGTGCGGGCTTGCTGTAGGTCACAGAAATACCTCATTTACTGAATGTAAAGAAGGGTTAGAAACACCAGCTAAGAATGGAGCCAAAGGGACTCCCTCTGGATAATATTAGTGGTATATTATAGCGACTTGGAGAAGTGGGTAATTGGTACCAGTCAAAGGGGCCCTCCTCCCTCTCCCTCCTCCCTTTTTGAATGTCTCACTAAAAAAGGCCTACAGATTCATGGCTCGTTATAAGTTAGCACGTGTGTTTGCGGACAGTATATGGTCTGTTACCCCTGAAAACAGAGTGGCTTATTGACTTTCAGGGGACTGTGCAAAGAGGAATGGAGCACGTGCGATAGAAAATGGTCTGACCTATTTCTTGTGGAAGTCAATGGAGAGAGTTGGACTAGACTGTTCTTCAGTGCCCTGTAAATCTGCAGGCAGTACATTGTGGTACCTGGTAGGTATTTTTTTCTTGTGTCTGCTCTGTGTTAATGTTCTTCTAGAGCCGGGGGAAGAATCCAAGTCTGTAGGCCAGCAAAAGCTGTGTGAGACACAGATTCACCAACCTTTTTTGATAATTATTTTAAAAGATAGCTTATGCATATTGACATGAAAGACATTTATGTATATGGGCATGAAAGAAGCACATTATAGGCTTGTAATCTAGAAATCCTTTTGGGCATATGCCCAACTCTTCTGGTGGAACTCAAAGGTCTTGTGACTCATTGGCAGCCTCTGATACTCCAAACAAGGTCTTATCATTGGTCTCACAGAAGTAGTGCCAAGGCTTACCTTATCTTGACAAGACTGGATTACATTCCACTGCATCTCAATAATTTACAGAAATTACAGATATCTCCTGTATAAATGGAGATGTAACAACTTGTAACATGATTAGGGGATCTCAGACTATTGCCCACACTTTTAATGACTGCAGAGACCACAGGAGGCAGGAATAAAGAAACCACTGGTCTCCTAGATAATTTGACTGCCTTAGTAATCTTGGTATGAATTTATCATCTGTTTCTGCTTTTCAAAATACCACAGGCAAAGAGAGAGGAAGAGAGGGAAAGGGAAAAAATAAAGTGCTATGTGATTTCTTGAGGCTTAACTTTGCTGAGCTGGTCTATAAGCAATGCAGTGAGGATGACTTGTAGTAAAGTTGTTGTGCAGCATGAGTAGGAAAAAAAAAAAAAGACCCATTATGCTAATCTTTTAGGAAAAAGGATTCTTGTACTAAAACTAGTGGGAATCTTTACAGATTTCAAATTGTACAGCCTTTGAAAAATGCATGGTTCTTGTTTAATCATTTGGGAACACCTTGTGCCAAAGGAGCATCAATTCACTGAGTAGTTGTTAATGACCAGAACACCTGTGTAAATTCAGTGTAAGGGAGCAGGACATTAACCTCCTCTCCTTTCATATATATGACCTGATGAGAGGGATAGAGAAGTCTGATGGTGTAGTTCAAGTTAATATACATTTTAAATTACTTGAGTTCTGCTTATGCTGTATGAAAAAATATTTGAAGAGGAAAAGGAAAATTTTTTTCATTTAAGTCGAGTAAAATAGATCTCAGCACTGAGATTAAGTCTTAATAGTAGATGTCGTTATGTATAGGAAAGCACATGTAAGAAAGTGCTTAATAATCTGCCATCAATGCAGGGGCTAAATTTAGCTTCTCATATTTCACTGTCACCAAGCTCTGGTAGTTCCTCCTTTATTTGATGGCTTGACCTCTTCTGAACCATTAAAAATATCTTTTCCCTGCAGCAGCCTGGTTTTAAAATGTCACTCATTATGAAGTAGATTCAAATAAGATTCCTGGATAGTGGGTCTTCAGTGCTGTCTCTGAAACTTTAAGTGATGATTACATCAGAAGACTGGAAGCTGATTTCTATGCAGATGTCCACAGAAGCCCAATCATAGCCCTACAATAGGGTTTGGAAGAGTGCTATACTTTACATCATATGCTTTTACGCTTGCTCAGGACCAGAAGAATTATTAGCAGTGTTGTTTTGTCTATAATGAAGTCACTCTGTGCCCAAGTGTGCTACCAGAGAAACAAATCCTCAAAATACTTGTCTAGAGTTCATGAATGCAGTGACTGTATCAAGAAACTGATGATCGTGGGTAGGTGCAAGCAAACTTGCAATCTGTAGAGTCATTCTGTGGTGGTGAAGATTGTCCATGGAGTGTCGTTGATCTCTTAAACTGGCAAGGGAAGCTGGTTAGTGGCAATGCTATTGAGCAGTTTCTTCTAAAAACCATTCTCTGATTGTCCTGGTAAACATGACGTGATCTTTGTGCAAAGTGGGGTACTGCACAAAGTGAGATCTGCTACCAGATGATTTGCTGCATGAGGCAGACTGTCCTTGCTGGGAGGACAGCAGACTCAGGTTTGCATTTTGTTTTTACTGGGACCACTGATTAAGTCTTTCTGCCTCATGCTCCCCAGTACTTTGGGGTGTCAAAGGTGGCCAGCTATTTTGTGAGAGTTTTCAGCTTGCCATGGAAGCAAGCCGTGGACGTTTTAAGCTTTTAGTTGTTTTTCTTAAAATGTTATGGTGCCCTTCAGGGAAAACATCCAGCATTTATAAATTAGCTACTTGCTAATTTGTAGATGCTAATTTGTACTTGAATGCTACTGGCGTTTGAATCCCCTCTGTTTTTTCTATTGATAGTAAGTGATAAGAGAGTGGCCAAATAAAGAACATTAGCAATCCTGCAATCCTGATGTGTCAGCTCTGGTAGATGTTTCCATCAAATAATGCTGTGATCATTTGAGATAAAAGCTAATGGGACTGCTTTCTCTGGGGGTCATTTTCTTGTTGCATATTAGTTTCTGCAGATTCTAATGGACTCTTCTGAGGTATCTGGATGGGTATGTTATTTAGCCTCCTCCCCCCACTTCCCGGCCCTGTCTCTAACCTACATCTAGCGAGGGCCTTTTTCCAGCAGTTGTTAGTGGTAGGTACCTTGCTGCGTGCTGTGGGTGTTGGATTGTAAGGTCCTGTTTGCCTCCTCCCTAGGTTGGATACCCAGAAGCCACTTCTATCTTTCTTTTTTCAACCTGCTGCTGTGTGGTCCTTTTGAATAACCTTATGTCTGAATTAAAAAGAGCGAGGGAGGGAGAGGGGATGCTTACAAGAAGGAAACGTTTTGCTGACGTTTGCAGAGTAAATGTAAACATGAATAGTAGTGCTATGTGTACGGCTTTCTAGTACAAACAGCTCAACTTGCAGTGTGACAGTTAGCATGAATATAAAATATTCATACACTGTTCAAGTATGCAATGATGAGCTCAAAGAACATCACTCTTTCACGAGCTTGTCGGTATATTATTCATGCTCTGTACAGTTGATATCTTTAGACAGTATTTTTAATGTGCACATTATATACTCAGAAATATGTCTTATTTACACTTCATTTTTTGTGAGACTTGCATGAAAAATAGTGCTGAATTCACCTTGTATGCTGTGCATGAGAATTAAAAAGTCCAGCCCTCTCTTTTTGGGATACTGGTATCTTGATTTAGATTAAACTTTTCTAAAGCTTCTTTCTGCTAGGGTATTTATGAATGACCTTAGTTACTCAGCTCTCAGTGAGAAGGCAATGTTGTGATGTTATAGGTGTTACCAATATTGTTTATTACTCTTGTTACTATTTTCACAAAACTACCTGGGATTTTTCATGTGCAAAGCAGACCATAATCTGAGCTAGGGTAAGTCTGCATGGTTCCAGTGACTCAGTATTGCTCTAACAATTTCCATTTGGCCACTTAGGACAAGTAAACCAATTTTTATCCAGTTTAACTATGGACATGAGATGTCTGAGACCACCCTGTGAATATAAATGCTTATTCCCTGCATTCTCCTGTACATATTTGAACCTGTTATATAATTTCAACAAAATACAACAGGGAAATAGGAAGTAGCAAAATACTGAATTCCTCTGAAAATCAAGTACCATATTTAGCATCCAAAACCGTTAATTCAGCTTGCCACCAACTAAGAGATGGTAAATCATTTGCTCTGTCCAGTCACGAACCGCTGGTGTCCAGCTGACCGCCTGGGAGGCACACAGTGTTTAGCTTCTTGGCCAGGGAGTGTATGTGTAGTTTGGGGCAGACTGCAGCTCAAATCATCACTTGCCCAAAGGGAAGGTTCAATAACAATAAGCCTCTGGTGGTAAAATGAAAGTGATGCGGTCTCAGACTGTTACCTTAGTTAAATTAATTTAAAAAAAATCAGTCAGCCATGAGGAACAAATTAATTGAAAATAAAGCATAATTCATTTCAGTGCTCGTGGAGCTGTTATTGCCACCCTTTTTGCCTTTTCCACATCCTGGCTTTATCTTGCAATGACTTCTTACATCGTGGTCAGGAATGAGTGTCATCCTAAAAAGCCTGATTCACGTGAAATCAAATGCAGACCCCACATCGATTTCTATAAATGGCATGATTCCGTCACTTGTCTTTCAATATGTTTAAACAAGGCTTCACTCAATGGGGCTCTGATTTTTGACTCAGGCTTGTGCATACATGATTAATGCATATTATTTTTCACTCCTGTCATATGGAAAAGAATTTCAGAGAGGCAGATTTTAAGTTAGTGGCATCTGTCTAAATAGACATAATTACAAAGAACAGCTTCACTTTCAGAGATGCTCAGTACCCTTATGTTCTAGTGGTGCTAGAGCTATAAAAACAGAACACTTCCTAGGGCCTAAAATATGAATTTTTTTGCTGAGCTGAGATTCCTTTGAGATGGGAGTAAAATTTTATCCTTTTTTTTTTTCTCCAAATATTATTTTCGTGCCCAGTTGAATTTACATAATAACCAGACAGAAATTGTCTAACTTGCGCTGTTGTCCAAGATGCATTTTTATGCCTATTCATTCTTTAGTAATCTTTATTCAATATTAAATCCTCTTTGCAGTTTGGATCCAACATTAAGCAATATTTTATTAATAGTATTTCACAAATGATCTGGAATAGGATGTTACCATGATAAAGGAATTGTAATGTGCAACTGTGCAATCTAAACTTCTCTCTTGAAGTACTACTTCTGAGTAAGGCAAGTCTATTTAAAAATAATAATTAATACAAAAGACAAATTGATTCCTTTGTTTTCGCTGTTAGGTGAAAACACTATGTGAAAAACTGGGTGCCGAAGCAATCATGCCCGTCCCCCACCAACCCCACCCCTCCACCGCCCTGTTATATCAAATGGCTCTGAAAAAAGGTTAGTGAAATTTCACAGCTTCACGCCTGGATTCCTTAATGTTAGAGAAGTAAAAGGTCTAGTCTTCAAGGCATCTCATTAATGAGAAAGGAAGCCACCTACATTTATGGAAAAAAAGTTCATAACTTCTGACTTGCAGAGGACACTAAGTGGAGGTAGAGGATTATTCCGTCAAGAGAAATCTAGGAGCCGTCTAAACAAAAAAGAATAAGGAAGGACAGAAGGCATCTATGCAGTGAGAATAATAGAGATAAAAGGTTTAGAGATGGCTTATTCTCCTGTTGGTGCTTTTATTGACTGGTTTTAGGAGATTTTTTTTTTCTTTTTGCCTTGCGTTATAACAACTGTGTATTCCAGTGAAATTTTCAGTTAATGCTTTTCTTTGTGATCAGGAAAGAAATACAGCAAAAATCAGTAAAACTACCTCAAATGAAATATGTGATATACTTGATAGCAACTGAATGTTATGTGATTGAAAATGTCCAATCTACTGGAAACTGCCTGTGATTAACTAGCAGGGAATCTCATGTAGGATGGGGCTCCCACAGGTATAGATGTGATAACTCAATATGCTATGTTTATAATGTCTGTCTTTTAGCTAAAAACGCATGTATGGAGTAGGAGAAGATGTCCTGAGAAAAGAGGTGTAGCACAATAAAGCAGCCTTGGATTCTCAGCTGTGCGATTTCAGTTTCCCATCAGTAACTTTAAAGTATTTTGGGCATAGAAGTTGACTTGTGGTGCAGCCATTTCCAGAGGCCCATAGTTTATCCAGACAGATCTGTAGCCTTGTGCCACTTAGCAGGCTTCAAAATGGTTGTAAATCCAGTGGTGGAGCTTTCTCTTTCGAGGCAGATACTTGAGTGCATTTTTGACAATATTTCCTTTTTCATAGCAAAACACCTCCATTCATTCCTGCAGAGTCCACTGATTAATTTGACTGAGGTCCAGTAATTTCTATCAGTCTGTTCAGTTGGAAGAAGTTTGACAGATACAGTGTTGTTGGGATGGTCACCACTGCAGGTACTATCATGTTGGACAGCAAAACCCACATAGCTACCCAAAACATTGTGAGAAAAAGAAAAAAAAAAAGCATTTCCCAGAATAACGTGCAGTTCATACTATGTTTGAAGTCTTGGAAAAGTCCTAGGCAAAGTGACCAGATTTCAGACTGCGTGTGTGTAGATTACCATTTGAG
This sequence comes from Rissa tridactyla, assembly GCF_028500815.1. Taxonomy (NCBI): domain Eukaryota; kingdom Metazoa; phylum Chordata; class Aves; order Charadriiformes; family Laridae; genus Rissa; species Rissa tridactyla. The sequence continues at coordinate 61,575,031 of NC_071469.1, forward strand.
TGGACTTGGATGATGGTAGAAGCTTCAGCATTACCTTCATTTCACCTTAAAGACGTCTCATGCTCATCACCATTCAGCACTTTCCTGTGGGTTTATGTGAGCTTTTTACTGTAATATCCAATATCTTGCTGCATTTCAAGAAATAATCCTGCACTAAAGCAGAGTTGAGGAGTTGGTATGCAACACAGATCTATGTCCAGGTCTGGTGGGATGTATGGCAGGTGAGACATATATTCTACATCTGAGCCTGTTTACCAATAATTAAAATAAAAGAGTATGCATGTTATTGATGCTATACTTTATATTATTTACTCTATTTAATTTACTTAAAAAGCAGGAAATCTTATTTTTCCTCAGAGTCTATGGTATATCTCTATAAATGAGATCCTTGACATACACTGAAATTTGTGGCATTCCCTCATTTAGACGGGAATGTTAGAATTAAGATAAATCTGTGAAGCATTATTGTAATTTCTATTTATGGCTTACTTTACCTGTGAAAGTGGGTAGCAGAATGGAAAAATGAACAGGCAATCCTAAATGAGATCAAAATCTGATTTCAAGTGATTTCCTTTCTTCTGTTTTCATATACTACCTTCCTGTCTCCTAATTCTTTTGTGCTTGTGCGTCAGCGTGATGGCACTGGTGTCCCTGTGGTACTGCTCTTCCATTTCAGGTTATTGCTCCTGTGTTGTTTCACCCACTGAAGAAGGTCATTCCTACGTGCTCCGCAAGGGCTGAGTTAGGAAAAGGGAAAACAGGTTTTGTCATTTGCTGCCAGATTTACTTTTATTGTTCCAATTTTTTCTGCATTGGGTTATTAACTGCTAATGCCAGCCTTCCGAGAGCTTCTTGTAATCCGTTTCACAGCAGTTTTGTGCCTTGTGTCAAATCTGCTTCCCTTTCCCCTTCCCTGAGAGTGCTTATTGCTTTCCTCTTTATTTCTGAGGCCTCCAGGAATTGCAGAAGTGGTGTGCATGTGGCATGTCTCGGGGTTTTTTTGGTTGTGTAGGGTTGCTGATGGAGGGTTGCTGCTCCTTGCTATATGGCAGCGGTGCAGCCCTGCCGCCATCTGGGAGCCTGCACACCATGGGAGGTCAATGTGATCTTCTCCCAGTAAATCCAGACGTGGATGCTGTGCACCATCAAATCTCCTCACAGCAGGTTCAGCAGGAGAGCAGTTGGACTGAAGTAGCTTCAGGAGGTAGTAGCTCCGCAGCAGCTCACTGGATGTATTTTTATTTATTTTTTTTTCCCCCTGGCTCTCTCACACCTCTTTGCTTTGTGCTCGGTCACTAAACCAAGTTCTAGCATCACAAGTTTTATCCCAAAGAGATAAAATCATTAAAGCTAGCCTTGAAGAGAGACTAGCACAGAAAAGAACTTTTTCCCTTTTTCCTTCTGTTAGTGATAAGGATTTAAAAAAAAAATAATTAATTTTTGCGTCTGAAATACTAGTTCTGCCACTGGCTAGCCAGTGAGAGGATAAAATTGCAGGATTTGAGGGAGTGAGTGCTGAATCCATGAAGAGGAATTCTGCCAAAAAAACTTGGGGCTTAATCGTTAATCTCCAAAGTAGGAAAGCATTTGCTGAAGAGCTGGAGCGCTTCCTTCCTCAGCCTGCTCCTCAATGATTAGGGCACTGTCTTTGTGAGGCCACTTTTAACTTTGTGTCACTGGCTCTTGTGGCACCCTGGGCAAGACATGCGAGAATAGTGGGAATTCACTGCCTGGTATGACCTAAGGGTGGTATGTTTTTCTACCATGCTACAGGAGTCGTTTCCCGATGTGACATGCCTCAAACTTGGCAAGACAGAGCTCTGATTGTGTATATAGCAGATATTTGAGGGAACATCAAACTCCATGTTTAGACAAAATCTGAGTATTCTTCAAGTTTCTTTTAATAAAACCTTTAGCATGTTTTCTGTCAATCAGATGGGTGTGTAGCCTCAATTCATGTAGCCTTTTAATATCATCATTAGAAGGAATTTTACCTCCACAAAATCTTTAGTGTTCCAAGCTAATTCAATTATTAAGTAGCTTTAGTCATCCTTGAAATATACTTTGGGTTTCATTAATAAATTCCCCTTTCTTTGGGGGAAAATTTGTGCATCAGAGGCATCAGAAAGAGCTCATGATTTGCATTTGATTGCTCAGAAATGACTTTCTTAATTGGAGACAACCCCTGTGCAGGAGCTGTACCCCAGCTCAGCCTAAGAAGAATGGAGCAAGGAAAGGATGCCGGAGGTGCTTAATCTCCTGAGAGCCCTGGAGAAATACTAGCCTGCATTGCACCCCTATTGTGCTGATGCATGGTAAAGCTCTCCAGCTGATGGAGGAAGTTTTGATGGGGCTGGGGTGAAGTCTGAGAAGCAGAGGCACAAGATCCCGTGTCCTTCATTTCTGTGCTCCGAGACTATTGCACAGTGAAGTGCTTTGTATTCAGAGGTAAATAGCATGTTTCCTACAGCCAGAACACATAATGCTTTCTCTGTATTGGGCTATTAAAACAATTCTTAATGCTGTTGCTTAAGAAGCAAATCTCCCTTCTACGCACGAAATCCAGATCACTCAGTGAGATACGGCAGCCCTAAATCCCATAGAGATGGACAGACGGGTCTTTCTGAACTGCTCCCTCAAAGCAAAATAAATAAGGACAATACAGCATTGAAAACCTCCTACAGTTTCAGAAAATAGATACCCGTATTCTATTTGGTAAAATACTACAGATAAGCATTACAAAGTATAGCAAAGCCAGCCTAATTATATTACCTTCCAATTCTAGTCTGATCTATTTCACGAATATTGATTTCATTTTGTGTCCCATTTGAGCTTACAATGGCAACTGAATTAAGCCAATGTACTTAATTTTGATGTCTATCTGTGCGGAGAAAGAAGAATATATGCCTGGTGGAGATCATTGCAAGGGACAAATCCTCCTGTAGATTTTTCTCATGCTATGGTGCAGCATTAGTCAGCCGATGTACATGTCTATGCAATTTAGGAAAAGAAAAATCAGAGATGATTCACAATAAAAAAATAATCTCAAAACAGCCTATTGAAGAGCTCATTAATTTTACAGGAACATCCATATATTGATTTCATACTCTGTAGGTAAAATTTTTGATAAAGATGGCATTTTGAAATTGCTCAAAAATTACACTCTGTTTCTTAGGATAATCTATTACTATTATTATTATTTTTTTGAATAACACTAACTACATGGGTATAATCCATAAGCATCTAGTGTAATTTGTTTAACAATCTTGTCTCTTTGCAGCAGTGTTCACTATATCCTAAGTAGAACAGAATAATGAGAAGTCGATCTGGCAGGCAGACATGTTTAGTAGTTAGTGGGAACTTAAAAAGGAGCTGGTTTTGCTGAAATAGCATAAAAAAAGCACTTGTACTTACCACATGAACATGCAAGATTAAATATCATAGAATCAAGAATCTTTTAGGATTAGAGATAGCCAAAAAACTTTGAAGAGTAAATTCACTGAGAAGAGCAGTTTGGCAGCTCAAACTCAGGCCAAATTTAAACAAATTGCTTCAGCTACAAGGAAAAAGGAGGCCAATAAAAATACCTAGTTTCAGTACTTTTAAAAGGCAACATTTTGGTTATGTTTTGAAGGCGTGCTTGCACAGAATTCTTCAGGAATTATAAGTAAAGACTGAAGCCAGGTAAAATTTTTGGGAACAAACCAGAAGGAAGGAAAAATGGCTTAAAGTCACCTTGAAGCATTGGGTTTTTTTTCTTTAGATTCTTGTGCTGAACAAAAATCCATTATTCACACAGTGGCAGCCAGACTTCCACTGATTGGATATTTATGGGCAACAAGAACATCCAGTGTTTTAACCCTCGGGCTCCAGGACACCTTCTGTAACTTTTAGCCACGGAGCCATTAAAGGTATTTACTCCTGGGAGTGGGGTACATGATTTCTGACTCCGAAGCTTTGTATCTTGGTCTGAGGTAGAGACTAGATTTTGTACGACAAGGCAGGGGCCATCGCTCAGTCACAGAGTTCTGGTCTTCACAGGAACGTTAGACTCGGGTCTACAGCCCTAGACACGACTTTGCTGCAGGTAAACTGTGAAAGATGGTAATGAAGGCAGGATGCTGACAGGCACAAACTGCACCCCCCTGCAGCCAGATCAGTGCTATATGGGTGTTATTTGTCATCCTAAAATACAGAGGCATTGGGCCTCTTGCTTATGCAGACCCAGGTTATTAGTGCATTGCTCAACTGAAAGGAAAGTCAAGGAATCCACTGCAAGGTTTAAAATTTACATATTCATGAAACTTAATTAACTAGTCACAGGGCAACTAGAGAACAGGTATGCACAGATATGCACAGTCATGTTTTTTTATTGTTTGAAGGGAATGAATGGCAACACCCCAAGGCTTCATATTTCACACTTGCCTTTTTTATAAAGTAATAAAATTTTGTGTGTTGTAATACAGGTGGGTGACTAATTGATATGAATGTGTGAGGGGCGGGCAGCCAACCTAGAGACCACCCAGAGTTGTTTGAGTTTGCCTCTGCAGTTGACAGCCATAGCTATGACTAATTAGGGTTACTGTCAAATGCTCAGCTTTTGTAGCATAGGTGGAGCAATGAACATGTGTATACGTACAGTATACATGTTGCAACCTCAGTGCTATAGCTTTAATCCTAGCCTATTTTTTCCTTTTTTTTTTTTTTTTTAAATTTTAAGACAGATCAGGAACACTTAGGATATCATTGTCCTCATTATGAATTGAGTTTGCCCTTCAGTCTTCATAGATTTTATTCTCTACCTTATATCTCACAGGCTGTGGATGCACAACTTTTTTGATAGGGACCTTATCCTTTTGTGTTAATTTGATACCCGACATTCAGAAAATGACCCTACTGCAAGAAAGATGATGATTGCTTTTTACCAATTAAAATATACCCTGACATGGAGTATTAGGGCAGCTATTTATGTTAGCATTCTAAAAGTATCTGTCAGTCAATGCAAATTGTGTGACTGGAAAAGGCAGGAGTTGAATAAACTGGTACGTGAATTCAGGCAATTAATTTTCAATTTTTCAGAGAGAAAATAGGCAGGGAGTCTTTGATCTTTGCTGTTTTCCAAGAGGGAGACCCCAAGCAGTGTGCACTCATTTATTTTATGGTATCCTTAGCCTCTGAAAGTATTAACTTGTGCAAATTAAACAATTCATCTGGATTTCCTGAAGAATCTCTAGATTAAAGCGTTTTCTTCCCTGCTCCTCGAGTTCCTTAATTTCCTAATTTCATACCGCTCGTCCTTCTCTGAAAGTCCTCCTCCTCCTGCAACAACTGCCCTGGGTTCTTTACCTCTTGTGAGCGGTGGGCTCCCACGTGCGCTGCTGGTCCTTCTGCGCAGTTGTTGCTCGGGATGTTGAGCGGTACCTCGGGTGATGAATATGTAAGATGAGACACGCAGCCTTGCAGTCTGGAGCTGTCAGCTTTCTCCGTGACAGGTTTCCTATGTGGTGGTCTCGAGCTAATTTAGGCCAGTCAAGGATTACCATTTCTGTTCACCCCAACAAGTGATTCGAGGCTGTTACTTAGGAATTTCTGAGCATGGTGATTATATTTGGAGAGGAGCAAGTGCCTCTGCATTCTTGCCCTTTCTTATTACCATGACAGATAGAGACAGACACACACAATATGTTGTCCTAGAATTCATGCTGTTCCAAAGTCTCTCATGTCACTTTGAAACCCAAATCCTTCACATGACATCTGGTATATAATAAACACTTCAAAATCGTAGAGCGATGGCAGTGACAGACCCACATTTATTATAATTTTTATAGGTTTACTGAAGAGGGCAAAGCTCAATATCCAAGTTTTCACATGAAGCAGTGCTCACAATTTCATGTTCTTGGAATGCCTTTCCATAGTTGGCAAGACAGAACTTTTAGCTGGAAGCACTGGGACAGCCCCGTTTCCTTTTTCCCTGTTTTTAAATGCTCATCAGAGGAGCAAGATGCAAACACAGAAGGTCAAGCTTTGCCTTTTGGCTCAGTGTCACCCACCACAAAGTTTTCTTTTTGGAGCGAATATGCACCGAGTCTGTGTGTTAGCTGAGCTTCCATGAATCACAGCCACCTCTTCCTCCCATTGCTGGATCTCAGACTATTCCTTCCGTGTGCACACACGCAGCACTCTGTGGGCTTCCTGCCAGAACCAGCTTTGCTTCTTTTTACATGTATTTGTCTGTTTAAGAAGACAAAAGCTTTTGTAATAACTTTCTACTGTGTTATTTTAGTCTGTGGCTTCTAGGCATAGATGAATTTCAAATGCCTGTTTTCCAGTGTTTGTTTTCATGATATATTTCATGAAAAAAGAGTATCTTTATGATAGTCACTGTGAGTAAACACAGACAGTACGATGGGTTTAATGTAATACAAAGCCGGACCAGAGTGTGTGATTACCTGGTAATATACTCAAAGGATTTTAAATGATGGTGTATTTATCCAAGATAGCACTGTTATTTTGTGCTGCTGGATGGCAATACAAGTTTTAAAACCGATAACCTGTTTCCTTGGGACTGCTTTCACTGGAAGTGCTTCTTGCACGGACCTGTGAGAGGCTCAGCTCCGGCCAGTCACAAAGAGGCTTTGTTGCAGGTTTCAGTGCTGGGTGGTAAGTTGGTGTTAAAGGCAACCTAGGCACAGGTTGGTTTAGGTGCACCATCCCGTAAATGCAAAAAAGATAAATATAAACAAGACTCAGTTAATGGCCTGCCAGACAGTGCCATCAACATGAGAGAATTTGTGCAATGAGAGAAAACTGTGTAGCACTTCACTGGCTGAGTGCTAGAAACACATAACAACGTGTATTTTTGCAGTGAAATACACACGTGCCACTGAGTTTCCAAAGCAGGTGAGCAGACTGGCATACTTGTTAGCATTACAAGATTTAAATCTTTTTTTTTTTTTTTGCTTTTTTTGCTCTCTTTTTTTTTTTTTTTTTTTAAAGCAGGATAGGCTAGACAGTAATGACTACCATCAGTATTAAAGAAATCTGACCACTAGGTTACTGTCCTTTAGAAGAGGAGGAGATGGGAAGGACCTTGCTCTCTGAGTTTATTCACTCAGCATAGCTTGGTTCAAGAGGTAGATTTCCTCACTACAGCAAGTGCTTAAATGGGAGATACGCGTATTTGAATTAATTTGTTGCATGGTCATTATTTTAAAAACAAGTTTATGTCTGTTTTATGCTTAAAACTTTGTTGCTATTCCAGGCATTCTAACTTTCTTACTTTTCTGCACAAGCCTCCTTGTGTTTATAGCCTACAGAACTCCTTTCAAAAGAGAAAATAGTCATGAAAATATATCTGGGGGAGTAATTCTGTAGTAAGTTGTAATCTTTTATCAATTCCTTCAAGAAAGTATAGAGAACAAATGCAAAAGCAGAATCAGAATGGGAACTTAACCACTCTATTGGATTCATGTTTTGCTGATGGAAGTTTTTTCTTGGATGAGTTAGCTTATGTATTCTTCCACCAACAAAGTCCTGACTTGTTTTTTTGATAAATAGCAGGGATATTGCCGGAATCATTTTGTTATCACCATTTCGTGAGGTGATAATATTTTTTTGGCCTTGATGATTAATAGTAGATGATATATCATATTTATACGGGTGGCAGAGGAGAACAGACACCCTAATAGAGTTTTGTCCTTGTTACAGTGGCTACTGTAGGATTATGCAGTGATCCTCTCCCCCCACCCCCCCCGAAAACTTGAATTCTGAATAGATGAATCAGACAAAGGATATGATAAAAATATCATTAACCTCACTTTACATTCAGGGAGCTGAGTCAAAGAGGAAAGAAATTATTTCCCTAAGGTCTGTGGCAGAGGTGTGAACTGAAATCAAAGTTCCCAAGCCTCGTCTCGTTTTATTACTTATTTGTATTGCAGCGAATAGATATGTCTCTCTCAAGGACCAGGGACTTTCTCTGCTTGATGAACTGTATGCTTGCACAGCAAAAATCTTACCAGGTCCCGTGCAGAGATGCTGTGGTCCAAGTACGGAAAAGTCCCTACCACAGGGGTGTTGCCTTTCTTTTATTTGTCTCATTAGGCCTGCCTTAGGAGGCGCTGCCATCGCAGTTTTATAATAAGGATGTGTGAACTTTCCTCATCAGAAGGAAGTTTTAATTTTGTGTATTAGAGCAAATGACACAATATGGTCTCCCTTAGTGAGAAAACCCACATTCACAAATTAATGGCTTATATGTGTAAAGGAAGGCATCTGCTTCTCTCTAATGGCAGAAAAAAAGGTATCTCCTGAAAAAAGAGTAAGACAGAGTTTTCTGGGAATTAACTTTTCTTTTGAACACTGCATATTCCGTTGAAAGAGAGAGGAACAGGGAAGATACTTAGCATTCAGCGATAGTGTTGCATTAGAGTCGTTTGCTTGGGAACCACCTTTCTATTTGCAAAAGGGAATGTGCTTCCATACATAGGTATGTAAATTTGAAAAAGTTTTGAGGTAGCTATTCTATAATTCATTTTCTTCCTCAGGCAGTTAGATGATTTTCTTGATATTTATATAGATCTTTGTGTTCATTATCTTGGCTTCAAAGAGGGTGGACTCCCTAGGATTGGCCATTGGTCAGATAGACCCAATGAACGTGCAAGGTCAAGAGTATATTACATTAAGAATAGTCCTGGTTGGATAGAAACATGCATTCCTCATTAAGGCAGCCATCGTAGCAAATGAGATTATAGTCCTATAAATCTGATTGTGTCTGTGCTTGAGTGAGGTAGTGTCTCACTGTTCAATTTCCCAACGTACAAACTGCCATACGCTGCAGGAATTCAGAAACTTTTTCTGTGGCAAAGAGAAAGGAAGAGCCTAGGGCAGTAGACATGACACCGAATGAGAAAACTGTGAATATGTTGAAGGATGACAGAGGAATTTCTTTTGGCGACAAATCTACTTTTCTAGCCCATTTCTTTAAAAGAAATTGAACAGGGAGCGTCTGCCACCTTTTGCTGTCTATCAGCCTGAGTGTAACATTAATTTAGGAGAAGTCATCTCAGGAGCAGGTTTGGCTAGGAAAGGAAATGAAAGACTAGATCCTCTGAAAAATACCTCTTTATCTGCCCATGGTATCTCAGCAGTTAAAGAATTTCAGTGATGTTTCATCATCTCTCCCTTCGTTAATGCATTTTCCAGAGAGACAAGAAGGGTAGTTTAGAAAGATAAATACAATTGATGATGTAATGAAAAAAATCAGGAAACAATTATAAAACCTTTTTTATGAAATGTTTTATGAGACTGTATTTGCATCTGGGGAATATTAGAGTAAATATTGTGCAGGGAAATTAGTTTTAATTTCATGCTAACGGAAAAATCAATTCAGTTCTAATTAGGTTATGATTTTTAAAATACAATCAGGCAGTCATTTCAGTGTTTTGATTAGATTGTTCTATCATTTGTTTGGGTTTTGATAAATACTACTTCAGAAAATGCCTTTTGACACAAAAGCCTATCTGCAGCAGAACAGGTTTAATTTGGGAGAATTATGCTAAAAGCAATAGTGTAAAAATGCTTTAGGTGGGTCATTGGCTGAAAGCAATCTCGAGGCAGTGAGTAGAGCTATAGTGCTTTAATCTATAGTACAACATAATGCAGGTGTGGAGAGGATGAGTGAGAATTGTTGTTGCTTCTTTAATTTCTATCTGTTCAATAAGGTTTTGCAACTTCTCTGGCAGAAACAAAAAAAAAAAATCCCTTAATTAATATTTGTAGGGAAATGAGCTGAGGGCATTATTGCTTCCCGCACTTGCATACTTAAGTGTTTCTTGACCTTGCAACATATGAGCTGGTAAGGCTTTCCACAACTTTTTATATAAAATATACCCTGAGGAGAAGCAGAAAGTAAATCATGGCAGCATATTAAGACTGTGATCTTCAAGTTGCCTTTGAAAATCTCAGCCAAGATCATTAGGTAAAGCTATCTCAAAGCATAAAATTGACAAATATGTGAATAGCATGTGTATGTATTCAGTCTATGCAGTCTATACTACATAAAATACAGTCTATACAACGTGAAATGTACTTCATAGAACATTACAGCATGTTTAAACTGCCAGTAATTAAAAAACAAAGCTTAAAGAAAAATAAAGAAAAAGGGCTGGGTACCATTGTCGCCGCTATACTCCTGTATAATTCTCTTTTGTGTATTTGGTTTTTATTTTAACAAATAGGCATTGTTTTTCTCTGAATGGCACTGCATTTGTTTTACCAGCTCAATTCCACTGCTTGGCCTCTGTGGTGATCTGAACTGGGAGACGAAATGTTGGTACTTTCTTTTCACTTCTGTGTATTCTCAGTACACCTACTCCATCTTTTTTGTGTGTTTTTCTGTCCTTTTGAGTGACAAGTGCCTTTACTGAACAGTATATTATAATCAAAATGTCTTGTGCAAGAGCTAAAACTGCAAATACTGGCATTAAAAATTAATATGGTTGTCAATCAGATGTCCACTTTTGCATGTGCTATTGCTTGAGGTAAAGTATGGCATTACTCTTAAGAGATCTGTGATTTAGATTATTTCTTGGGATATGCCCAGATTTTTTTCTAGGTTACTTGTAAGAAACATTACACGGAGTTGATAAAATAAAAGAAAAAAAAAAGGGAAAAAAAAAAAAAGGTAATCTACCCTTATATCATCAATAAGGAATGTAAATCCATTTAAAAAATCACTATGAAGGAAAACAGAAATGGGGAAGCTGTGGTAAAAATATGCAAACTCTAATGTAAAAATTAGAAATCATACACTGATTTAGATTGGATGTTTAGTAAAAAACCATCAGTGATTTGCAAGAGTTTTATTTGTACAATAAACTGTCTCCTGAGGCTTTTCTGAGGGATTTTTTTTTTGGGTATTTGAATTTTTTAAAGCTGTTTATGATGTATTTTTCATGTTACATGATTTATACTACGGCCAGTGATGGGAATGGGTGCTTGAATAATATATTCAGGTTGTGTCATATGCTCAGAATTTTTAATTGTACTTCCTGCAACTTCTGGATTAATGGGCGTAAATTCTTCATGGGTTATTAATAAGATTATTAAAATCATGGCAGTTAAATCCTTCTGAGACTTAAAGTTAGTCAGATCAGAATTTGTAGCCCCATTTCAGATTGCTTGGAGGGCTTCCAAACAGGGTGGTAAGTTAATTAATAATGGCACACCAACCCAATGCACTAAAAACATGTGTTGAGAACACAGGTTGAGAAAATGTTTTTTGGACGTATTTCTAAAGCTATACAGGCACTAATGGGAATTTCAAAAGTCCTGTCTCTGTGGAAGTGGTAATATATTCATAAAAGACAATGTTGTCCGGGAGAACTGTCTGTCTTAGGCTCCCTTCTACGGTCAATAGAGAAAAAGAAAGGCTTCTTGGAGACCTTTCCAAGAAGAAACTGAATCACAGTCTGCAAGAGTTCCTTGGCTTGCATTGCTTTTTTGAATATCTGCCTTGAGGTCTAATGTTTCTGGTAACAAAAGGGAATTCTGACTGCAGTATGAATTAGGAACCACGTTAGCTCTTCAGTCTCCTGAGAGGTTGCAATGGATATGGTGGAGTACACCTTCCAGTAGAGGAAGTGTAAGGTGAAGGCCTGCTTGTGAAACTGTTCTATAATACATTGCCTCCTGTTAAAATGCTGCACGTTCCATGATCAGCATTGTAGTCATGCAACAAAATACAAGAGAGCGCAATTCTCTGGCTCCTGTGCAGGAAAAGCTCTCTTCTGTGCTAACTGTGGCTATATGGTCCTTGTCTCACCTCACTTGTTAGGAAAAGGATGAACTGAACAAAAATTTTGTTTTCTAGTCCTATTCTCAAAGTAAAAATAGATAAAGACGTAGTCTTTTAACCTTTTAGAAAGAAGTGACAGTTTATAATGTATTTTTCATTAGCTAAGGAACCTGTTAATATTTGTGTGATTGACGCGTGTATTGGGGTGATTGGCACAGATGAAATGTCTAACATGCTGAGATTGAGAGAGCCTGTGCACATGCGAGAGTGATTAGAGGTCTTTGATGTCATAAGGAGGTTTTTCAACTGAGATTCAAGCTCCACTAGTTTCTCTAACAAAAAATTCAGGCTCAAACCTGTTCACAGCTTTCAGATTTGTGTCGTGCTGGTCCAAAACCTTGAGAAGCAAGAACCCTTTTCCAAGTTTGACTTAATATTTGGGCTTCGCAAGCCGTTCCAAGGCAGCATGTTAGCAGTTGGATGCTCTGCTCTGGCTGACCTGTGGTTGACTCAGGGCTGGTGATAAGTGGTTTACATAGCTCTCTGACATCCCAGATCTGAAAATGGCACCGCTATGACTTAGTGTTTCCTTCAGGTGGTTGTTTTAGAGCCCAGATCTAAATTTTGCAATGCTGTAGCGCAATGTGATTAAACTCTGGAAGAGTTATCTCAAGTCTTGATGAGAAAACACAGAGCTCTGTGGGCTTGTTTAGACTTCTGCTCACAGTTGCAGTGAACACTGGCTATTTTAGGTAGCCTCAACATTTCTAGGACAGAGCAAAGATTGACTTTTATGCTTTGAACAGAGTGTATCTGCTGTGCTCTGTGCTCTCTGCTTGTGCTGCTCAGAGGTGAAGCGTTACAAGTCTGTGGGGTTGATACTTTGCTGCTTTGGGATTCCTCTGGGGCAGGGCTTCTTGCTGTCTTTTTTGCCACTGAAAGCCTGCCAAAGTTTGGGACTTGGAGAAAAACTAGTCAAGAAAGACTTCTTTCGTACTTTGCTACAGTAGGGTTACAACTGGTGTTACTGTCTATAAGGATCAAAACATTACAGAGGGTGTAAAATCATGAAGGAGTAAGGAAACTTCCTAGATAGGTTTCTGCAGGCCATTCTGTACAACTGATTTCCTCAATATTTTTAGCAAGAAAACAAAGTAGAAATGCTGTGTGAGTCAAGGCACACCTGTATTCCTGCTTGCCCACAGACTCAGAGCTGCAGAAGAAAAGCCCCTGTGTGCCAGATGGGAAAAGGATTCACCTAGGGGCAAGGCAGCAGACGAGATGGGAGGCAGAGGGCCTCCTGAGCTTGCTGAGCTTTTGTTGCTCCTTCCAAAATAAGCATGAACACTAGAATGTTTTTAGTTCCAAAATACATTCCTTCTCTCCACACACTCAGGATTATTCTGTGTTGTTTAGATGATGCTACCAACTTCAGATAAGATAAAGAATAAACTTTGTGGTGTCCCAGCTGATTTACAGTAACTGAATTCTTGAGCTAAATCCGGCAAATGTTAACATATATGTAGCCGACACCTTCCAAAAGTTTCCTGTTCAATGCCACTAAAAAGCAATGGACATATTTCTAGGAAGCTTGTCTTTGGACCTGGCTTGAATAAATAGAAGTACATACATTCAGGGATGAAATTTAGTTTTGGTTTCCATCACTTTAATTTTGTCACTTTTTGATGCAACTCTATGGCAACTAACAGAGGTGTGAATTGATTTCTGTGGAGTGGCTTGGAGAATAATCTCATGTAAATAAGGGCATGCTTTGGCTGATAGAATTAAATTACTTGGAGTTTGCACCTTTCCTCAACCAGTGGTCTGCAGAGCTCTGCTTACAGGGTAAGAAACTGTTCAGCACAAGAAAAGGCTGCTTTAAAAGGAGTGACAGTACTCACAGCCAGGAGGATGCTGGAAATAAACAAAGTTAGTTAGTTGAAGACATAATGTAGGGTTCACCAGAGTTATTGTCTGTGTCATATCACCTGCATAGCAAGACTCTTGCTTAATTGTTTTATATTTCTAAATGTTGTGGTACTTGCATTAATCTCATATTGGATCTTGCTACAAATGGAAAGGAAGTTAGAGCTGAGAAATGAATGTTAAAAGGGATTGCATGTTAAAAGTAAACGTTAAAAGTAGATGATATCCATAAGGCTCAGAGCACGGAACAGAAGATTCACAAGCTTTGCAGGAAGTTGCTTTATTATTCTAACCTATAATCCCTCCTGTGAGGAACGCTTCCTTTCAAGCCCACGTATGGGATGTTCCTTTGTGATAAGAGGAAACTTTAACAGGTTGACTGTAAACATTTCCAAAATACATTAAATAGCGGAGTCTTACATACACTGTGGAGCAAAGTCGGCACTGTGCCTCCCAGCCTTGTTTCTAGTGTGTAAGGTTTCCATCTTCTATTACCTCTCAGTGTCTTTATGTTCTGTAATGTGTTGCACAAATTGATGTTAATATGACATTTTGAAAACTGCAGTCAGTGTTTTGAGCCTGAACCAAAGATTTAATGGAAAAAAAAAATTGGTGACCTGTTGAGGTCAGGCAAATTGTTACTTTGCTGGAAAGCTGCTGAAGGACGTCAGTTTTCTTTGTGACAGTCTCTAGCTCTGGATCCAATGGAAGGTGCAATGAGTCTAATGAATATCAATGTTGTGTGACCCATGAAATTACATGTGCGTGTATGTAGAGAGCTGTCAAGTGGTGGTGTCTACTGTAGTTTAAAAAAAAAAGCAATCTCCGTGTAACTCAGTAAACCAAGTGGGAATTTGAGTCTGTCTGAACCTGCTGCTCCCTTCTTAGAGGTCTTCTTTCTACCAGCTGTCATTCGGCATCGTTGTTTTTCTTCACTCTTTCATGAGTGTAGGAGTGTATGTCGCTTGTGTTACCACCTGAGAGGTTCTAACCAGGTCAGGCACAGTTTGGGTGTTCAGTTTCTGCCCTGCGCCTCTGTATCTATAAAAAAGAAATTGAAGAGCCTTGCATTGTTAATAGGGACTAATTAAACATTTTTCTCCTTTAGGTGGTAGATGTGTACTGGCTTGCTACGATGACCCATTTTATTCATCTGAGCTAGTGGAGGATGGTGTAAGAGAATCCGTGTAGGTGTAGAAGTGCTGTCAAGAGTCAGTGGGAGAGGAGGTTTCCCAATATACCGGGGAGAAGGGAACCAAGATGTGACACTTCCTTTTCTTAGACACTCCAGCGATAAAAAGTGTTCATTAGAAAAGTCTGAGATGTTTGGTTTTTTTAGTTTCTGGTTGAGGGGGGAAATATTTTGCTCAGCAAAAATAAAGATATACATTACATTCACACCAACTCAATCATGCTTTCTTTTTAAAAAATACAGACAATTTTGCATGGCTAGTGTTTCACAGTAAGATTGCTCTTTAAATAGATTTTACAGGTTGCTTTTATAGCACAGCTCTGACAGCTGCAAGTCCATGAACAAGGTTGTGTACAGACTTATTTTACATTTATTTTTTTTATGAAGTGTGTACCTTTTTTTATTCTTTCTGTCTCTAGCCATCATAGCTGTTGATGACAAAGTGGGAAATGTTCTTCTAGTGTAAAGAGAAAGGGAAAAATGAGAAATGTGTTACTTCGCTCCGAAAATTAAGATATTTGTATTTTTTAGCCTTCTGCTGCTTGTAAAAACCTTTTATTAAATATATTGCAAGAGTCCTTTAAGGATCATTTGTCAATTTAAAAAAAAAAAGAATTTTAAAAGCCAAACACTCATTACTAAATTATCTTTCATGAGAACAGAAGGATCTCTGGATAATAGGCATTTGTTCCAAAACAAAACAGTTATTTGTTCAGGGTATGGAAGTTATTAATTATTTACACCTATTCCTACCTCAGTTCTACCTCTAGTTAAAATTCATGGCCTAGGCACTCATCAAATATTGATTTTTACCAAAGTTGATGCTTTCCCTTTAACATTATTATAATGAGGGATAAAAATCAAATTGCCTTCACTGAAACTCAATCATTCTCACAAGCCATCTGCATTGATCTTTTTTCTAGGTTTTACCATAAATTATTCTATTCAATTAAGTAAACCCCACATATAATGACATTTTGTGAACTAAATAATTTATTGACTATTTTCAGCTAAACTTATCAGGCTCTGATGCACAGTTATTTTCATAACATTAATAGTAATATATATAACCCCCTTGCAACTGAATGTGTGTCAGATTCTTTGTTTAGAAAGACGAATCACCTGGGAGGTAGAAATCTTCTCATTTACAAAAGAAACAATTTCTGTCATTGTCATATACGGAGTGACTCAGTGCCTTCTCATTAGCAAAACGAGGGGGCTTGTATGCAATGCTTTCTGGTGATAAAATAAATGCAAAATAATTTTCAGCTCAAAATGGTGCTATTAGCAACGAAGATTGTAATTAAATTGGTAACAATTGGTCTGTTTTACAGTCGACTGGTAAAATCTGATGAATATAGTAGCTCCTTGGTGGGACTCAGAGTTTTCCTCTCCGCAGTATGATGGTTGCAGTCCTGCCTGTGTGGCACATGTTCTTGTCACCTCCTGACAGTTCCTCTGGAAATCTGCCCATTTCCTAAATGAGTTTTGTTTCACATTTGAAAAGTCATTCAGCTCCTGTAGACGGAGATTTTCAAGTGGAAAGGACAGTCTGTAACTCTGAACTCTACTCCTTCAAGTGAGGAAAAGGATTATTCCCCTACGTGATAAGTTTGCGATTTGTGTGTGGTTGCTTTGGGCAGCAGCTATGTCATAAAGTGTAGATACATCAATCACATAACAGTTTTTTTGAAATGCATGTCATACCTGTGAAGGCATGGTTGGGTCACGTTTAATCATATATGGAAAGTTTCTGTTGGGTGTATGTAGGGGAATGCCTGCTGTGTGATGTACTTAAAAACAGGCTGGATGTAATGAAATCGTCTTTTGAAAATAGAACAACCCAACACACTTAGGCACTGTGGAGTATATATACATACATATATATATATATATATATACACATATAATTGAAGACTCTACTGAATACACAAGTGCTTGTAAATAAGTAGTGCCAACACCGTGGCCTAGGGAAAGTTTGGAATAGTGTTCTCACTTTGATTTTAACATGAGTTGTGCGCTATGAGTCCTTGTTTCCTTTGCAAATCATGGTGATCGTTTTGAGAATTAAGGTTCTAACCAGTATGCTCTGCTAAAAATTGAGAGAAATTCAAAATGTGCTAATTGTATAGCTCAAAAGCTAGAAAAACCCTAAAAAAACCCCCACCAACCACCTGTGCAAAATCACACAGAATTGCAAACTCACCTTGGGCGGTTGAACTTTATTTTGTTTTGTTTTATTTTATTTTATTTGGGGAAGATCAGTGGTTCCAAAACACAAATCAGGCTGTGGAGCAGGAGTAAGCACCCATAAAATTGTGTAATATTTAAGTATTCCAGTGTCAGCATAGGAAAAGGTAATTGTTCATCATTCCTTCTTTTAGCATGATCCATTTTATATGATGGAACAAGGAGTCGATCATTTAATGCCATCTGGGCAGAGGGTTCCTGTTTATTTCTTTCACTGCTTTTCAGCCTCTTAGAAACTAAATGGCTTCATGTCGTCATTTTGAAGGGTTGCTACTGCTGCTTACACTGTGTCTTGCAAAGTCTGAGTAAATAATGGATCTGCAGGTAATAGTAAACTTAAAAGTTTGAATGCAAAAGCTTGTATTGATTTAATTCCCCATTAAATCAGGTCATTTTGTGGTTCAGTGGCTATGCATTAAAACATGTAGCCCAAACACAAAATATCACTTTGCCTTGCTCAGAGCTTGGAGTTACTCCGGAAAGAAAATGAAGCTCACTGTTGCTCTGTCTATGTGCACTTATCTGTGCTATTGTCTTTATGTTTGGGTACTGCTTAGGAATATAAAGCATCTAAATCTGCTGCCCTGAATAGTGCAAATTCAGGCTTTTCCTGCCATGTTTTGCTGGTGAGCTGCTGTTTGTGAAATCAGAAAAGCGTTCTACTGTTTTGAGACTGCCAGATGAGAATTTGGTGTCCTGTGTTACTCTGTATTGTGCTTGTTGAGCAATAATGTCACACAAGGGAAAACATGAATACAGTGCAGGGCAGGTTCTCTCTCCTGCCCCCCATGCCATGCTTTCATCTGAGAGAGGTGTCAGTCAAAAGCTTTGCTGCCATCCTCCCCTGTCTTTTGTGTAACATAGTGTGCTCTTTGTAGAGATTTGAGATAAGGGGAATTAACCTGAGCATGAACTGATACGTAAAATGAGCGTCTGAGATTCTGCTGCTGTCCAGTCCTTATCTAGCTGTGAAATTAAGCAAATGTCCAGTTGGATGGCTGTGAAGAGGAACCTATAGCATTTGGATCAAGCCCTTGTTACTTCGACTTTTTTAGCTCCCTGGTTGTCATTGGCCATATAGGTAATGCAGGGTTCGCTTCCTTCTGCTTTGGCTTTATTAGCACCAGTGGGATTTTAGGCTTCTTAGTTTTCATTGCACTTGAGATTCTTCCCTCTGAATTAATGGATATTTTGAATAAATCATTGTGAGGCGGGGCAACGCATACTGTAGGAAAAAAGAATAATAATTGCACCAGCATATCTGAACAGGTTTTATGTCTATTACTCACGTAGCTTGCAAGGCCATTACACATGTAACTTAATGAGGATTTTTCTTCTTTGAACCACAGAAGGCATACGTGCCTGACTCACATGCCCAAGTGTTATATGAAGAGAAAGCAACTCAAGCACACTAAGTTTTTCTTTATAGACATATTATCCGTAAAGCACGTAACATTAGTGTTGCTAGTGTCGCACTAAAATACTCTGTCTGGACCAATGTCCTCTTGAGTTGGGAAAAATTATCGGCAAAGAAACTGATGTCATTGCTACCGGTATTCTAGCTAAAATGAAGTGTGTTATAGTTAACACTGAACAAGATGAATTCATTCTGGGACATATTGTGAAATGTTAATTATAAGAAAAACCACTATTGGATTGGCTCCCTCTGCTCCTGATTCATGATAAGGAAATTCCTAGAGGGAAAAGAACAAAAATATCAACTGTGCTCTCCTTTTGCAATTTTTCTGAGGAACCACTGGAAAGGTAATGTTGTGTTGGATTTTTCTATATACTGATACACCCTTACTTATTCTACCTAAGTGGTAAGACGAAGGCATCACCAGAGGATGTCTTATTCCCTCTGTTTTAGGCTCCGCCTATACTGTCTCACATGGAAGCATTTCTCAAGTCCTGGGGCACCTTGGCCACATCCTGACCCACACTGGGGTAGATCCTGGGCAAGCACCAACCTTTTCCTGGTTCCATCTAAGGGACGGCAAACACATGTACCTGGCAGGAGCCTTTGCGTGCTCTGAGCAGACACAGATCTGAGTGAATAAGAGGGTTGAGGAATGAATGTGCAAGAAATCAAAGCCTTAAATTTATTTCAGGCTGAGATGAATCACTATAGGAATTGCCTTACAGAGACAACTGCCTTTCAGATGTCTAAATTGGAGCAGATGAGCACTTCCCTTCTTGGTGAATCTTGTTTTGTAGTGAGCAGCGACCAAAGAGAGGACATGAAAAGGATTGCCATGTGCCAGGTGACAATGATTAAGTGTAGCTCTGCCCCTTCTACGTCAAGGCGTGAGGAGTTGCTAGAGGGGATCTTCCTTTTCACCTAACGAGGGGTACGCTGTTGTGGCCATGGCTAGTCAATTCAAGTGCCTCTGGCACTGTCCTATTCCCAGCCTAACTTTGGGAGTACTTGAAGCCAGCCTGGGAAGAGATGCTGCCCAGGTGTGAACAGCTGTGATGTGGAAAGGCTTCAGCTGTCCTGATTGTGCAGATTCGAATTTCCATAGGTGCTGACACACAAAAGCCTATGTGGCTGGGTCATTTTTATCTTCCCACAGATCACCTACCAATATGACTGGTATCTTGCAAGCCACATGCTTTGATTTCATCAACCAGTGTTTAGACTCAGCTGACTGTTGTTACAATAAAGACTAGAATTGAGTGTGGAAGGAGAAACAGCCCCTGTGAACTTGGAGCTACTGGAAACACAGTTGATTATTATAGGAGAATAGCAGCTAATTCTTTAAATAACGTGGTGTGGCTGGCTTTGATTCGCTCTGCCTTTAGTCACTCATTTTAACTTGAAGTAGTGTGGATAAAGGCTAAATCCATAGGCTCATTGGCACTAACCCCTGTAAGTTATTGGTTTATATTCCCTGGAGAAGAAGAAGAAGACAATTCATTGTCTTGATTTTCAAGTGGGAAGAATCTGATGAAAGTCTTGCCATCAGCTGAGAAGCCCTACCTACTAAAATGCGTGTAGGGCTCCAGTAGCCAAAGAAGTAGCCTGTTTGTTGGGTTTTGATTTTAGAAGTCATATCTATTTTCTGCTTGGGGTTACTTTTAATTTTAATGTGTACATTAGAATTTATCGTTTCCTTTTCTAAGAATGGCATGGATTATTTCTGGGTTAAAAAAAAAAAAAGAGTTGCCTAATGCCTGCCTCTATTCATAAACGAAAAAGCCTGCTGTGAACTCTAGCCATTCTTTAAATGTCCTCAAGCAGGCAGCTGAGCTAAAACTAAAACTATTTAAGTGGAAGACATATGCCAGGGAGGTAGTGAGAATGGTCTGGAACAAGGCTAGGCTCGTTATTTCTGGTGTTCATAGCAATTCTATGAGCAGTAAACTTGTATTCACAGCAAATTTCCAGTGGTAACAAGGCTTGTTGAGAAGGAGGGAGTTTTGACTGTTGTGCCCGACTCCTCTTTTCTTAATTTCCAGAGAAGTGTTCTGATCTTTCATGACTGGGAAGGAACGTGTAAGGATTCAAATACCGAGCTTGCCTCTGTCCCATGGAAGGGAAACAGCCTGCAGCTCCAAGCAGAAAACTGAAACTCCCATGTGTATGTGGAGGGGACAGTTTTTGGTAAAAAAGGCACTTACTGTTTAATGACGCTGCTACCCCTTAACTTCTTTGCAGGAAAGAAAAGCAGGATGCTTGGTGTGTATAACTCTTATTTTACATGTTTTTTGACTTAAAAAATCTCTTGCCTTTACCAAATGCTAGTAATAAAAGTGAAGGAGTTCTGACAGATAAAAAGGTAACCTGCTTGCTGCTAGTAACTAAAGATTTAGTACTTGAGTTATTCCATTCACTTCAAAGCAGCAGTTTCCCATTTACAGCCCTGAGATCTCAAAAAGTTAAGTTTACAGGCACTTACATACTTTCATAGAGATATGACAATATTACACACACATACTCATATACATTGCACGGAGGTAGGTTACATTACATGACATGCTATTCCAGAGCTGTCAAAGAGTTGGATTCTGCTGTCCTTTATCGTTTTGTTTACATCTGAGTGTCTGCAGGTGACTGGAGGTGTCATTCCACTGAAAATCAGACAGCTGAGCCAGGAGTAAAATGTTACTCCTAGAGAATAAGATTGTTGTAACCTTCTAGACAGGGGCATACAATTGTCTTCAGTCTTTGAAAGCCACCTTGCTGCAGGTTAACCTGTTGATTGCTGCACTTCAGGTGGCTCCGCACGTATCGCTGCTTGGGGCTGGCAGTCACATAGCAAAAGAAAAAGTTCTGTCAAACCGTTGACCACGTTGAGAGCCATGGGTGAGTCACTCCGCAATACACCCCTTATTTCCGCGCCCCACCCCTCCCCCCCAATGCTGTAACATTATGTGCTGTAGATGTCACAGGAAATGCTAAAATCACATCTTTTCATCTGGGCCTTTTTTCAGTCCTTCCTATATGAAAAGCCATATGTCTCTGTCATGGAAGTGTCGCATTTCACCCCGCTGATCCAATTTATTCAGTCTGAACATTTGGCCTAATGCTTTTATACAAATACATTTTCTCTGCCCAGATTCTTATTTGTGTCATGGTCTGTTCCTGTTAAA
Organism: Rissa tridactyla; assembly: GCF_028500815.1. Classification (NCBI taxonomy): domain Eukaryota; kingdom Metazoa; phylum Chordata; class Aves; order Charadriiformes; family Laridae; genus Rissa; species Rissa tridactyla. The sequence continues at coordinate 61,596,792 of NC_071469.1, forward strand.
GATGAATGAAGACTTGTCAACAAATAATCTATCCAATAAATTAGAATCTGATCCAAAACCTCATTGACGTCAACAGAAAGACTCTTACTGACTTCAGTGGTCCTACAGTGTCCTTTTCATAATACTTTAGTGCCTGTAAATATATCCATTTTAGAATGAAAATATTTTTTTCCGCAGTATTTTGTTTTTTTAAGTCTGTGAAACAACGGGGAAATAGTCAGCAAATGAGATGAGAATTGTGCAGTTTAGATGTAATCAGGCAGATGGGTGCTATCCTGGAAGAGCAAACCGTGTGCCTATTGTTGTGACTACCTTTGGATTGAACTTTAAATAGGCTGAGATCAGAGCAGTGGCCCTTTGAAAACTCCTTTGCTCTTCTTGCATGGTTGTGCTGACGAGGCTTCAGCGCTGCACTTTGTACTACGTGCCTGGAGCCACGCGTGGCGGAGCTGCGCTCCTCGCCGGCAGGCAGGCAGGTCCACCCAGGATCCTGGCTGGGAACTCCAGAGCTGGAGAGCCGGAGGAGGGTGAACGTGGGGGTGAATATTTAAAAACACACAAGCCCTTTCTTTCTTTCCCGGAACGCAGCTATCTCTGGTGGTTCTTGTGGATCTGTGTTAGCAAAGCGATGTTTATAGTACTTCCTCAAGAGAAAGTTTATCTTACAGAATATTAAATAATAAAGGGGGCAAAAAAAGGTTGCAAGCGGCATGTTTCAGCAAAATAAGCAAGCAGGCAAATTTTTCATGCAATTTCAGGACTTAGTTTGGTCACATCTAAACAAATTAAAAATAAATTTATTAATTTATTTAAATTTCTGCCTTGAAATGGGGAGAAAGGCTTGGACAGTGAGTACTCAGCTGATGTCTAATAGGGGAAATGTTTGACTCAGAACAGAATCTATGTGAACCAAGGGCCTGAGCAATGGGAGAAGCACTCGCTCTCGCCGCTCAGTGCAAGTATAAAATTAATGCTCTGGGAGGGGTTAGCATTCCGTTAGCAGGACGGAAGGAGGTTATTGTAACAATTTGAGGCTGTAGAATTTCAAAAGCCAGTACTAAGCACTTCATTCACTGGTCCAAAATCTCTTACATGTTTTTATCAGGCTCCTTTCTGAATGATCATTGCACATTATTGTCTCACAAGATGAGACTCAATGTAAATACCACTTTTGGGACAGATCTGTGACAGCCGTGGGGAGGGTATGGTTCTTTAGATCTGTATGGAGTTAAGGTCAGTTATAACACGTAGGGGTGAGGCCCTGCACTTATTTTTCTGTATGTACATTTGTTACGAACAATTAATAGGAAGTAGAGCTATGCTAAGCTTTCAGTTTCTTGTTTTTGTTTGGGTTTATTTGAGTGTATAACTGCTTCCTCACCCTGGCCTGAAATGCTGAAACCTTTTCTCACACGCATATTTTTAGAAGGTGAGGTTTTTTTTATTAATAGGTAGGCAGACAGCCTGCTATGAGACAATGATTTTAATTAGGAACATTAGGAAATGAATGTGAGGAAAAGCTCGATGAAGGGTCAAAAAAAAAAAAAAGAAAGAAGAAATGATCAAATTATACTTTCCCTCTGGTAGGGAAAGCAATAGATCCATCCCATCAAGCAAATAACAGTTAAGCAAATGATGAGACTGGTATTTGCTTTTCCTACCAGTGTTTTAAATGTCACTGTTCTTTATTCTTTTTTTTCCCCCCCCCCCCCTCCCATATTAACCCAGAAATGCTGATGCACCAGCATGTCTCATTATGACAGCAAAAGATCTTTCTCTTTGCCGGAGTGAATTCAGAAGAAAACAAATCCTGAGGGCAGTGCACATCGCCTGTAGAGAAAAGCATGGTCTGAGGTGGTGGTTGGAGGCTGCCCGTGGCACTTTGTGAGTTTCTGGCAGACAGGCAGAGCTGATGAGAGCACTTGAGTTGCTGGTAGGAACAAGCAGTGACAGCTAAATCTGGTTATTCTCAGGAAAGAAAAGAGAAGAAATTAGGGAGGTGAAAATACAAGGAAGCACACTATTACTATTTAAAACTAATACCCTGCAGCCACAGTAAGAAGCCTGCCACTACTGACCAGTATATTAATGCAAAATAATCGTGACTGAGACTCAAGGAGAGGTAACCCAGACGAGGTAAATACAATAAATACAAGCTTCAGAAAACTCAGATTTCATCACTTAGCAAAGGCAGATTTCTTCCCCTTCCTTGCTTGGAAGAGGGTGGATCAGTCCTTTTAATTCAGGAGAAACTGTATTTCCCTGACATCCTAGAATTCAAGTCTTCTTGGCCTTAACTGATAAAACAGGTTTCACTGTAAGTTAAAACATACATTGAGTGCCTACTGTGTAATACCATTAACACAAGTGAATTCATACTCTGGTTCATTAATATCCAGTGAAAATACTGTGAGGAGAGGGAGAAGTACTGGTAAAAAGAGGTCTGGAAATACTGTCACATTTCTGACACTTTTCTCATGTCTGCTCCTTCTCTAATAGAAGGCAAGATGAACTGGCTAGATAGATGTCCCTAAAACAACATGAAAATCACCCTTGGAAAATGTCTGAACTAATTTGAAGGTAGGAATGAAATGAGCTCGAGGCCCCAGAGCATCTTCTGTTCTGGAGAAGATGCAGAGGTGGCTGCGGCAGCAGCAGTGATAATACCGCGCGCTCCTTGATGAGAAATTTAATGCATCCCACACAGCCTCAGTAATTGCCCCAGTGTGGAGCAGTGCCACAAAGGCAGCAGTCGAGAATGAGCAGGAATGGAGCCTGAAATCTCACAGTGTGAGAGGAATTTATTGGCAATGCCAAAACTGAAAATTCAAAGCGAGGTCCTGTCAGGTTGATTGAGGAGTTCAAAGGAAAACAAGTCATGGCCCCCCAAGGTGTCAGGCATTTCGCAAGCTTCCACTGCACAGGTGTCAGCTCTGGCGTGGTGTTTGCCCGTCACCCGGCTGTGATTTTGCAAGTCACTGAGGGCTCTGCAGCGCTCAAAGGGTCGCTCAAGCATACCAAGGGCTGCAAATCCACCTGCGCCGGCATGGTGCCTCTTGCTTGAGCTGGCACAGGGGCAGGCTCCTTGGAAATGAGGCATCTCGCAGAGAGAGATGAGCACAGGGGGTGATTGCCCCAGAGCTTGGTGTATCTGCTTTTGGTAGGTACCTGGGATGTTCTTGATTACGATAATTTCTAATAATGCAACACATAGCTTCACACCTGGGAATGGAGCCCTGTTTTGTCATCTGTATAAATGCAAGGCAAAGGAGGGATTGTCATCCAAAGATGGTCTCAACCCTGAAAATTTTCTAGTTCCAACAATATCTATAGGATACTGAGAAGCTGTGAATTATAAGAATGCAATGGGCTGGTTTGGTTGTGCATTTTAGACAATAGGCTCAACTTCGTTAAGCAGAATCAAGGACAGGTGCGGAAACCCTTACTAGGAGACATTTATAGAGGGAGTTCATTCTGGTTACAAGTGGACATCCTTATTCAGGTCAGGGATGTTCCAGCTGGTGCTCTAGGGGCTGATTCCAGTTGGAGAACATTTGTGTCTGGTTCCAGAGTACTCTGACCGTTGTTTATAGTCTTCATGCACATGAAGTCATCTAGCTTCACATATGGCTATCAAGCCGCCACCACACCCAAATGGCTCTAGGTGGTGCCCAGCAAGTCCATGTGTGTGTCCTACTTGACTGATAGGGAGTTACGTGTGTATAGTGACCATGACACTGGGAATTGTCCGTCAGCTTTTGTCTAGGTGATATTGAAGTACAACAAAATATAAGAGTTCATGTATAGGTGCTAGTGATGCAGAACCTTTTATTGCTTGTGCTTGAAATGTAAAGGCAGTTGGTGGTTGGTTTTAAAGCAGTGATATTTTAAAAGGATCTTATCCTTTAAGAAAAACTTTATTTCTGATAGACTCTGATTATTATTTATGTTTCATTTCCAGAATTTAGAAGCTGAATTTTTAAATATAAGTCTCGTAATGTTTCCATGTGATTGTTGCTTGGCTGTGGCCTTTGTGTGGAAAACTTGTTTCCTCGCTTAGAAGATGGGATTTGGGGAAGGGAGCAAAGTCTGATGCCTGTGTATTGGATTTGCGTGATCAGATGAAGCCAATACAGTTTGTAATTAGAGCATAGGTGATAGGCTGTCTGCCCTTCAACAGAGATAAATAACAGGTAAACAAAGAAGGAATCCTAATTTTAAACCAAAATGATATAGCTGGTATTAGAGAGGCAGTCATCAGTCCTTAGCATTTAAATGGTTGCAGCTCACCTCAGGAAGTATAAATTAAGGAGCTCTCTTTGGTGTGAAGCCTACAGAAAGTCTTAGAGATAAGTTAATTTTCTTCACTATGAGCTGAAAAAAAGGGTTGTAAGCAGACAACCTGGGAGAATCTACCTCCAGTAAGCTTTCTGGTGCTTGAGATGGCAGAATCTGCAGTTGCTAGAGGGAAGTGGATGAGAGTTTCATAAATAATAAATTGCTGTAATCCCACGAGGTCATCATAAAAATATGCATAAGAATCATAGAAATATAATGGGCCACAACCTCAATAGATTCTAGAGCTGATAACAAACAGTGAGCTTGATAAAAAGTATTACAGACAGAAACCACAGTCAGAGATAGCGACAAAATTATATTATACAAAATTACTACTTTGAGAAAGAGACAAATGTTATTACCAAAAAGCCCCAAATAAGTATGTGTGGGAAACTGTAATTTGTGCAGAAAAGGACTAAATCAACGCCTTTTCAATTTAGAAAGAGCCAGGGCCTCCAAAATTTGTCTCACACAGAAACATTCTTGTAGACTAAACATCGTTACTGATGTTCTTCAGGCAACAGTGACTAGGTTTAGTTATTATGTTTCCCCTTAAGAAAAAGCTAGATTTGAGTTATAAAAAAACCTGATCGATGCAACACCTGGAGGCAAACACTAGGAGTGTGAAGATCCAAAATAACACCTGGCTTGCCAGAAAAATAAGAAGATGGATTATTTTGAGTACTCCATTGATCTAAAGAAACATCATCAATAATACAAAAATCATTTGAAAGCATGATACAGACTAAAGGAAAATGGGTTGACATACACCTGCGGGGGTATATTCGGCGTCTGAATGCCAAAACCAAAGATGAAGCTTGATTGAAATGTACCACATAAGCTGTAAACTGGAAATATCATATACAGTGTGACAATTTCTTTCCAATTACTTTTGGTAAAAGTGGAAATAGAGGTTTTTAAAAGAACAGAAGTATCTCCCCTGTCAGAAAGCTACTTTGAGAAAGAGCTAAATTAATGATGTTGTTGATAGCTAGAAGTAGCATGTGTTAAGCAGCTTCATAGGCTGGCAGTTGAAGCTCCTGACTCAGAAAAACACCTCTTTCACTTAAGGCTTGTAGATATTCCCACTAGAGGTAACAGGGTTGTTCATGCTGTATCAGGGACCTAATGCACAGCAGGTTTGAAACAAAGCCACTTGGTGGTTCCTAAGGGAAATCTGAGAGACCATCTGACAGTCCGACATAACGTGTGGTTGTCAAAACGTCTTACAATACAATAGGAATCTCCAATATAGAGGGAATAGTGCAAATATGGTGCTATTATTACATCAGGGTGCAAATGCTTGGCTTTGGAGAATGTCCCTATGGTGCCAGGCTTGGTATAAGTATATATGGCTAATTTCTGTTCCTATATCAGCTGAGCTTTAGATAGGCTGGCTGGGATCCCCAGAGCAGTCCAACTTCCATAGCTTGGAGCTCCCAACATGTTAATGGAGCTGAATTTGAGAAGCATGCTACAGAACAGTAAGAAAAACATGTTGCAAAGAGCTTAGCTCCCATTAGTCTTGCCTCTGAGAAGTGTTGGGTTCAATCCCTGCCTCTTTGGGAGCACTGCTGAAATCAAGGTGGTTTTGTTTCTTCTTGGCTGTTTTTCCTATGGAATTGAAGGCCGGTTTAAAGATGAGATGAAACTGTGTGGTGGAAGGAAGGAGGTCTAACAAATATATCATTGTGTAAGGTGCCTAGGTAGTTTTGAGTTGATGGATTTGATTTTTAAAACAAACTACAGGGAATAAATAAGCAACAAAATACACTTGGTTAACTGCCATTTCCACCAGTGTGCTACCTAGCTGTTTTCAGCAAGAACCCCTAGGCAACGTGGTAGAAATGGGTCAGTGTACACATTTTTTCTCTCCTCGATTAGCATTGCAGCAAATTCTATGCTTCATATGCCCCCAGTTTCAAGAGCTACTTTCCTGGCTACTCCAGCCTTTCTGCTCTGCCTCTGGTAGTTTGGGATCTATTGTTCAGAAAAGATGGCCCGAGATGAATGGAGACTATCACTGGAGAAAACAAAGCTGCTGTGGCTGCAGGCTGGGGAAAAGCGGATGTCAGATGGGAAACAAGTGCTGGGGGTGGGGAGGGGAGATAGAAGAAAAGGGGGGGTTTCTGCTTGTATTGGCACATGGCAGGCAGCTTGCATGCTTGTGTGATATTAACTTCTTTCTCGTTACAGTGTGGAAGCCTCTGGCATCCTGACCCTCACAAATACAAACAGATGTCCCCAGGCAGACCCAGCCCACTGCTGCTCCCTACAGCATCATCTTTTACACACAGCGTTCTTTATCACAAATGGCTTTTTTTATCATTTATGTATTTCAATTATCTTAAACTCTCTTCTGCCCCCCTCTCCACCCCCCCTTCAAGTTGGTCTCAGAGGAAGGGAGAGGATGGATTTAATGCACTTATCAGTTGAGCTTGGTGCTATAGATAACCACCTAAAGGCCAAGTTTTGCAGATTTTGTTTACAGCGTTGGAGTAGTTGGAGTGATATGCCACAGCACTGGGCATCCAGCAGCTGCCTTGGAAATGAATGGTAGCTGTTCTGGTGCTTCTGGCTTTTGGAAAGCAAAGCATTTATTCAGGTAGTCACATATGGATTTAGGAAGTGTAACTGTTGGCTGCAGTTTCTGAAATGGTTGGCCCAAATTCCCCAAACCAATACAAGTATGACAGTGTACAGCCATACTAACAGCATTGAGGAAAAATAGTCAATTATTGCATCAGTAGCAGAAAGGGAATTTAAAAGCCCTGAGCTACTTAGAAGCCTTAGTCAAAAATGAAACTGGAATTTTAGTGCCTCAAACAAATAGGAAACTCATAAGAATCAGGATCCTTGGAAAATGTTACCCAGTAATGTCTGTGTTAGTAAAATGTCCTACCCCTTTTCCACCACTGTATATCAAGAAAAATATTAAAATGCTTGTCAGGCTCCTTCAACAAATAGTCTTCAACAAATACATCTACAGATGTATTTGACTAATGGCTACCAGCTCTAACTTGGAAAACAGGAGCCGAATCACAGAGAATTTCTTTTGGCAAGCGGTAGAGTCACCTGAAAATGTTGTTTGAGAGAATCCCAAACCATGATCTAAATTTGGTTCAAATTCAAAAACCCTTTTAGCTCTTAGAAAAGATCCTTATTTTTCTAGAAAAGTTTATTTTTTTTTTTCTCCAAGAATCATAAATAAATAAAATACACAGTGCTCACTCTGTTTTACTGTCTTGTCAAGAGAAAGAGGAAGACAGTAATGAGGGACTGAGTTGCCTTATGAGGTCTCTCGAGGACTGTGAGACCACACTTCAGGTTCCAGGAATGATCTTTGGAAGCTGCAATGGCCTGAAAAATAGACATTCTTCTTTCCAAGTATTTGAAGGGAAAAGAGCAGGCATTGACTGAAGGGGAAATGGGAGAGGTGGTAATCCTGTTGAGTAATCCAGCGATACACCCTTTCCTTACAGTTCCTTCCTACTTGGGTGAGATAAGTAACATCGGAAGTTGGTGGCTAAGACCAACAAAATAGGGTGGTGTCTTTATCTAAGAGAGGTGGGTGTCCCCGTCTTGAGATTAATTAATGTTTAATCTATTTGGAACATTTGTATATTTTGCCTCAGCATTTTCCCAAGCATATTTGTGGACCTTTTGGAGCTTAGAAACAAAGCTTTCCATAGCCAGTTGGCTGGAAGTCTCCTCTGGAGAGGAGCAGACTGATGGGCACTCATGGCATTCTTATGGGTCTTTTTCTAGTGAGCAGAGAACTAGAGATTTTTTTTTTTTCAAGTGCATTCCTAAACAGTAGCATACAGCTTTGTAGGTCGTTCTTTTCTATGAGGTATAGTAGAATTTCTATTTTCACAGTAGAGATTTCATTTGCATAGACTTTAAACACAATTATGGTCGTTGGTACCTGTTGTTCAATACATGCAAAGATCAATAATTTTGCTGTTGGTGATCTCACAGTATTTCTGCTTCCCTTTCACTTTGGTGGTTGAGTTTCCAAGTTGACATAATCAGGTTTTTGTCATTTATTCTCTCCTACATGTATGACCTAGTGGATAATCTAAAAATCTCGGTGTAGTGCTAGATTTTGCTATGCTGTCTTTTGTTGAGTCATACTTTTAAGCAAATATCTTTTTCCAACTGGTTTTGATTTGTGGGTACCTAGCTTTCTTCCAGGAAAGGTTTAGAATTTTCCTGTACGTGGATTACTCTAGCACAAGCTTGAATGCGCTTTCTTTGGGCACCTTTCACAAGACTTCTTAGAAGTAGCCTGCACGCTAGTTCCCAAGGGCCCGCAGAGGAGAGGTTGAAAATCACTTTATTAACAGTACCTCATTTTGTGTGGAGCACAATGTGAGTGCAGAGAGAAGGGGCTGGTCATTAATATACATTAGTATCCAAGAAAACTAGTATTTTATAGTTTCTGTACACTGGAAAAGACTTAATTCAGCTCATATTGCTTACATAATTAGAATGAATAAAATAGGGGGACCACTCAGGAATAAGGAAAGCTGGTTTTAGTCTAGTCAAGGTTAATCAGTGTTCTTATATATTGAACTGAAAGGATTTTTACTCTTTTATTAAACAGCTTTGAAAAATTAACATTTAATTTGCTGCAGGCTGCAAGGAGGTAACATTAATAGTGATAAAAAATAGCAGATTTTTAATCTTTCCATTAGTATTTTTCAACAGAAGAGGAAAATTTTGTGCTGGAATTTTCCTAAAACTTTATTGTCATTCCTGATAAACAGAGATACTCACTGAAAAGTTGTTTTATTAGACATGCTATGAACTCCTGTAAGAGTCATGAAGAATATTCTTATTAATACAGCTTACCCTGCTTCTGCTTCAAGAAAATCACTTTTAGAGCTGACTGGAAACCAAGGAAAGTGGATCTCTTATCTTGCAAGAATACTCACAAAAATGTTTTTATCTTTTGGAATAGGTTTGGGAAATTCCCTATGGACTCTAATGAAATCTCTGAGTATTAAGTAGTCCATCAGTGGTAAATGTGGTGGGGTGAATAATACACGGTCAGTTTTCCATCATCTGCCAGATCTTTGAAAGACCAGATTTATTCAGTCACCGTGATCACGTTGAGATTGTACATGTCATGAAATCCCACTTAGGACTGCGAAATTTCATGAGAACTAAGTCAGCTCTGAATCTGGCCTTTTCTTGTTGTGGAAAGGCTATTGTGAAATCGCTCTCTCCCAAGCAGTTTTCGAACTTCAAGTGATAATGCGGTTGATGGTTAATGTCACATACCTCCATATGCAGATGGACTGAAAGCATTTTAATAACTCTCTGGATCTAAATGATCATTCCTTCCACATTCTTTGTGGCTTCATAGTGTTTATGATAATTCTTGCTCAGGATCCAATCTGTACAGTTTATCCAGCTGTGCCTTTGATGTCTGTACTGTGGTCTCAAGGGAGAGAAGTCATGAACGAGTGGTTAGTGAGCGACACCCAAGGGGTTATGACATCTTTAGCATAAACTCATCAGCATAAGGTTTTTCCTCTGAAATAGATTAAGCAATTTATTTAGCTATAAAAACCAGAAAACTATTTAAGTGAATTTTACTGGGGAATCAATAAAGTAATAATTGTGTGGTAATATAACTGGGGCTGAGGTAACCAGCTTTGGTCGTCTTTTCTTTGCTAATTCATTCCCCCTATCCTTTTTATCCCAGTATTTTTTGAGCAGCCACAAGTTATTCTGATGAGAATTGAAAAAGCATATTGAGAAATCTTTGAGCACATTAACTTTTGTACTATGAAATCTTTCTTTCTTGCCTTTGCAATAGATGCAAAAAAGAACCCATCCTGAATTCATTAACTAAAATTTTATCTCAAACTCATATTTTTGTATTCTGTTAAATTTTCTCCATTTGTATTTCATAGAATGGCTTCCTAATCCTATCTGAGACATGCCTGTAAGCTAAAGATAAATATGTAAAACTTACCTTTGAATTGAATGGTGTCTAACTATTGCTGCTTTTAAAAAAATAATAGCAAGCCCCTTGACATTATCCTCGGCAGTGCTTCAGAATTTGCACTTAGGCTGCAATTATTACAGTTACATAGAAAGTTTTTCCTTCTGGTAATTAGAAACAAGTTAATTTAAAAGCAGCTTCATTTCTTAGGCTGTTATAAATAATAAGAGGTGATAAATTATTAGAACAAAACAGAACTTCATACATCAGTTATTTCATGCTTGTATTTTAGGGTAGATGAACTAGATTTAGCAATGTGTACATTTAAGGGCTTAAATAGTTTTCAAAGGTCTCTATCTCAAAAAATTATAGAAAAAAAGCCCTCATCAGTTATGTGCTCTGAGTTATTTTTCACAGAAGTGTCCTCTCTTTGCAGCATTAAAAAAATGCTAGATCATATCGCATTATCAATGTATTTGCATTTAGGAATTCTCTTCATGTGTGTGAACAGAACACACACATCTGAACTATAGGAAAGTTAAAAAGGGTCGCACTGAAGGTCTCATAAAAAATAAGTTTCCTTCCTTTTTCTGCAGTCTTAAATGTCTCCAGGAATCAAGTCTGTAGTCATCAGGAATGAGGCTGAAATTATATGTTGAATAATAAAAATCACCACAGTAGTAGTAACATGAATTGGAGTGAGTCCATGCCCTTTGTGAAAAGTAAGCTAGCTGGCAGAATCCAGGAGGACCAAGTTAGATGGTGGTAAACATGAATACTGGGCTAGTATTTCTGAGTGGTTCTGCTTATTTTGAGAGCGGGCTGTGCCTTACACTAAGTTAGTTTTGGGCCATAGGAATTTAATAAGGGCAAAACAAAAAGCAGTGGGCATCCTGAAGAAACTGGTCATATGGGAAAAATTTGAGCTGGTTGGAGAAAGTGGATGCATTTTTCCATCAAAAATGTCAACGATAATGAAATATAACTTTAACTTTTTCTATGGAGAATTCCAATTTACTGTCACAAATTTTAAAAAACAACCAACAAACAAGCCAAAAAAAAAACCCCCAAACCCAAGGACAGCCACCCTTAAAACTCTGAATAACTTCTATGAAACTGAAATATTTCAACTAAAAAATAATATTTGTCTTCAGGAAAGGTGTTTTAGTGTTTCGTGGTGGCTGTAGCTTTCAGTTCCTTGTACTTTTCTCCCTTACTGGTGTCTGTAGACAACACCTGAGTGGCTTTCAGGAGCTGAGGCAGTTGCTTGGTGGGATTTCAGGATCTTATGGGTCCCTATCAGAGCTTGCTTAGCTCTTGGCTGGAGGTGGAGGGGTCTTTGTGGTATAGCAAATCAGTGGGTGACTCAGACTGAATGAACTTATTAGAAAGGATCAAGAAACAAGTAGCTCTGACATGTTATTTTGGTATTCATTAGGAGACATTTTTCATTTTCCGGCACTTGGGTAAGCCTTTGCCCCTGCAAGCTTGCATGGCATCTCTCTCTGATAGTTAAAACAGGGTTTTTAAGTAATATCACCTTGACTATTTAGCATTCTGCTTGTGAAAGGGAAGCTTGTTTACAAGCTGCCAAATAGCAGCATAGAAACCTATCTACCAGCTAAAGTAGTAGGAGATATAACTTGGCTCTTGGATTTCTTTCTTGCCCAAAAGTGCAAGACACTGCCTAGGGCCAAATCTCCATTTATTTATTTATTTATGAATCTTTGTTTTCCTTCGAAGAAATGCAGAGAGGCGGTGGAAGCAGCTTTGCACAGCTCAAAGCGAGGAAGAAAACCTCAGACCCAGAAAATTATACCACCAGGGTTAGCAAGTTGCCAGCTGGAGCCTTTCAACAGAGTGTGCTCTGGGGGAAATGCTGGCCCCCTAATATGCCAAGAGCCCCCCGCGTATGTAAATACTTCAGGGCTTGGTTCTGCATGTGTTTATCCTTGAAAAGGGGAGCAGCTTGTGCGTAGCTTTATTAGCTCTGAAAGCCACGGCTGGATCCAAGGGTCCAACGTGTCTGTTGTTCAGATATCCTGAAAGGACTTGATTTCCCTCAAGGTGGAAGCTTTCTGTCCTGCGTGTCAGTAGTGCGTAGAAGTGCCACCGCAGACAAGTGTTGCTGTGACCCGTTTTATGAGTGCAAGATGCTCCACATCCTTGCTGGAATAAACAAGGCAGAGGAGCCTCCTCAGAGGTGTGGTCCCCCGGGAGCTGGCTGCCTAGCTGTGATTGTACGCATCCAGCCAGCTCGGACATCTGAATGTAAAATTCCACACTTGGGGATGTCACGTGGATTTTGTGTTCTTCTCTAGGGAATTCCAGGTCTATAAAACAATGAATGGATGAAACAGTACTCATCCATATATGTAGTTTTTCATCTGTGACAAGTGTGATATTTGATAATAGCCTCCGTTCAATAAGGCCTCCAAGTATAATTTAGTGCCAGGTTTCTAATCTCTGTTTGATTTAACAGTTTCAGGACCCATTATGTGAAAAACTGGCAGCAGAGCACAATGGAGAGGAGGGCCATGCTCATAGATCAGGCACAAGGCTGCGAGTGAGGAGGCTGTATGTAGCTCTGTTGAAGACTTTGGACCTGATTCTTCCCTAACTCCTTTCATATGAGTGTAAATCCGCTAGTTCTCATTTCCTGGGTGATTCCTTGTATTTTTTTACGTGGCTGGTTAGCGCAGAAACCTCACATCACCACCACCGCCCCCGCCTCCTCCTGGGATACCACATGGATTTTGTGCGGCTATCTGAGTCTGAAAAATGGTGAGCTGAAGGCAGCTTAAACTCTTTGTGTATAACTTGTGGAAGATTTTTCTGAACCTCCCATTTCTCTTGTATATCGTGCAGGTTGTACTTTCCCACTACTTTGAAGCTTCATTGGTCTGAGAAGCCCATCCTAGATTGAACTTGTAAAGCAGAGCTGTATACAGATAGGAAAAAGAAATGCTGTGAGGGCACTTGCTATGAATGATCTCAGGCATAGTGTTGTGACTAAGGGAAATGTGTATGATCCTGACGTGACTGATCATGGGGGAAGGATGGTTGTGCAGTTAGGAGAGAGGCCTGTGACACTGAGAGAACAAGAGTCCCATCTCTCACTCAGTGGTGCACGCGTTGTTGATGCTTAATATGTAATAGCCAAACACACAGCAGGAAAATAAAGGGGAACGTTGGATTTGCAAATGCCAGTATCTGTTTCAAAGTTACTCCTCACATGACTTAACCTGAGAGTAGGTAAAGAGTGGTCTGAAGAGGGGAGGGTCTAAACCGATGGGAAAATGTTACTGCTCCGTGGGCATTCACTGGTGTGATTTCACCAGTGTCAGCAGAAAGGTGCTAATGTAATATCTGCACTATACCAGTTGAGGATTGTGCACAAAGTATCCTAGCGAGCTCATTCACAGGGGAACTCTTTCATACAGCTGTTCTAGCAAACTGCCTGAGAAATTTTAAATCATCTTGCTTTGCTTTATTTCCGTAGAAAATGCTCCTTGTCAAAATTGGGGTTATAATATGAACCTGTATGATTAAAGCTGTATAAGAGGCCTGAATGGAAACAGCCCCGCCTGAACCATTCATTTTGCTGTTTTTCCTTTTTTATCCCTATGGTTTAAGATTTTTTTTAAAATCTCTTAGTATTATTTCAGTATCTTAAAAGTGCTTGAAAGTTTACATCGTGTCTCTATAAATTATGCACCTAATTTGGGGAAGGAGAGCGGGTGAGAAATGCTCATTCCTTTGCTGGCTGGAGGATGCTCAAGTGAGATGGCAGCAGAATCGAGACTGTCAAAACAATAAAAGGAAATGTTAACACTGGTAATTATATTATTCAAACAATTTGAAATCCTTGGAGGGTGCATTTTTAATGATGCATTGTAAAACAAATTGTGTTTCATAGCTTGAGAGAGTCATAAAACAATAAACTAATTAAGACACCTTTTGTCTTTCTGCTCCTGTCTCCCTATGTGTGTGGTCAGGGGAGTTTTCTGAGTATTAATGGGATATGGTTACATCCTATTTTTAGTAATTTTTGCCACTGCCAGTGTGTTTTAAAAACTGAATATTCCCAATCCAATTTAAAAAAAAATATCCATCTGAACCACAGTGTAGTTGTGCTCCAACAGCTTGGTAGACCTCATCCCTTCAGACTTGCTTTTCTGTCCATAAAACGAGGCTGCAAAACCATCTTAACTGGGCTGCAGATGTATTTGAGGCATCTGGTGAGGGAGAGTCCCAGCCAGTGTAAGCTGGCTTGAAGTTTGGATGCATTTTGTCTCTGTGCATAGAAAGCAATTGAAAGCAAGAACTGTGATGACTGTCTCTTCCAGTTGACTGCTAAATGCGGCCACAGTGTAAAACATTAGACTGGGCTAAGAGGTGATTACTTCATGCACAAGAGGCATTAAAAGTCCATGCCTCTTTACAGGGAGGCTTTTGGACTAGTTCTGAGATGTTTTGCTTTGCCAAAAAGTGAATTTGATTTTGGTGGTTCTCTGAATTTTTATGCCAAAATAAGGTTTTGATTCTGATTCTCTTTTCCCTCTCCTTGCTGTGCCTCTGTTTCTTTCAATGGGATTGCACTTGTAAGTGCAGTGTAAAACTGAGTTCTGTGTTAGGCTTGCCCAACGCTGGGAGGAAGAAGGCGGCTGCGCTTCTAGAATTGCTGGAAATAGTACAGGCAGATAACATCAGGGAATAAAACCTGGCAACCATCCTCATGTACAATGGATTTTTTTAAGAGAATACAGAGTAGAATATGGTCCCAAATTATAGCAGTGTGTGGCTGCTGATAGAGAGTATCATTTCAGCCTTCAGACAAATCCCATTTTCTGAAATTAACCTTACAGCTACTCTTTGAGCCAAATAACCTCTATCTTTTTCCCACTGGAAAAGTGGGAAAGAGGTCATCTTCCTACTATGTTGCTGTGTTTGTCTGCAGTCTGTCTGGGTCTTATAAATTAGAGCTTCTTTAAAAAGATGGGGACCTTCCCTTTTTATGAGCACCTGTGTACCCGCTAGGGACAGAACTGTATGGATTAGGGTTATGGGAATCTCTAGGAAAGTATCTTTGTTCTGGGATCAGCCAGTAATAGGGTTTTATGTAGAAGGAACAGAAAAATTCCTAGGGGACTCATTCCAATTATATCCCCAATTAGGACAAGAGAGTTTTAGTTTGGTTTGGTAGGGTTTCTGCATCCTTAGCAGTTATAAACATTTGTTCCTGTATATGAAGGTGTTAATTAACATTGTTAAAATTTACTATGGGCTTTCACATTCCCAGACAAACAAAGAGAGGTCATAGCCACTTGCAATTAATAAAGGGGAAAAAGTATTTTTCAAAAGGTATTTGAGCTGTTAAAGAATCAACCTTAATATTACAATCGGATAAGAAACGTGGGTTGATTCCTAACCATTTACTTTTTACAAAATTAGTTACCATTTACAGAAATCCATTTTGAGTTTACACTAAATACTGTGCGTCCTTTCTGTCTTTATATTGAGCTAAAACACACTGCTGAGTTAGCTATGGAGATATTGTATTGGTCTTTATTAACTCTTCACAGAAGAAGAGCCTGATATTGCTGCTCAGAGCTAAGACATTCTCTCATAAGACCTCAACATCTTTTTTTCATCACTGTTCAAAATAATATGGTGCTCTGTTGCCCTTGTAACTTTGACAGATGAGTAATTATAAATTTGAGGTACTGTGGTTCAGCTAGAAACCTAATTGGGTATTTGTGAACCAAATGTGAAAGTGTTGAATGCAGGTCCATGCTTCGGTGCCACTTTGATATCTCTTTTCAGAGGTTAAATCCTCTATTTTGAAATATACGAATACACACCGTCTGTTTCTCTCTCTAGTGGATGTAAATATTTTCAGGCAAAAACATAATTCAGCTTTGCATGAGGTGATAAAACTTTATCAGTAACTGCAGGGTAAAAAATATTTCAAAGGATGTATGCATTCCCTTTGAAAAATCTGTATATTAAAAATCCTGGATTCTTAGGGAACACCTTTCTTAAACTTTACAAAATATGGAATTTCACAGAATGCCCTAAAAAAGCAGGAGCTCTACTTTGCGTCGCTGACCTTCCTTTCTGTATTGCTATGAATAACACATTGACAGAAGAGAGGGTGTCCGAGGCAATTTTAGGGTTAAGTGCCTTGAGAATTTTGCAGCCCAGTACCAGGTCTTTGGTTGCAGATCGCTTGAGCTATCCTCTGGTCCTCATTTCATTATGCCAGGGTGTATGGATGAATCTGGCAGATTAGTTGTATTAATTTAATTTTATTTGTAGATGTTGCCCACAGACTAAAAATTAAGCACATGCTTGGGGGTTTTGTTAAGGCAGACCCTGACTTGTGAAACTACGGGGGTGTTCCTATAAATCTCGCTGTTGGTTCTGACGCCAAATTGTCCACTTCAAATCATACCTTAGTGGTAGTGACTGCTGTGAAAGGTGAACGTTGAAATTCCTACCAAGGTGGGATTGAAACTGAAGTGATATTAAATACATCATCCACGAGAAACACAGAGTTGAAAATAATTCCATGTATAGGAAATACAGAAATTAATTTTTAGGTGAGGAATTGTGGGATATTAAAAGCCAAGAAGCTACTGGATTTCTAGAGGACGAATTCAAACAATTAAGGTGTTTTCCTACTTTTATTGCTCTCTGCAGGTTTGTGTGAAGCATATTCCCGACTCAAAGTCTGATAAGTGTGGTTGATCAGAGCACTGAGATGGGTATTTTGTTTAAGATTCCTCTACATCTGACTAAGGATCAAGTCTGTAGAAACTATTTAATGCCAGTTAGTTAAGTAAAATGTGGGTCTTTGTGCTTCCCTGCAGAGAAATGGATAATCTGATCCCAATCAGTTATTCCCTGCTTCAGTCGTATCTTTCCCCTTTTTCTTCTTTGTACATAGCTCAGAGGATCACGAGTTACAAGTGGGGCAATGAAAATGAATCTCTACTATGCCTCTGTCCTCAAAGTGGTATCATGACTTAAAGAATCATATAGAACACATAATGCTGTTTTCAGTTCACTATATTCATGCTATCCCTGTATTTGGAGGATACTGGGGTGAAGTTTGCTGTGACTTCACAAATACATTGCCAAATGGTGTCCCACGATTCACTTCCTGAAGAAAAACAGCCAGGACCAAAACTCTACAAAACCTGCACCTCCCTTTCATTCATCCAGGTGTTCTTGATTTATTTCTTTCCCCTGAGGGAAAGCAGTAAAACAACTGTTACGTGGGGTTATTTTGGAAACCCGTTTCTAGTTTTCTAGAATAAATCCCAACTCTCTTTTGTATTGAAATATTTAAAGGAGAGGAAAAAGAAAAAGTGGGTCTGAGATGTCATTCCTTCAGAGACCTTTCACCATGTCCGTGTTTAGCTTGCATTTTTTTGAAGTTCCACTGTAAGGAGAGAATATCAGAGCCAAATCCGAGGCAAGCAACCTACAGCCATCGATGCCTCTGAGCATGTCAGTCATGCACTGAAGCTGCTGGCACAGCTGGTACGCTGTACACAACAGGGAGTATTTTTAACACTAAAAATATGAGTGTGACAGGTGCACATTTTATTGGAACTATTTTTTTATTGTGCATTAGCGGAGCGAAGAAAGCTAGCAGCACTTTTTAACAAGTCTTCAAGTAAGTGGGAAAACAAATGAAGGTCTATGGTAGATATTGACATTTGTTAGCCAAGTATGGGCAGCCTATTCTTTTCTTTGTTTCAAAAAAAACCCAACCACCTAGATGAATTTTGAGCAGCTTGCACAGCCAGAACCACTCATTCTTTTTTATGAGCTTCATTTGCATTTATACTCTTCCCTGCTGTTGTTGAGTACGCCCCTTTCACTTGTCCTAAATCTATAACTGCACTGGGTACACTTGAGTAGCTGTTTCCTACTGATATATTGATTATCACACTAATTACATCCGGGATCTGTATATGGGCTAACAGAACCAATTAATTTGAATTTTTTATAGGGGGAAAACTCTCCACAACTAATTAATTCTACAGGGATGGGTCTAACTCTTCTCTTTTCTCTCTTTTCTGTTCCTCCATCAAAGTTTTTGATAGGCAAAGCTTCTGCTAAAACCACAAAATGTGTGAGGACAAAATGCATCATGATTTTGACTAGTAAATTTTCGTTTCCTTCTCTTTTGATGGGATTTTTTTTTTTTTTTAGTCTGCTTTCTGCTTGACAGGATGCTTCTTTTTTTTCTGATATGGTGTCATACAGTGGGCTGTGGTGCTGCAATCAACTCCGTGTGTGCAGCCTGCTGTGCCTATTGAGGTCAGAGAGGTTGGCTACTTACCTGGAGCACACTGCAGAAATGGGCCATGGATATTATCTCATCAGTTTATAGCTGGAGCAAGAATCCTTTTTTGCAGCCTCCTCTGTGGGGTTATATGCCTGTGTTTCATTCAATTTGACATAGAATTGGACACCTTCAATAATTTTATGTACGTAACATAGCTGAACCTTCAATAGGGCTTTCTTTAAATTGTGAAAAGTTCCAGATGCCTTTCTGACTAACTTTATCTGAAATTATCTAATCTCAAGTCTCAGGCATCTGTATGATGCAACTTCCTTTGACAGGTAATTCACAGACTTTTTTTGCAGTGGATTAAAAGATGTTTTACAATGGCAATGAAATGGAGGTTTGAGTACAAGCTATCATGGAAAACTGGATAGTGCCTGGTGATAAATTTGCAGTGTAATAAGACTTTTACATCTAGACATTCTCTTTGAATCTAGGGTGTGGAGAGTTTGAAAGCTATTACCACTGGCTGGTGACTCTTTTGTGGTTTCTCTAAATTGATCTATTGGCCTCAGTTCTTGTGAAAATATCCATTGCCAATGGATTTTGATAACGTCTGCAATGATAACTGTAGTACAGAAGTCAAAGGACTGCGTATTACCATCATAACCTTAATGAGGATCATACTTCTTACACCATGATAGGTCCTGGGAGAGGTATTGATCTGGAGAATGTCCATTTTCTTTTTCTGGTATTTTTAATAGTGTGCCTAGGCCAGGATGCTATCTTTCCCATTTGTCAAGACTGTTGCTTGCATGAACATAGAATTTGACTTAAAAAAAGTCTGATGCGAGTCCACTCATTTACCTTGAAATTCATTTCAGTGGTGTCTTGGAACAAGCAAACTTGCTTGACAAAGCATTTGAGAGAACAGGGCAAGTCCAGAGGTTTTCTTTTCCTGCGGGTCAAGTTTGCCAGGAAAATGAAAGCTGTAAAGATGTTTAAATACCAGAAACAGAATTTAAAAATGGACACCAAAACGAAGGCAATTTAATGAGTGCAACACAGGAAAAAGCATTCAGTGAGCTTGATCCAAGCTCAGTGAGAGGCTTTGCAGCAGCATTCTGGACACTGTGGTCCATAATTTAAACTTGGGCATTTTAGAAAGAATTACATTAGTTTAGACTGGAAGGCATTAGAGTATAAATCAGAGAGTCTCCATCTCAGAGAAGCTTAAACAACTCCAAAGGTTAAGTAGAAGAAATAAAACTGTTATGATATGTTTGTTATGGGCCTTCAAAGAAAGTGGTGAAGCAAGCAGGATGGCAAGGTTACCTCAGTATTGGGGGAAAAGATCCCAGGCAGACTGGGTTCAACTCATGGGACTTAGGCTGGGCGGCAGACGTGGGAATATCCCAGAAGCATCTGGGAAATTATCCTGAGATCTATGCATGGAAGTAAAGCAGTTTTAAAGCTCTCTGTTCAGCATACACTTATTGCTGATATAGAGAATAAAGATAGACATTTGCAGGAGCCCTGAAAAACTACGTGAAGTAAAAACTTTTGAAACTTATTTAAACTGTGATCTGGGTGGTTGACTGAGATGCCAGAAAAGGACAAACAGGGTGACTTTTGGCTCTTCTAAGGAAAAATCCAGTGAGAGTAGAGCAGACTGGGAAGGCTGTTTTTCCAAGGAGACTGCTGCAGACTTGACTCCTTCCCTTGGAGAGGAAGAATTCACAGAATCACAGAATGGTAGGGGTTGGAAGGGACCTCTGCAGATCATCTAGTCCAGCCACCCTGCCAGAGCAGGGTCACCTAGAGCAGGTTGCACAGGTTTAACAGATTTGCAGCAGCCCCCAGTATCTTATCCTGAACTCATTATAGTTGCCCCTTTTAGTCCTCAGAGCTATGTTTGTTTTTTTCTTCCTGAATAGTGTTAGAGTTTCTCAGTTTAGAAGCACTGACAGTTCTTCACAAATATCTCTCCCAGCACTGGTTCCCTTTCACTCTTGGGGTTGAAACAGGTTTTTTGAAAACATTCATCTCCTTTTGGAGTAAGAAATTACACTCCAAGGAGCAATCCTATGAGGAAGGAGAGATGCAGGAACAGTCAGCAAATATATGGTCAGAAAAGTCAAAGCTCTGGGGGGATGGTGTGATTTATGATGTTAGCAAAGTAGAACTGGGGAGAAAAAAAAGCCAAGAAAGATGTTGAAGTAGGGAGAAAAAACAGAATGTGGGCTAGATGCAGGGACAGAAGGGAAGGAAGAAGCTATAACCCCTATTTTTTAAAAATAAAGACGATGAAAATTGTTTATTCTTGTATATTTAGGTAGTAATTCCTGTGGTTCCTTGAAGGTTGTTTGGGACTCTGTTATGTTAAGCATCCAGTACAAACAATTGGAAGATTCTTGTTGGCTGATGGACCTTGCAATTGGAGATTGTACTCCTAAATCTTGAATTACCTTTCTCTAGTGAAAGGAACTGTCGTGACCACAGACAACTGCAAAATGGGAACTCACTTTGTAGTTTCAAAATGGTGAAACTTGCTTTTGTGACTAATTGTAGTGAAGACTGAAAAATAAAATTAATCAACATTTTCCACAGAAGAACATTTGGGGGAAAAAATGCCCCTCCCTGATTTGGATAGATAGGTAATTTTGCTTTCACAGGCATGATAACTTCATTTCATTTTCACTATATATAAAGATGCATATTTAAAAAAGTGTAAATAATAATATATAATGCATCCTTCCATAGGCAATGACATGAAAACCTTAAATGTGTCTTTCCAATACATTGTGTCTTGTCTTTTACCTTGGGTTGCAATCTTTTTCTGTCCTTCTTTCAAAGTAAAATTCTAGTATTTAATTTTTGCTGGACTTGCATAGTCTGAGTAACATGCAGTTCTCTGACCAGCTCCCTCTGGGATGATGTGATCACCACAGTTCATAGAGTATGGAATAAAAAGAGCTTCCCTCGTAAAATCAGAGGGACAGAGAAAAAGCATTGATGATTTATGTTGGCTGAGATTTTGACCCAGAAGCTTTGAACACGCAGTAGCTGTTATTTACCCTATGTCACCATCAATCCTAGGCAGGAAAGACTGCTAAGAGCCTTCTCTTTGCAGGGCTGGCATTCTTTCACACAGTTCCCGTCTTGACTCTCTGCCTTAGCTGCTTTAAACCAAAATGGTCTCCTGTGCTGAAATGGATGCCCTGTGTAGAAGGGCTTTTTAAATTAACTTGAGTGCATACGGAATCTGGGAAATTTATATTTTATGAGTTAAGTCCTATTGCAGTTTTATGACAAGATGAGTTAAACAGTAAAATATTCTTTGGATCATCTTTACACATCACTATTTTTTACTATAATGGCTTAACAGGTTTCTGGTATATATTGCTTTTTCTACAGCCTGAGAAACTGGTGTTCAATAGCTGTCTGTGCGGGCTGGTCTATGAGACAGGCTGCTTTGACAAACTCCATGCTCAGGCAGTCATGTTGGCATCTGATTGTTGAGGGAAGGAAAGGCTAAAGCAAAAATAATGTTTGGATGACTTTGTGGGCCTTTTACCGTGCAAACTGTGGTGGTCTTGCTTGTGTTACACATTTGCACCAGGAGAGTGACTGGTGGCTGCTGTGGGAGGTGAGGGCTTTTTCTGTGGGGAAGGGTGGATGCCTACAGCTGCCTGAAAGAGGTCCTGGATGGAGGTGGTCAAATGTCCAGAAACCCCAGACAGTTGTGCTGTAGTGAGCGTATGGAGCCAAAGGGAACGTTAAAGCTTTATTGCCTCCTGCCGTCTCCTAAGAAATGCCTGCCTGGTGATGTCAGGTGTAATAGGGAGTGAGGAGTGACAGGAGGTGAGATCTGCATAGCAAGGCAGCATGAGGTGTAGCTGGTTTTTGAAGGTCGGGTGTGATTTGTGCATTTTATGGTGAAATCTTAGGCTTTGACACCTTGACATCTGCTGAAAGGGAGTGGCTCCTGCCCAACTAAAGAGAATGGAAATGGTTTGTTATCCTACTCAAATTCTTCCCTGTTAAACTCAGCAGGTGAAGGAAATAAACCCTCTGCATTTTAGGGAAACACTCTTTGCATTTGGGTTTATGGTGATTGAGGGTCCCTTCTGGAGGGCAAATTGATTTCTGAAACATTTGTTACAATAAAAAATGAATAATGCTTCAACTAACAAGACAGAAATGTGATGAAAGGAGCATTCCCAGATTACAGCAAAGATACAAACACAAGACTTTTATTGCTGCTGTATTTTGCTTGTAATTTCTGCTAATTCTTGAAGGAATATTATGTTTAAAGAGGAACCTTCTCCCTCAAACTAATCTCTCCTGTTATTGTAGACAGCTGAATCCCAGTTCAGGGAGCATCAGCACTGGAATCAAGGGCTGCACTTTGCAATTTAGTTAAGGGAGCGAAAAGTCCTTTTTCCTTTTGTAAATGACAGTAAAAAAGAAGAGCACTTAGGTTTCCTGTACCAACCACACTTTTTAAAATTTTTTATTTATTTTTTTATTGTGGCAACACAAGTGATGTCTCATCACTGAAGACTACTGAAAGACAAAGACATCTGCCTGCTCTTAAAACCTAGGTACAGCTGTTGCTGTAAAATTAGTACTGTAACTTCTTAGGGATTCACTGAACTCTGGAGATTCCTTTCCTGATCAGAGAGAAAGAAGATCCAGGGTGGCACTATTAGCTCTTGAACTATCATTCACCATTAAAGTCCTTTTGATTTCATAAAAGGGATTTGCTGCCTGCAGAGATCATCCAATAAAAGTAGGACTTAGTGGGAAAGAGATCAACTGTGGTTTGCTACCAAGGGGTTGTTGAAGAATTAGCAATGAACTGAAAGCGGGAATAGATTTTACGCCCTTAAATGTGTCCCTGAGACCAATTTTTTTTTGATCTTGGATTCCTAAGTTGGCAGCAACATAAGATTTCTCAGAGAAAGAAGTGGATGCTGTCATTTATGGCTGCACAAAGGGGCCCAAAGCACAACGACCTGGCAAACCTCTCTTTCTGCTTATTTACCACCAGAAACTCTGCTTGTTTGGAGCCTGCTCCTTATAGTCGCTGAAATTTTTACTCAGTGTCTCTCTATCATTTCAGTGGAGGACTTCTAGGGAAACACAGCTCAAAGTACCAGCCTGTCCTTGTCCATTCTCCCATCCAGTCCTATGAAGGAACAACATTGCTTGCCCTTAGTCTGTAACCTGATAGAAACCATCGTCTTTACTTCAGTGGCCTTTCAAACAATGCATTATATTTCAGCACAGAGGCCAATACTGATTGCATAATACTACCATAAATGCAGTACAGAGTAGCTGAGGAAAAAATGAGAGATGCATAAGATTATACACAGGAAATAGCATAATTCCAGTATTTTAGGCTTCCATTTATGGAGAAGGGATAAGTGGGACTGGAGGGCCAGGGGAGACTACAGTTACAGAAACTTCCAGAGAGCTCCAGGGAGAAATAGTCACCTGCTCTGGACTGAGCCTTTCTGAAACACAGAATCAGTCCCATTTGCAAGGATAATTATTGCTTTGTTACTTTGTTGTATACTGCTTGGGAATTGAAAACTATGTTTTTGCATAGCAGCTCAGTGGTGTGGTTTTTTTGATGCATTGTCCCAGCCTTATGGTGGGCTTGAAGGGCTCCATGGTGTTATTACAGTATTTGAAGCAACTTCATTTGATGCTGTAATCCTTGTGCAAACCCCAGGCCAAGAGCCAAGACCATTTGGCACTGCATATAAAAGGACAGTGGAAATAGTATTTATCATTATAACACAAATACTCACTGTGATGATAAATCTTTTGCAAAACTGCAAAACTTAAAGTAAGAAATGATATTTCATGCCTTTTTCTGAAGGATTTAAACCTGAAAATCTGGTCAGGAAATTACTTAATTCTTCTAGAGACTTACATTTTGGGGGACTACTGAGGTGCCAGGTTACAACACATTCGCCTGGAGTCATGTTTCTATTAACTACAAATCAGAGATGATAGGATTCCCGTCTCTGTAACTTGAGGCAAATGTGTATCTGCTTGTATGTATTTGGAAATAAATATTTGTATAACTGTACACAGACTGATAGAAACTTTGCAACTGACTTCAGTGGCTTAAACCTGTTTTTGAGACATATCTCCCTGCTTTGATAATCTTTCAGGCTTTAGGCAGGTACAGATAGTCAAACTTTTCTGTAAGGTGCTTTTTTGTTGTTGACACTTTTTATCAACATTTCAAACTTGCACAAATGGAATGAGGAACGTGGACCATGAAACCTCTGAAATATTTTCAGTGGTTTTGGCAAGTGATGATGGAAACCCTGGACTGAGGTGCAGGAGATTGCACTGTTTGCTTTGCTTCCTATATCTAATTTGGTTGCAGTTCAGAGGACCAGAGTTCGGAGCTTACAGCCGTGGTTAAATATTAGACGATGGTGCTGTGTAAGCTGGTTTTAGCGGTCTCTGCCCAGTGCCTCTCTGCTCTACTGTGCCAGCACAGCATTTGCGTGGCTGTTCAGTGAAATGCATCAGGGCCCTGATTCATTTGAAAGATAACTTTGCAAAAAATAAAAGGAAAAATGGTGAAAGAATAGGTTATATTTCGGCTGTATCAGTTCCTGATGCAGTCCACAGTGTTACGTTGTAGGAAGCTGAGCAGGCACAACCGAGAGAGCAACCTAGAGGCAGGAGATACCTGGTACTGCAACTCAGAAAAAAGGGTTTGTGTGCTGAGGTCTCAGTATAGTCTCTAAGAGAAGAGGTATGTCTGGAGAGTCACCTAAATGAGGGATCTATTGGAATACCCCGCCCCCCTGAGGGTGCTAAGCCAGACATATGTTCAAGTCGCTGCAGGACACAAAGCACAATTTCTCTTATTTTCATTCTTGAGCTAAAATACTGTAGGAATATCTCATGTACCACAAAGGGCAGAAGGATGTATGCCTGCTTTGGTGAGATTTCCAGCCCATTTTTACAGATTGAGCTTGTTTAGATAGTTTTGACAAGATTCTGTAAAACTCTCAATGTTTTCAGTGCTTCTGACTTCAGTGAATTTGAGCCCTTTCGGTCTGTGTGTGTAAGAAAGAAAATGGGGCAGGAAGAAGGGCTTGGGAAGAAGGGGGCGTGGTATGGGGAGAAGAATAATACATTTTTGGCATGTCTGTTAACAGTTGAGAATCTGCATGTGATTTCTGTTGTGCTTATGTTTCTGGAATTAAATTTGAATATTCTTAAATATTGACAAACATTCAATGTATATTTGAGGTATTAATGAGAAACATAAAGGCAGACCTTTGAAAAGCAGAAGCGTCATCTATATTTTCCTAATCTGACCTGGATGGCTCTGATGATTTTATGCTGGGTTTCCTGTTGTGGAGAGAATTATTGTCCCAAATGACGGTAGCTCTTCCGCCCCTCATCAGGGCATCTTGGGGAGAAATGCATTTAAGCTACGAGGCTCTGAAATGCTGTGGTAATGGGAACCGTGGAAGTACAATAGACAGACAGAGCCTGGTCCTTGCACACATCCGTCTCCTGCTGCCTTCTTCAGAGAGGGGAATGTTTGCTCTCATTAAGAGATGCCTCTCTCAGAGGAAGAGTTTCTTTGTGTTTTCAGCAGTCTCGGCAACTCACATAGTTGGAACGGTTTGAATTTCTCTAGGACAGACCTCAGTAAAAGTTTTTTAGGTTTGTTATGCACCAGGGCCCTGGTGACTGACTGTGTGAATGGCATCTTTATAGACTCCTTTATAGCAGGAGTTTCCTGGGTGGATGGCAGTCAGGCTGCAAGTTTCCCAGAGTTCAGACTTCTGTATGGCTTGGATCTGGTCATTAAATCACAGATGTTTCTTTGAAAAAGCTGAGTGTGCACGAAGTCACTCCTTTCAACATAGCATGTCTAACAACTTGTGGAAAGCATAGACTGAATGGAACTGCTATTTGATTTAAATGTGTGTTTGGCCGTTTAATATACAAAAGACCTGGCATGTGGCTGTGTTCCTGAAGACAAAGAGAATGATGCATAGTGTTTGCAGATATTTATGTAAATATTTTTCAATTGCGTCTCTATATTTAATAAATAACTGCTGAATCCACAATGTTCTTAATAATAAACGTGTGCAAGGCTAACTGGTAAGTGTAGATCTGAGCATCAAAACGATTAAAAGTGCTAAATTTACAAAAATGCCATGTGTATGTCTTTGTATGTACATCTGTGTGTACATAAAGATCATTATATTGTGAAAATGGGCACACAGTGCGATCTGCCCAATCTCAGATTGGGGATAGGAGTGAACAATCTGCTCTCAATCAAAATAAAATGCTTTCTGTACAAGCAATGTATATGGAAGATTTTTTTATACATGCAGGAAGATTTTTTTTTTTTATTTTAAGCATTTAAATGCATTATTTCTTGGCATTTTAGAGCTAGCTCAGGAAGGGTGAGAAACTGTATTCATGATGTCTGCAGATAGGAACGAAAACAATTTCCCTGTCACCAAAAATACGTAAAATTGCTTTTCAGGTAAAATCTTCACCAAAGCAATGTGAACTTTTCCTTGCTTTCTTCCTTCCTGCGCTATTGCAGTGAAAACTAAACTGCCCTCTTGTGTAGGTTATCATTTCCAGACCTCTACAGTGCTTATCTAGCAGAGCAGCCAGACAAATAGCACAGCACTCAGCAGGATGAGGCACTGTATTTTAATATGGTGAAGGCGACCATCCGAAAGAAGAGCAAAGTCAAATAATGTAAAACCACAGAAACAGCTTGTGGATCATTGAAAAGCAACACATTTGGAACACAGATGGTGGTTTTTCTCCCCAAAAATAACAAATGAAGGAAAAAAACACTCCCTTTGTTACTTTTATTTTTTATGCAGTATTTATACTGACTAGCTATTCAGAGCTCCTTATGGACAAAGAGAAATGAGGTCTTTTCACTGATGAGCACCCGGTCTTAATTATTTTTAACAGAATAAGAGATGAGGGTCAGGAAACTT
Organism: Rissa tridactyla; assembly: GCF_028500815.1. Classification (NCBI taxonomy): domain Eukaryota; kingdom Metazoa; phylum Chordata; class Aves; order Charadriiformes; family Laridae; genus Rissa; species Rissa tridactyla. The sequence continues at coordinate 61,624,420 of NC_071469.1, forward strand.
TTGGAAGGGAGTTGAGTTTTCATTTCCTCTGCTCTGGTGAAATTTCTTCTTGTTAACAAAAATAATTCACTTAAATTTTGAAATATGAAAAACGATGTGTGGCCCAGTTGGGAACCCTCTGGTATCAGCTAATGCTGGGAGCAATAGGCTGCCTTCGTCATTAAGTGAGTGGCCAGCCAGGGGAACAGGCCAAGGATTTGCAACTAACTGCACGTGCTCGGATAAGAGCAGTCACTTCTTGAAGACATATGTCAGCCACTGACTATATCAGGTCTGTCCCATTCCTGAAGCCTGTTATCAATAGCAAGCCCAGGACTTGGGCAGACCTCTCAAGCTACTGTTGTCTTAATGCATAAAACCTCCATTCTTCCTGTCATGAAAGCACTTCAGGGAGTGGGTTACGTTACAGCCATGGATCTTTGTCTGGGATCGTGTCTTGGGTAGGGGCCACAGTATGAGCCTGTGACTGTGGAATGAGACCTCCTCGGATGTGGGGCACTGTTACAGAATCACAGAATCACACAATGGTAGGGGTTGGAAAGGACCTCTGGAGATCATCTGGTCCAACCCCCCTGCCAGAGCAGGGTCACCCAGAGCAGGTTGCACAGGAACGTGTCCAGGCTGGTTTTGAATGTCTCCAGGGACGGAGACTCCACCACCTCTCTGGGCAGCCTGTTCCAGTGCTCTGCCACCCTCAAAGGAAAGAAGTTCCTTCTCATGTTTAGGTGGAACTTCCTATGTTCAAGTTTGTGCCCGTTACCTCTTGTCCTGTCCCTGGGCACCACTGAAAAGAGCCTGGCCCCATCCTCCTGACATCTACCCTTTAAGTATTTATAAATGTTGATACGATCCCCCCTCAGTCACCTTTTTTCCAGACTGAAGAGACCCAAATTCCTCAGCCTTTCTTCATAAGGGAGGTGTTCCAGTCCCCTAATCATCTTCATAGCCCGTTGCTGTACCTTCTCCAGCAGTTCCAGCACTTAGGAGTCATACACTCAGTTAGGATGGATTTAATCCAGCGTAGTAGTCTCTACCTTCCTAGGACTTCTTAGGAGCGAGGTCATGCCACTGCCCTACAATGACCCTCGTCTTGGGCTTGGTGTGCGGGACTGGCAGGATTGGATTAAGAGTGGATGTGGGCTAATGGTTGCATGCTGGCCTTTTGCACACTTCAGGAGGTCAAGTAAGGATTTTACCAGTCTCGTCCCCTTGTGTACAGCAGCCTACAGTGAACTACAGATATTTTCCTCTAAAACACCAAATAGTACTCCCCATTAGATACAGGGTGCCTGAGTTAACTAGTATTGGAGAGTCTCCGGGAAACATTTTACAAATGAGGAAATAATTAAGTCCGTGTAGGATTGTCTGTCCCAAAACCAAATAAAGGTGCAAAACTTCCACCCCCACCCCAGCCCATGCCAAACAGTATCAGCAAAAATATCCATGGTGTCTGCTTCAGCTGCTGGGCTTGTTTTACGGTGTGTTGTTGCCTCTGATGGCTGTGTGTGCCCTACGTGGCGTGGGACCGCAGCACCAGGGGAGGTCCTGTTAGCACTCATTGCTCCAGCAGATTCAGAAAAAAAAATTGAACTTTTTTGCTCTCCCTTTCTTTTCTCTACACCAGAGTGACTACTTTAAAAAGTATTTAAATGAGGAATAAAAAAGGAAAGATAAGGACTTTTAGAAAATGAGTTATTCTTGACTTTCTTATGTTCCAGCATATTTCCTATTACACTGTAACGAAGGGTTTTCTTTTTCCAAATGGTATTTTTGGAGCCATACACCTAATCAGTACGTGCTCCACAGTCTTCCCATCTTGTACCTAGTGAAAAGGTCATGCAGCATATGACAGCAAACAGCATTTGCTCAGCAGTGGCTTTTTTCCTCCAATGCCGCCTGCAATTCATGGAGCTTTGTTTCCTGAACCCCTCTGATGCACATACCTATTTCACTGGCAGTCTGGCTATTGCACATCTGTAGCTCAACATGGTAGCTGCAACTGTATTCTTTTTTTTTTAGAAAAAAAGACTGCTTTCAGAAGGGTCATGACTGGGCAGCTCAGGGTGAGTTGGAATAGTAGTTAAGGCTGATGCTCCACTCATGAAAGGTCCAACCAGTCTCCAGTAGACTGGACTGCCCGTCTTTCAGTGCTGTGTCAATACTGCAGTGCGCAGGAAACTTGCCACCTATTTTAATTTACAAGTTAGCCCACGCAGAAGCTGGGCAGGTTTGAAAGGGGAATGGGTCAGTTTGCAATTAGAACCATGCAAATAGACGCTTTGTGTTCAGCAATACTATGTAAAATGAAGGTGAGGAGAACATTGACTAGAAAGGATTAATAGCACAGTTAATTTGTGGGAACATGTTTCCAGAGGCCAGAAGCAGGATGTGCAGTGCTCTATTAAAAAGCTACGTGAGATAATGTGAAGCAACCATGTCTTAGAAAGATGTATAAAGTACCTTTTCTGAGCTTGCTCAATCAGATTAAAAGAGTACGAAGGGAGACATAACACCATGGCTTCCAGCTCCTTTTAGAAGAAGCCTTTAATTACGTTTTATGTATATTTAAGTTTATGTGATGCTATTATGAGTAAGACCAGTATTTCTTTCTTTGTTTGCTTTTAACTTTTTTTATTAGCAGTTGTCAAGACAGTCCCAAGCCAAATCCCTGCATCCGACAACTTTGATCTTTAGAAAAGTTCATACTGGCTTTAAGTTTTGTCTTATCCTTCATCAGTTCGATGGGTCTAGAACTCCCACTTTTATAGTATTAAAGGAAAAGAAAATACTAAGACTAGGTGAATTTATTCAGATAAAATAAAAGCCTGCAGAAATGTTGAATCAAATCTGAGCACTTTTGCAGGTTGCAAGATGTTATGACAAACTCACTACAAGAAAAAAAGTCAGGTTTGGCAACAGCTTAGCACTTCCTGACTTCAGCTGGAGCTGGAAGCAGAGGCACTGGAATACTGTGAAGAAGGAATTTTTTTTATGTCCCCGGTACTTGGAGGACTTTTGTTCATAAAATGAACAAAAATATACAACTTGCTTTAAAAGAAATATTTAGATGTCTCAGGTTCTGGTACTGTTTTTGATTGGATGACTAATTTCACAGCTTCTTATTCTTTATTAAAGTTATTTTCTCAATAAAGAGTGGACAGGACATTTTCTTCCGTAGAATCTGTGGGAGCCTGGAGGTGACCACTGAGGGCAATAATGCTTAAGATCCAAATGGGCAAGGTTAAAGTGCTGATTTTTCCAGTCCCACTTCAATCAGTGAAGTGACTAGCACTGCTGTAATGATGAGATGAGTAGATGCTCCCAAAGATAGGCGAATATTAAAGGTTGAAAATCCTCAGGGAATCACATGCCCTTCTTTTGAACTGCTGCAAATATGCTTCATCATCAACTGTATACTATGGGTAGATGCCAATTATATGAAAGCCCGTCTCTCTAGATCTGTTAGTGTTATTTCAGTGCTTGGGGGCTGGAGCTTAATACAATATGCTCTTTTCTTCTCTGACTAGTAAAGCAGCACAAAATAGAATTATTAGTATAAATACACGTTGCCTACAAAATGTAAATCCAGCAATTAGACTTTTCCCTGGTGGTGCGCTCTAATGAGTGTTACCATATTCTTTGTGTTGCTGTAGGGAAGCAGTGGGTGTAGCAGTGGGGCTTGGCTAATTTATGGGGGAATCCTCAGGATACAAAATTTTTCCTTGATAAGAGAAACAGCTTGTATTCCAAGCAACATTTATCTCAGGCAAGCTTGCCTCCCAAAAGTACAGCACTGGGAGCATCACCATTTACAGCTTATGATATGATTTCTGAGGCCTTCTGACATGTGTGAGCTGGTGAAAACCATTATAGAAGGAGTTACCTAATCCTCTTTATTCTTGAGAAACACTGTGTAGGTGTAGGGAAAGCTCTGACAAACAAGAGGTGGCTGGGGAGGGTTATTAGATCCTTTGAGAAGTTTGCCATTCGCCTTTTGGGTTGGAAAATACATTTGCACTTCCTCCTTTATGCACTGAGTTGAGTATGTAAGACTGTTGATATTTTATGCCTTCATTTTCGTAATTTATGGCCCTGTGTTATGTGTCCTGATTTGTATGTTGCGTAACGACTTTATTGTAATTATAGATGGTGAAACTTTGTGTAAAGCTACAGTGGAAAATGCTCCTAATCTGAAAGGAAAACGCTAAGATTGCCTTGTCAAGACAGCATCTTACACGGTTGCGTGACCTCCCTAGAAAAAAACCTGACCCATGGTAATCCAATTATTGTTTGTTGTGATGGGCAGATAACAAAGTAAATATTGGAGTGGACTGATTGCCATCTCCACTTTAGGAGAAGGATCTTGACAGCGTTATTTCACTGAGCCCAGCTGCTACTACTTCTTCTTTTGTTTCTGTCTGATGTACTTTGTGGTGTTGGAGGGACTCTAGGGCAGCTGATAGTAACCATGAATCAGATCTTGGGAGTGCTGTGTGATAACTGTTCCCTTTCTGCTTGAGGGATTTTTCACTCTCAAAGCTCTCTCTATTGATGGCAGACCCTGGCAAAATAGAAACTAATGGGGAGTGTGGGTGCTTGGTGCCCCTGAAAATCTGGCTTGATACTGAGGGTTCGAGGTTAGGGTCCACAAATGTAAGCAACCTCAAATACGAACATTTATTGGTAAATTTATATGGTACTTAAGTAATGACAGAAGATGTAAATGACATCAGGGTGAATATATGTGCTAAATAAGCTTGAATGCTTTGGTTCATTATCAAATATCTCTGTGGTTTTCATTATATATTCCTGAGGGTGAATCCAAGGAGTTTTCTGCAGGCAGGCAGAAACTAATTTTTCTTCTACTTTAAACCAACCAAATGTTGTGTAACCATGTTAGATCTAACCCCAGCTTTACAGAAGGATACACACTTAGTGGTAACATAATGTATCCTGGTGATTAAACCTATCAGTGTGAGATGTTTTCTTTGTGTGTTAAGAGACAGCCATGTAGTACAAAGATAGTTGCTGCGATAGATCCATTCAGTAAGATAATGTCATAAAATTCAGCTCATCTTTCAGAAAAGAGCACAGCAATTGGAAACCTGAGCTTTAACCAAGCCCGCATCAAGTTTTGACGCAGCTCAAGCAAAGGTATTAAGTGAAAAACTTTTGGGAGCCTAGGTCACATGCTTGGCAAACATGAGCCTCTGTTGGAGTAAAGTCAGGAGGTCTCAAGTGCAGGAAATCTGAGAAGTTTTTTCCATGGTAATTTTGGATTCCTTCAGAATTCATGCGGTAAGACTAAGGCAGCCTGTGCTGAGGTCTAGCCCTGCACCAGTGAAGTCAGGGGTAACTTTAGTCTGAATATCAGGGGAGACGATTGGCTTTCAGGGCTTGTATCTGAGATGGAGCAGGTGATAATTTCTTCACAGAATTGTGTTTCTGATACACAAAAGCCAGGGGTGTACTAAAATGGGACTTTCTTCTAACGGAAAAAGGCTTTTTTTCCCCCTAATATATTTGTTCATTTGAGATAATGTTGGGACATTTTCAGCATTAATGCCCCACCCCCCATTTCCTTGCTTAAAGAAGATTTTGTTGTTAAAGATAAGCTAATTGTACCCAATTGAAAAACAAGTAAAAATAAAAATTAAACATTACAACATTAACAGAAGAAAATTCTGTAACTGGCTGAAACGGATTTTTTTTCTTCTGGATGTTTACTTATGAAGAGAACTTTGCTTTTGACATTTTAACTCCATTTGAACAAAAAATATGGTATCTCAGATGTTTTTGCATGTTAGAAAGCCATTTTCTGCCCATTTCAGCTTTAGGTCTGACATCTTTTCTGGACTGCCAGCTGAAAACCTGCTTGATGAGAGAAATTTAATCAGTAACTCCACACAGTCCTAACTTTAGTGATACTTACATTGGAGCCTGATTTTGGTATCTGTTCTGATTCCAGAATTCCCTTTGAGAGCCGAACCATGGGGTGCGCTTTTGACTATTACAATGCTGTGAAGAGATCAAGGTATTTTGTTCCAGAGCATTAATCTATTCGTTTGGGCATCTCTGAGACCAAAACCAAAGGGTTTGCATCACCTCTTTTAAAACCTTCTAGTACTCCCATGAAGCTTTTTCTTTTCCAATTTTTTCTCTCTAAGCTCCTTTAGATACTCAGGTAATAGTGAAGATCTACATCTTTCAATGGCTAAGTGATCAAGAACTGTAGATGCACAGGAGTGTTAACAGTGTTCAAAGACTTAATTTGCAGGAGCTACCGAGAAGGGGAAGAAAGAAAAAATGAACAGCAAACACTAATGAGGTAGGACAAGCTGCAGTTGAGACGGCACTGGCGCTTTGCTCTTTTGGGCTCTGATTTTGAACGAGTGGGTGTCCAAACTTTGTTGGATGGCATGCAAATGCTGGAGATGATGCATTCCCCAATTAAAAATTGTGTTGTGCAGTTGAGCTGTAAAGAGCAAACACCATGAGAATTTGGACCGTTTCTCTGTCTTGATTTCTGGAGTCCTGCAAGGAGCAGGAATATAGCAGGCAAATTAGAGTTAGTGCTTTGCTTTTAGTGAAAGGTACCCTGGTAGGAACAGAAGCTGCTCAAATATCTTGGGCTGCCTCCTGCAGTAACTTCAGTCTTTTTCCTACCTTGTGGCAACTACCCGCCCTGATGATACTTCTAATCAGTAAAAATAAAATGGAGTTGATCTGCATTTGCCTTGCAGTGAATACCTACTGGGTTGGGAGACTGGGAGAGACATGAGAGGGATTGTATTCATTATTTATAGCCATTCCTATAGTGCTTATCACCACAGTGTCTATAAGTGAGCACCATCGACAAGGCTCTAAATGCGAGATAAAATTTAATAATGCATTAATAATAACGTGCACTTGTCTGTGGTGGCAGCAGTTGTGACTGAGATGACTTAAAATGGGAAGAAGAGAGAACTGCCGTAGCTCAGTGAAGGTGGAAATCTGCGGGGGAGGAGGAGGAGGTGGCAGGGAAGCCGGGGAGAGCCAGCGGGCTCGTCAAGGGGAGAAGCCAGCCCAGAGGCGCTGGGGTCTGCCATGGAGTTAGGGCAGCAAAAGGCATGGGTGGGGGTTCAGCAGCTTTGCAAAAATGAATGCATTTAAACTGTGTATTCAGGAATAAACAGGAATGTACTTGAACTTAATTATTAAAGGCTTCCCATGCCTCCCTGCCATATACATATGAACACATGCAGAGGCCTGCGTGGCTCCTCCTCTGAGGTAATGACAGAAGATGACCAAGCCTGGAGTTTGCCTTGTTAAAAGGCTTCAGTTCAAAGCTGGCACCCCAGCTAATGAAACCTCTCTCTCCCCCCCGACTTGTTTTATTGTGCTATCCTTCTCTCTTTCTCAGCTCTGTTACGTTTTCCTGCCTCTAACCTGGAAAAAGGCAGTTCGTACCCCTCTGTGTTAGCACTGGGGAGAAGAGCTGTGGAAAGTGGCTTTAACCTCACGCTGATGAGGCAGGGTGAAGAAAGGAGGACAGTCACAAGCAGAGCCAGAAGCAGATGCACCTGAAGCAGTGCTCTTTTCAGCCGCGCCTGCACCCAGATTAATTAATTTCTCATTAAACACTTCAGGAAGAGAGAAATATCTTCCGTTACTACTACCTGCCAGTGGCTTATCATTCAGTTGCGTGATCACCTGTTGAAAAGCCCTGCAATAGCAGGCGCAGCTTTAGCAATACAGCTTGAAAGGAATGAAAGAGAAAGAAGAAAACAGTTTCTTCAAGTCAAGAGTTCTTATTATTGTAGAGGTGCATGGTATGCCTGTGGCAGAGCAGATTGTGTGTTTACTGACCACCATGCTCCAATCATCTCTCTCCCCTGTGTGCAGAGTGAGTCGATTAGGTGTTCTGGATAAAGAATCTGTGTTTAAACCCATTTTCTAGCTGGAGTACTTACTTCATAAGCACCTTCAGCAGTTTCAGTTCAAATATTCATGAAAGAGTTCAAATATTCATTTGTTGTAATAAGTACATAAGAAATGCTTCTACAGAGACATGGCTTCTGTTTCTTTCCTCTAGTGCTTTGCTGTCACCCTTAGACAACATCTGCTTCCTCATGCCCTCTGGTTTACCTCCTCACCAGGTCCTCCTCTACATGCACATTTTCCATGATGACGCCAGAAACACCTAACCCACCCTATCAGTTAACAAAGGTCCTGAAGTCAATACAATGAATGGACACACTCAGTTGTCCCACCCAGAGGAAAACACTGCTAGATTTGTAAATAAAGAAGGTGTGTATGAGGAAACAGAAAAATCAGGCGCCAGGAACTGAGAATCCTGTTAGGTAACTTGCCCATTTCTCTTCTGTGCCAATTGATGTTATTTTAGTTGTACTGAGTCTTTCCCCTGGAAAGGTCCATGGTTAGGAGAATCCAGCATCTTCCTAGAACAGTTGATAATCTTTAGAGAGATGTGTGACATTATGAATCTTGCCATTCGGGTATTGCATATTTGTTGTCTTCCCAGTTCTGGACAGATATTATGGGACTCCATTTCACTGAAGGTGTCCAGGATGTGACAAATCAGTAGCAGGAAAATCCTAGGGTGTTGAAAGCAAAATTCACTGTGAAGAATTCACACTCAAACTACTGTAGGTTTTACAAATAGACTCTGCAGTTCATAAATCCCCAAGCTTTAAGGGAACAGATAAGCTGGTGCAATACATCCATAGTAGCTTTAGAGTGACAGATAGTATGGTGGTCAGAGCAGACAAGGTTTAGTCAGTGTGATGGTGTGCTGCAGCTACAGATGCTTTCTGAAACTGTTAAGGCTGGAGTTTTCTTTCACTGAATGTCTCAGCTGTTAGAGTGGTACATGAAGTCCATAGTTAAAGCTGTCAGGATCTGTCATTCCTTTTGAGGATGAATATAATTGTTTATAGTGGAGATTATTGAATTATATTCTATTGCCCCAATTTCTGATATTTTAACCTAAAAAAACCAAATGAAAATAGTGCTGCCACTAATTGTAATAATGACCCTCCCAGTCGCATCATGTGAGTATGTGTGGTTTTATTTCTTTGACTCGGGAAGAACAAGGAGTCTAGGATCTGGCTGTAAGGAACTAGCAATCAATTCCTCTAGAGTAGGTGGCTCTCAGTTGGTACAGAACCATCTGAACCAGCTCTTGTGCCAGCCTTCGCATGTTGGCATAGGCTTTATAGGGAAGGGTGATGTGGAAGTAAGAGAGCAACAGCTATAGCATCATGCACTCACCAGTCTGCAAAGTTTCAAGTAGAGGTTTGGGGTTTTTTGCTTGTTTGTTTCAAGTCTAGGTAGACTTGTATGAAGTAATAGCTTCCCTGTCAATATGAAGTTCCATGCAAAATTCTGCAGGGTCAGTCCCAGATGTGAGCACAGCGGCAGAAATGGATGAACCTTTTCTTTATGCTCAACTTCCTTTTTTTCTCCTGGTCTGAGCAGTCCTTGCAGCATGCTGACATGTGGCAGAAAGCATTTTTTTCAAAAGTCCTTCCTTCCATTGCCACAGATTATTGGCCAGTGACCACGCACAGAGCAGACCATGTGTTGCAGTGAGAGAAGCACAAGAATTCCAAGGATGCCTCCTGGGAAAACAGAAAAAAAAGAAAAAGAATGAGTAAGAGCTACAGTAACAGAGGCAGGGCAACGTCCACAGTGCACTTTGGTAGCTAGTATTCGGAGGGAAGTACGCAATTTATGATTCCAAGCAACTGGCTCACCTTTTAGGTATTTTATAAGATGAGCTCAGTAGGATGATGCAAGGCACTGGCAGCAGAAGATAATGTTTCATTTCTGTTGGCTCCATGCTATTGTCTGATTTTGCTAATTGCAACAGCATTGGCCATCAGAGAGAAATTACAGAGACTATCCGCAAATGCTGGAGAAGGAGCTTGAATATTTTTCACACAGAAATGCTTTAGAAGTGGAATTTCATAAATAAAACTTTTACTTCTGTATATATACTGAGACAGACATAAAGATCAGATATCTGCATTTTGGGTTAAATTCTGAAAGGCATTAAGCTTTAGAATTGAGATTGTTAGAGCTGTTTTTTGAACACTGTGTCTATATGACCCAATAGAGGGTAAAAGTCAGAGACAGACAGAAAGGCTAAATGGCTTTGGCTTGAGCCTTTGTGTGCTTTAGCAAGGAAGAGAAGTGCCAATACCAGTGGTAGAGGTTTTTGGCAGCTTTTCTTTTCTCATAGCCGCTCCCAACCTTTCCAAAAAGAATTAATGGCTCTGGCTAGCTTGATAGCAAAGACAGCATTAAGCACCTGTGTTCCAAACAGGCATGTGTGTGTGTGTGTGTGTGTGCGCGCGCGCACCACTGCTGATCCATCTGTGAAACATGGCAAATGGCAGTGGGGGCATGCGCAGGGGGTATGCAAAGCACATGGCAACTGCCCAGTCATAAAAAGCTTGAGCAAACAGTGCTACATGCCATGAAGTGACACGAAGAGATTAAAGAGCTGGCTTTTATCCTCTCAGGTTTTCCAAGACTAAGCACCACTGAGAAGAGTATGCCTGACCTAGGGCAAATCCCTCCTCCTGACCTAGGGCAAATCCCTCCTTCTCCCAGGTGTTGCAACTGCTTATCCGGTTCCTTCTCTTCTCCAACTGGAGTCAAGCATGGCAGGGAAGGAACTCTGATTCCCTTGGTTTAAAACAGAGTTGGTACTTTATGAACTATAAAGAGAGGAGTTCTAAGCTAACACTTTGCAGGAAGATGAGAAAACATGTTAGAGGATCATTGGAAGAGGGTGGTAAGAGAAAGTGGGAATGTGTTTGAAATAGACATGACATAGCAGTTAATTCCCTTTTGACATGAGATATCAAATGCAAAGGGGCAGCAAAGCTAAGCCGGGACAATGAATTGGGGTTGTCAGGAGCCAGGTCGTTAAGGATTTCATAGACCAAACTTGGCCATCACTTGGCTGTTACCTCAGCATTGGTTTATCTATTCGTGCAAGTTAATAGGATCTTCTAACGGGCTTGCAAGAATCAATGAATATGCTGCTATACCCCCACAAACCAGTATGTTCATGACACTGCGTGGTAGTGCACTGCTGGTCTAATAGTTTTCAGTGCAGTTCCCTTGTGCTTGAGGGGAGGATCATTCAGGTGCAGGTCTCCTAGGCTGCCTCCCACCTTTAGACCTGGGGGCTCTCCCACATGCCTCTGTTGTGCAAAGGGTATTGGTGGCAACTTTCCCTATCCAAAAGAAGCAGAAGACCAATCATGGCACGCTCGTTACAGCTCTGGAAGGCAATATGTGCTCATCCATGGGACTGTGGGAAACATAATGTGTCTGGGATTTTGGAAAGGTTTGAGGTTTTTTTGCCACGTCAAAAGCCATGATCCAGTTTGTGACAGGAGTCTGTCATTTCATTCCAGGTTTGAGAGACATGGATTCACTTTTCCTTCACAGATCACTAGCACACGACTCAGCCTCTCCATACCTCAAGTACTCATCTGGCTAGGACTGGTCCTGGGTGTGTTGGAAGGATAAGTAGGTTGAAAGATGAGATGTTCAGATTTATACTGAGGAAGTCAGTGGTGGTGTAATATCATAGCTAGATACTCTTTAAGTGCAGTTTTAAGTAGGGTGCACTACAGAACGTGTATTAATAAAATATGAGATGGTAAAAGTCTGCTTTCACTGATCCTGGGTGGCTTTCTTTCCTGGAATCCCTTTGAAATAGCAAGAATGCAGTCATTTTAGCCTCTTCATTAAGTGTATTATTTAATCCCCCACACTGTAGTTCCTTAAGCATAGAAACAATCTACTTTACAATCAGTGGGAACAATGAGATGCCCCAGAGCATATTTAAAACAGAACTCCCAGACACAATTACTTGGCTTAAAAGGGTCTGAGCTCCATTTATTATTGTGGAAAAGCTCACCAAAATATGCAAACAAATCCTAGTCATTTCTATTCAATTTCCCTTCCTTTCTTAGAACGTGAATAATATGGCTAAACACTAGAAAAACTTGAATTCTTTTTATGACTAAAATCTGTCTCTTTTCCTCATGTATGACAGGTCAGATCTAAGTCTATTGGGTTTTTTTTAACTTTTTTTCTACTTTTCCCAAGTATTTATTCAGTAGTGTTTGCTGGCTAGATTTGGCTGTTCATTTTCTCAACATTGTTAATTCTGAAATTACGTACATGATATTTAGAATTGGAGTGGCATTACACACACACACATGAATATACAGTATACGTGGTTTATAGTCTGCTTATGCATACCATGCACAGACACAAATACACACACCTTGTGCCGACATTTGCAGATATGCTGAAGCTTTTTATATTACATACATGCTATACATACACTATTTAAAATATTAGAATTTTAAAGGAAATTTATTGTAGGGAGCAGCAGTCTCAGTAATGTTTGCTGAGTGCAAAGCAATAGACACTGTTAAAATGTAAAAGACTTGCAAATGAAATGCTGTCTCACTGCATTTCTCTTTTCTAAAATCTCTGTGTCTGGACTGAGAATGTATTTTTCATGCCTGGATTTAAAGAGAGACCTCTCAGGAGAGTTAAATAGAAACCAAATAAAACCACAGCATCTTTGTTTGAAAAAGTCTCTGGGAAAGATTATGCAGCGCTTAAATCCTGCTCTGCTTGTAGCAGGTTTTGTGGATGTCAGGTTGATGTGTTTAAATATTTTTTTCTAAAGAAGACCCAACAGCGAAATATTATTTTACCTGTAGTAAAGTACAAAAATGTTAAAGAAGGAAAGATTATTCTACTACTCTTTTTTTTCTCAGTGTCTGGTTTTAAAGTGATGGCTTAAAATATGTGAAGCTAATACAGTTAGAAAGGTTCAGAATCTGCTCCGTGTGGGGAGAAGGTGCAAGGGCTGCCAGATGAGCTTGAAAAACCCTGGGACCATTTGGTTAGAGGTAGGAGGCAGCTGTGATATCCACAAGGACCCATCAACAGAGAGGTGTGGTCATGGTGGAGGGGCAGCCGCAAAAGAAAAGTTCTCTTGCCTTACAGTGTCTTGTCAAGTCTGGATTTTCAGGGTAGGACAACTTCTCGTTTTCTGAGCAATCTCGTTTTAAAAATTGTTTTGAGGGCTGTCCTGTAATTTAACGCTGTCAGGAAGTTATCCTCAGAGAAAAAGGGGGTGAAGAGCTGAGCGTGGGGAGAGCTTTCTAGTAGTTGAGGTGCCTGGGGTCACGCGATGGGAGAGTGGCTCTCACCCCTCATCACACCCATGGCTGCGCTCAGCCTCCTTTCCTGCTGTTTAACCTAAATTTCCCTGTTCTTAACATCACGCTGTCGCTACTAATGATACCTCTGAGCTATGTACTAAATTATTCTTTCTCTGACTTTCAGTTCTTCCTTTCAAATACATGAGGAGTTTCTAGCAATGCTTTTAGCATTGATGGGCTGGACTTACAACCAATTACTGTATTTAACTGAATCCCAAATGAGTTTAAATCTGAGAGAACTTCACAAATTCTCAGGGCTAGCTGAAGGAAAATGTTTTAAATTAGTTTTATCAATAATTTCAATGCTTTTCCTCATTTTAACAGTAATATTCTATTGTAATTTGGATAAAAGAAAGCCTTATTTTTTGTCAGAAATTTTTGATAATATGCTCACAAAGAAAACCTTCTGTACTGAGGGAAAAACAAGACTAGGAAAAAATATAAAGAGAGAACGACAATGTGATTTCCCTTGGTAAAAACTGAATGCAAGATTTTGGAAAAAATGTTGCAAAAAGAAATTACACAAATAACATACCTTCTCATTGGGAAAAAAAAAAAAAGCCCTGGGTGAAAAGTCAGTTTGTGTTAAAAGAATAAGGGAAAGAAAAACATCAGCCAGTTCTATTTTACACAACGATTGTTCACATGTGCGTGAGGAATTTGGTCAATAAGCTCAGCACCAACTGAAGGCACTTGTGCTATCCTTGGTCAAGGCAGTGAGGATGACTGAGGTCTCTGAGGAAGAAGCTGCCACTGGAATTGCTTGTGTGAAGGATCCTGCCCCTTGCCTCAGAAACTCACTTTTCCTGCTACCCGATGAAGGATGGAGTTATGCTGAGGCTCAGGGACGCCCAGTATTCATGAGTAATCACAAGTAACGTAATTTTTGTCTTAAAAGAGATCAGCAAGCAGGGGAGTTACATGTTTCCTTCACTAACCAGCAGCATTGTGTTTTTACTGCTACTTCGACGGAACTGTAAAGTCAACAAAACCTATCTCTGTAATTATACTATATATGCATTCATTCTGGTAAGAATCATCCATAATTGTTTCATTATTTTGTAAGGGACAGAACTTGGATTTGGGGCTGTTTTGGTATCTCTGAGAATTGCAGATTCATCTGTCCAACACTGTACGGGGGTTGGAGAGCCCACCAGAGCTTGTAACAGCTGGAGGCTGGTCCTTGCCACCCTCTCTCTTTAGACAGAGACTTTAATACATAGTGCACTCCCTTGTGCTTTTGTGGATGCATCGTCTCAGATGTCTATGACTTTTCACAAATAAATTCAACAGCTGAGTCTCTTATCTCCCTCTGGCCTAGCAGATTTCTGTATCAGCTGTGCAGTGTGTGTCTTAAAGCCTCCCTTATTCACCTTGATCCTTTCTACTAGCAGTAACTGGTCAACTTGTCCCTGGGAGCTTTATCAGTGTGCACGCAGTTCTGCTTGACAGTCTAGTGCTTCTCTAATCTGGGTTTTCTTTTCTTTTCCAGTCTTTAAGCAACAGCAGCCATGTTCCTCTTGCTTGCTTGCATTCTCCTATTCCAGTCTTGAAGATAATAACATCTTGTAGGATTCTTATTTCTTCTAAGTTGATTGGTTTCACTGTGCTTCATTTTACGGGCCAGATTATGGTCCTCAGGTGGCTGCTTCCAGAGGTGCAGGGGGGTATTTGACACCAACATGTTGAGGAATTTAATTGTTTCTTCTGAGTAAGCGGAGGGAGGTTCTAAGTTTGAGACGAAAGCCACGTTTCACTTCCAGTTACTGAATCCAGCTGTGTTAGAGGGCAGCCTCACTGCCATGATACAATCTGAGGAGAGGTTTGGGGAGGGGAGGAGGGTTGTGTGCGAGCTACAGAGAACATATGCCACTGAGTAATGTATTATTGCATGCACGGCTTCCTTCCTTCTGCTTCTGCCACAGTAAGATCATAGGCAGTTGGGTTTTACTATCAGTAGATGCTTCAGTGAATCAAGCACTGGTCAGAATGGAAAAAAGGACTGACAACTGGGAAATGATGTAACTGCTCTGGTATGCACCCTGTTTCTTGGGTGTATAGATGAAAAGAAAATGCTGCTCTGCAAAACGGATTGTTGATATCTTTGCCCTTCCTCATTCAGTGACGGAAAGTGGTTTTGCACAAGGGAAGCACACATGTGTGAGCATAACACACATGGCTTTTAAGTCAGAACCAGAGGGTGCACGCCTGTTACTGAAGGTATAGTGCTGCGTGTATGTTATTGCTGACATGCTTAATTCACGTTTCTTTTGAAATTGCGTTAATCTTTCTCACTTGTGATGCTCTATAGTTGTGAGCACTGCTAGATACAGAACAAAAAAACAAATGCAGCCATATTCCCCTTATATCATTTTTTAAAAGTGACCAGATTTTATTGCTAGTACTGAATAATATAAATTAAAATAGAGAAAATAATGGCTTGGACAGACTGTGAGTGGATGCTAGCTCTTTTGCTAATTTTAAGCTCTGAATATCTTTTCAAATATGTCTAAAAGTAAATTTTACTACCTCATCTTATTAGGATGAATCCAGTGGCTTTAAGATTTATGTTTGGCTTCAGTTTTTGTCTTCTCTGTTCTGTTCTTCCAGTTTTGGAAGTCCCTGAACTGACATAGCTGAAGGTGGGAGACTCTTACAAAGAAGTGTCCCATCCACTTGTCTTGTTCTTATTCTTTCTTTTTCTTATTGTTATTGTTATTCTTATTCTTATACTTATTCATCTGCTTATGGCTACTGCTGGAAACGGTGTGACTAGGCATACCTTTGGTGTGACGCAGTGTAGCCACTCTTATGTTCCTATTTCATTTGACAGTGGTTTGACTTTACAGGAAATAATTCTACAATGATTTCCTCTTTTCAGAGAAAGACATACTTGGCAACAACTTAAAGTGGTTTAGGCTTGTGAGTCCTTCACTTCTCATTTCCTATGAGTTCTCCTAATGATGGGAAGGAGAAAACTCAAGTGGTTTATCCAAAATATACTCACAGGCTACTCACATGGCTTGAGTTCGCGAAGTATAGGGATACTTTGTGGAGCCGTATGTTTAAGGCAGTAAAAGAGAAAGGCTCCATTTCTAGGAAGGAAAAATAAGAAAGGAACATATGCCCAAGCACTCTGTGGAAATAGTGCTGCAGCTTCTGAGATGGAGACCACTGACCTGTGTGGGCAAAATGGATGGCCACTGAAGGGACGAGGCACAGCAGCTCTGGGGATGTTCACATGGGAACTGCCTTACCAGGTACTCAACAGGGGACTGAGCTAAAAGGCAAGAGGCTTGATACTCGGTGTGCTCGATATCTTACTATAGTGCTATTTCTTATTCTTCCTTTACCTTTGTCAAGCATCCCAGGGTAGAGAGCGTCATTTGTCGGTAGGAAGTTCCTGTCATTGCTGCTTGTAGGAGAGGAGGTGAAATGACTTGCCAATGGTCTGCTGAGTGATCCAGGAGACCAGTAGTGAAATTAGAAAAGAAACCTCAGCATCTTCAGTCTCAGGGCACATCTCCACAGACAGTCATGGAAATGTAAAGTCTGTTGCTCTTTCTGCTCCCCTCCCCTCCCGCTAGGTGAGGGTGAGCCAGCTCTGATTGTGCAGCCCTGCAGCTATGTCTTAGCCCAGACTAATGGGCAACTCTGGGAAAGTGGGATATTTTAGCATGGGAATTAAAGTGCTTGTGTAGCTTCAGGACCTGATCTGGGTTATGCCCAGACCAGTCAGTCTGAGCTACGCTGCAGCTGCTGGATGTGCCCATGTCAACATGCCTTCAGCCCAGTGTGATACTCAGGCCATCACTGAGCCTCTTGAATCCCCAACCTCCCCTAAAGCCTCTGGGCACTATTGTAATACAGATAACAACCGGGCAATTTGTTCACATGGAAAAGGATTCATTGGCTCAGTCATTGTGTTTCTGTGCAAATAAAGTATATTACACTACACTGAAAAGGCCGTTCACAGATTTTCAATTCCTAAGATAAGCACCAGAGTGTACAATGTCCTACTGAACACAGGACTGAGTCAAACTTTAATACAGGACTTTTAATCTGATTTTTTTTTTTAATCTTCCATTTCCATCCCTATTTTACTTGATAGTCTTTTGATGGCTTGGAGTCAGTGACGAGGATGAAGTCGGTTAAGCGGTTACCTCATGGCTGTTTCCAGTACTCTTGTGTGACTCGTCAGTAAGGACTAGTCTGTGTGAGGTCTGCAAGTGTCTGTTACCTCGTGAGGAATGCAGTGGTTATATAGCTACTAAGAAAGCAAGAAAACATGTTTCCTGGACCTGGAGACCGTGGTGACATGGCAGCTTCCTTGTGGTCTAATCAGCTCCACTATGTCAGCTGATTCTTCTGAACTCCTATTTGGTATTTATTGTTTCCTTTGACAAATAATGTAAAAGTATTCCTCTTTTCCAGGACTGGGTAAGGATTCCAAGATTTGTGACTAAGAATGAGAAACCCAAGAAATTCTGAAATTACACACATTTAAATCTTGTTTAATTCTTTCCATCAGCTTCAACAGGTGAAAATTTTCCTCCTCCTTCTCAGAGATAAACTATGGACAAAGGAGCTTTGTCCATAGTTTATCTCTGAGAAGGAGAAGGAAAATTTTACATCGGTTGAGCTCTGTCACCCAGGCACACTGATTGGATCCGTAGCCCATTAAAATCACTGTGAATCTTTCATAGATCCCCTTTATGAGACTGGCACAGGCCAAAACCAAAGTGTGGTGCTTCCTGATTTTCGTGTAATCTCTGTTACACCTTAAAAATGAGATTAAGGGATTTAAAATTGCGACAGAGGCATGAATTTAGATAATTCATTTTAATGATGTGTTATCCTTCTAACTTCATTCTGTGGCACATGCTGGTGCTGGAAGCAGCTCTGGCTTTGTTTTGAGTAGTGTTATGAGGACTCTAAACCTTTGACCTTCTTTTTCCTTTCTGCATGTAGAAAATCCTGGAAAATTCCCTAACGGCACAAATTATAGGAGGCGCCAGACTTGACTCTGGGAACTCTTGCACACGGTCCCTCTTTTCCTCTGCTTTTTTTCCCTACTGCACTTGTCAGATTGTGAGAAGAAGATAATCTTCGTTTTACACAGGGGAATTGGATGCAGTGGAAATGTATTACAGCAGTGAAGAAAGAATCGACAAATAACCCCCCTCAACATGGTTTTCAGATGTAAGGAGTTTTTATTCCTTCCCCTCCCAGTCCTTGCTGTTCTTGTTTCTGAATGATGACGAGAGGAGTAACACTACCTCTTCTATCTCAGGGCAGGAAATCAGCAAGTATAATACATGCATATGTATAAAATTCAGCAACAGGAGCTATTGCCAATTTAAAGCATTGTTCTCCTAATTTGGAGAAAAAAGGCTGTCTTATTGTCTTTATAGTAAAAGCCTCAAACAGATTAGGTCAAGTCTCTGCAGACAAAGTAATTCTGTGGTGCTTAAAATGATAGGAACTAATCTCCATGAAAGCTGAGTCCAGGGGTATAGGCTATTAAACACATCTATATGCTGTAGGCAGAGGAGAAGATAAGAGGTCCAGCTCATAATGAGAAACGATAACTCTACACACTTTGTTTACAGTTTACCCCAAAGACCACAGATTAACACAAATCTCAGAGCATCTTTATTATGGCACTGCATTGGAGAGGGGGCTGCCAACAGAGGATGGAATTGCTAAGTAGGCTGGGACCATCTGTCCTCTCAGGGAGGTGAAAACGTGCATGATTGAGTGACACCTGCTTGTCAAGTATGGCCTGCTGGGAAATTTTCTCTTGGATCACTGAGCTCCGAGTACATTACCTGCATTAAAATCAGACAAACAATCTCATCAGCATTACGCATTTAAGCAACTCATGGAAATACCAAAATAAAACATAAATTCAAGATCTCCAGATCTTGCAAGATTAGGAGCTCATGTTTTGTTTTCTATATTGGCAATAGTTTCTGGTGGAAACCGAGCATTTAAAAAAAGATATTTTCTGTTATTTTAAGGATCACTGGAGATAAACCAACAGGCAGTACAGCTGGCTTTTTCCTTTTTTTTTCTTTCCTTTTTTTTTTTATGTGTTTGCTTTAAAAGCATTGAGTTCTCAATATAAAACAAGTCTTTGCAGACTTTGTATAGATAAAAGCATTGTCCCTCTGAAATGGAATAATTTTGATTGCACTCTGCCTTTTGATTGCACTCTGCCTAATGCAAGGAATTGCCCCTTTTTAAATATTTAACCACCTTGGTACATATTTAAGCAATGTTTAAAAAAACTATGTAAAGAAGGAAAGGAAAATATGGGATGACACTTCTGTCTGAACTCAGGCTGTTGAGAAGAAAGCTACTCCTTCCCCTCCCTTTCAAAAAGCACCACAGCATGAGTTAAGGTCAGAGTGTCAGCTTGAATTTCCAGTACAGATTCTGATTTTCCTCTCTTGTGTGGTTTTCAGCTTGATCATTAGACCTAAATCTGGATGCCACTGAAAATCATGGGTGGTTTTATCAGTGGCTGTAATGAAAGGGGTGTTTGTGCCAGGATTTGACCTTTAATGTGATTTATATTTTATTTTTTTCAAATTAAGGCAGATGTTTTTATTAAACAGGAAATACTCTTATGCTTAACATTAAAATCTCAGTATCTGATTCTAATTACTGTTCTCACTTGTTGAATTCTGGACTTACAGGCACAAAAAAGATCTATAGAAAACAAGTATAAAAATAACAGAAGAGGAGGAAGAGAAAAAAAGAAAGTGATTAGCAGTAAATGTGTACCCCGAGTAAATAGCCCTACTAGTTAGTCCTATTGCAAAATAGCTTGTAGTTCTGTCATTGGTTTAATAAAGAAGTAATTCTATGAACCTGGATTATTAAAGCTTATTAAAGACAATGTAAAAAACTTCAGTGGATATTGAATCGGGTCCTTGCAGTAATAAGAGGGCTGGTATGCTTCAGTTTTCCATTTTCCGGTCAATAATTGTTGTGAGCGCTGAAACAGCCTGCTAGTGCTGTGATACAAGTGTAAGTGAATGTGCCTTTCTCTCTGACAAAGGGCTTAGCAGAAATCTAGGTAAGAAGAGTAGGATCTACCGTTTTCCTGCATGTTCCATGAGGCCTTCTCCTGTTGGTGTCAATGAGAGTTGCTCCTGTTTATAAGGATTTACCTCAGAGAGCTCTGGGATCGCATGTCTTCCTGCTCCTAGGAGGTCTCACCTGAATCGATTCTTCTGTCCTACAAAGATCTCTTCTAATTCCCCATACTGCTGGTCCTGCTGGCTGTGGGGTGGTGGAGTACCTGCAGGCAGGAGGCTGCCCCAGGAGCAGTGAGTGCTACCCCAGCACCGCAGAGGCATAAAGATTGGTCTGGCAGTGCCGCAGTAGTATCTTCCAGTGCGGTGTGGGTGCTGGAGGCCAAGGCAGGAAGAGCCAACCCTATCTTTGTGACCATGGATGATCTGGAGCTGTTGGAGCTCAGGGATTGGATCAACCAAATGCTCCTTCCTCTTGGCCGCTGTGACTGGGGAAGCTGATAGAACCTTCTTTCTCTTGGGCACACACTTCTTCAATCACCAGTAATGATGGTATAGATTTTATTGTGTCTTGGCATCACTGAGCTCCTGTCCGTCTCTAGAAATTTCCTTCAAAAAATGCCAGAGAAATCAGCTGAGTTACATTAGTGCAAAACAAGCAGAAATGAAGAGAAGGGTGAGATCCCTTGCTCTTAAACAAATACCTTGCCTCTCCAGCGTGCGGCCTTGCTGGCTAGACATGCTGTATTTCAAAGGGATGAAATGATTACATTAACCTAAACGTTTCTTCAGTGACCTCACTCTGGCTGTTGCCATGCTTACCTGCAAATACGAAAACAAACAGATGGGCTGGTGCTCAGCCAAGGAGTCAAGAAAGGTCTCTTTGAGGGGGAGGAATGTTCACCCAGTAACTCTTTTTTTTGTTTTGTTTTGGGTTTTTTGTTGTTTTTTTTTTTTTTATTTGTGCTGGAGTGTTTAGACTGGAGTGCTGGAAAACCAACTGCAAAGCATCTTCTGTTTTTGGGGGAGCTAATACATGACATCTCAGGTCCTGTGCTGTGGCTTCTGACATCCTTGTTGGTAACCCAAACACAGCCTGCAGATATGGGTCAACACTGTTAATGCTCCATTTTGGCTGCCAGGGTGAGATGAGAAAGTGTTTGATAAGGGAGTGCTATTAAAGGTGATGCTAGCTATGTTCTGCTGTGTTCTCAAGAGCTTTAATTGTGGGCTTCAGGTAATTTTTCAAAGGAGATTGCAGGTGTGGTGTAACTGCTCTTCTTTGAGCAGCTTTTTGTCATTCCTGAACATACCTTTATTTTTTTCTTTCCAAATGACTGACTTCAGAATATGAACTTATAATTCATTGGTGAAAGAATGGCTAATAATTATAAAAAAAATTAGGGAGACACATTAGAGGGTTTTCTTGTGTGAAAAACATAGTTGAAAACAATTAATTTTATTCTGTATCAATTCTTTTGCCATCTCATCTCCAGCACACCTGGTGCTTGTGTATTAACTGATGTGATTAATATCTGTCAGATATGGTTTGTTTTCTCACTAATTCTCTAGCAGTGTGGGAATCCTGTGAAAGAAATGCATTTTCAGTAGTGTGTGTTCCTGTTTTCAGGTGTAACTGATGCTGTGTGTTTGCTGGAGACAGCTGCCTGTCTTGAGGTCAGTGGAATTTGGGCTCCATTGGGTGTTTTCCAAGAGAATCCTTTCCTCCTAGAAAATTCCTGTTTGTCAAATCCAAAATAATCTGTGGAGATGGAGGACCATAGGAAGAGTTTTGATGACTTTTCTTTTCCTGCTAGCTTGCCTGCACAGCGGGTGCTGTGAAGAGGTCACCCACTGGTGCTGTGGGAGCCAGCTCTTTAGCTCCCATACTTAACTGATAGCAGATCACATCTGTCACGGAGAAAGGCTCCTAAAAGATTGGGGAGCCTGAAAGCGCAGACGGCTAGCTACTGATCCTGTAGCCCCTGGTGCAGTTGGGCTTCCAGCCTCCTTTCATGCTCTTTTGTTACTAGTTAAGGAATTTCCCGTGTTCATAGATCTTATCGGCTTTTTAGACAGATTGCTGTGAGTTGTGTTTCCAAGGATTCACGAGGCTCCTAGTTTTGAATTGGCTTCCCTGAGAGACCACCTCAGAGTAGAGGTTCCCAGTGGCTGAAGGACCTCTGGTGCTGGTGCAGGACTCCTTGTGTTTGACTGTCAGTCATGCGGATAGTCTGGGGTCCGTCGGGTCTGCGTCTCTCGTGTAGCCAGAGGAGTGCTCTCACTGCTGCTGGAGTCAGTGGTACTTGGGCAACTGGTGGGACTGCCCAACTTGGATTACACATTCGGAGCTTGTCTATTTTCTAGAAGGTTTGAAGGTTTTATTCCAAACTAGAGATGAAATCCTCTTTTAAATGGAGTCACCTCTGCCCAAACAGATGTAGAAGTGAAGCTTGTGTGCCCCTTATTTCCTGTAGAGCCTGTTGCTTGGTGTATGACCAGCACCTGAAAAAACCTAATCCTCCCATAAAGCTAAACTACAAACTGGAAGTTTATCTGGAAGATTTTATTTAAAACCACCTGGTTTTACAAATTGGTCATTACTAGCTATTAGTGTGGTCATTGCATTCTTCTGCTTTCAGAATTCTAGATCTGATGTCTGTCGACATGAAGGCTACTTTATGCCACTCTCACTGTTCAGAGTGGTCATTCAGCAGATGTAAATATAGTTTGCTCCTACCTTGAGGTCTGTTTGCATCACCAGAAATGTTTACAGGGGCCTTTGTTTAAATGGGAATCAGGGTTTTGAACTGCTGATACATTTAGTATAGTAAAGAAACAAAGGTACCTTGGGCTTATTCTGGGTTCGTTAACAGATGATACCATGACTTGAGTGGCTTTATTCTCAGTCTACAGAAGTGTAACTAAGAGGTCCTTTGTCTGTGTTTTCAGTTCTGACACAGTCAAAAGGGAAAAAAAATATATATATTTCCTTGGTCACATTTAACAGCCTCTTTCTATTGTCTCCCACTTGCATTTAGCTTTTTTTTCATGTTTTCATGTTTTAATTTCTTTGAATAAGTGGACTTTTTTTTAAAAAAAAAAAAAAAAACAAAACCCCAAAAAACAGTGTTCAAGCAAATGATTCTTGTTTGAAACATAGAAAATGAATAGGGCCCTGCAACTAAGCAGGCTGTAACATGCTTTCAAAGCTGATTGTCTGCAATGCTGAGGCTCTACTCCGCCCCCTCTGTTCTGCAGTTGTGGGCTTGAAAGCACCTCGGGCAAGAGACTGTCGGAGCAGTGAGAGCTCTGAAATTTTTGTTTGCATAAATTCATAATTAAATACTCTGGTGTGAAAGAGATGGGAGGAAAAAATGTTTTCCTTGCTGCTTAGCAATTTTAAATTGGTTCATTCTTTCTGTTGGTGGGGGCAGTGAAATACCGTCAAACCTAAAAACGCTTCTGTTTATCTGGGAATGCAGCGACGCTTTTGCTCTTGTTTTACATGTACAGAATATACATTCAGAGAAGCACTGAGGGAGTGTATCATTCAGAGAACGGGAATCATAGAGCAATTAATAATTCAGGTCTGTTGTACCCTGACATACACAATAGTATGGCATCAATCTTGAAATTGTATACAGGGATGTATAGTCCATCAATCACTTTGTTCTTCCATCTGATTTCGAATAATTGTTTATTTCTGTTTTTCTGATTTGCTCTGGAAAACCAACTTTTTCAAGCTCTCAGTGGAGTATTTTCCCTTGAGAAAGCATAGCTCACGTAAAATCTTTTCTCCCATAGTCTTAGCTGATGTAGAACAATACAAAATCTCAAAATATATCCAGTGTATGAATTAGAATATCTTTAGTAATTGCTCCTAGATTTTTTCCTAACAGTGCAGGGATGTAACTGTTTCTAGAAACAGCATACTTGAGATATTATAGTTAAGATTTGCTACATCCAAATCTTTAGAAGGTTTAAACAAAAATATAATGGTGTTGAAGTATTTGTTTTCACATTGCAGATTGTCAGGAGAGTTGGTAGTATTTGTGAAGTTGTGTTTGCATGTGGCAGGAGTACTGAGAACAGAAGTACATCCAGGGTTAGCCCCTGGACCAAGCTGCAACCAAATTTAAAATTCCAGATTACTCTTAAACTGACACAGCAGGGACCTGAACTTGGGCATGACAGATCCAAGGTTTTATCTGGCCATCCCACTTAGGTGCATCATCCCCGGGTGTTGTCCCCTCTCTGATATTTTGCTGGCATTTATTGCTGTCTGCTTGTGTTGGAAATACCTTTCCTAGGACATAGCTTTCTGTGACAAAACCAATTGATAACATTAAGAAAATACTGTTGCTTTTAGAAGTACAGGTCAGGATGGCATCCCTTGTTGAAGGCACCTGCGTAACTGCCCACGGGGACACTGGTGGCCCAGGGACCACAGCAGCAGACTGGAACCCAGGAGATTTGAGTTGTGCTTGCAGTATTGCCATTAATCAGTTGTAATTTGCAGCAAGTCTTCCTACTTCTCCATGCCTTTGCTTGCTTTCTCATTCTGTTTCTGTGTTGTCAGCTGCAGGTTATTAAGGGGAAAGAAAAGAAAGGCAAATAAGTCGTAGCCCCGTTCCTCCCTGTCTCCTGGGCACTGCCCAGGGTGGTACATGGTTAGACTATGTGGCAAAGAAGAAACCCGAGATCTTTCCCTGCTACCAAACACTCTCTCGTATTCAAATCACATTGTATCTGCTCTGTTCATCTAATAACAGTAAGCTTTTGGGGGCAAAGATGCAGCTTAATATGGTTTTGTGCAGCTCCTAACATAGCACCAATCTCCACCTAGATGGGCTCATCCATACCGTAAGGGAATTTAAATAATTATGGTGAGAATGTGAAGCTTTTTCTTTGGTTGCTTTGGGAAGGGAAGCTCTGTTTCAAATCAGTGCCAGTCTGGAATGACAGTCATTGCAGCCTGAACTCTGCGTTGGCAAACTCTCATGACCCGCTTCTTGCTGTTTCCTAGATGAGATGCAGACACTCCAGGAATTTGTTTAACAGGGGCCCGATTGCAGAGGAGAACTTCTTGCAGCCACATCTGCAGTGTTTCTGTCTGGAATTAGGTTTGATGAAGGTGCAGAAGCAACACCCTGCAGGAAAACCAGGTGTGACAGATTTGCGGTTTCAAATGGATGGTCAGTGTGTGTCCAACTGATGTCCAGCTGCTTTGGATTTATTGTTGCTTCCTCCTCCCCTGATACATCAGAGAGCATCCAAAATTTTGAGGTATAAATAGAACAGAAAGGAAAAAAAAAAAGCCAAGGATGTGCATGTGAAGAAATTTCCACCATGAGGATGAAGGCACAGAAAGACAGCAAAAAGCTGTCACATGTCAATCACATAAAGGGTAGGAAGCATATGCAATGCAGTTAATGCTCTGAGTGAAGGGAAAGAAAAAAACTGGTCTCTCAGTATTAATTATATACTGAGCTGCTAATAAGTTGGAGACAGTGTGAGCATCAACTTCTGGCATATACTAGCCTTGGAAAACAAATACAATGAAGGATAAGACAACTTAGAGTGGTATAATATTAACCAGGGCAGTCCAGGTAAAGTTAGTAAGGAGCGCTGGCACCGCACCTGTACAAATACTCATGCCCTTTTCAGGGCACTTGCTGGCAGTGATGCACAATAAAGGTGTATTGATCTCTTTTATCTTCAAACCAGTGGTAAGGTCTGAAATACTGAGTGAACCAAAAGACCTCATTAACTTCAGCTATCAACAACAGTCTAATGTAAAAAAAAAAAAAGTTAAAAATCCCAAGCATCATCTCAAACAGTCCCTCTCTCATTATCTCAGCCCTTCCTGGAGAAGATCAATAAACAATTTGCATATTTTTTATCAATATTTAATGTAATGCAGCAGGATGCTTTTGATGGCTCGGGTCCTTCTGTGCACTCTTTTAACATGACAGAGACTAAGAGCCCAGCAGGTGCTCAGGTGCTGGGGTCAGTTCCTAGTTAAAAACATTAGGGATTGGTCTGGCTAAATAATCTACAGCTGCCCATCCAAGGGCAGGAGCGAGAGCTCACAGAGCATGGTGATGAATTTTAACGATCCAGGAAGACAAATGAGCCTGAGCTGCCATGCAATTAGTGGGCTGTGGAAAGATGTGTTGGGTCTAAATGAGGGACATGATCTGCTCTTGACTCTCAGTGTGGTAGGAGCCCTCCCTCTGAAGGCCTAATGAGGAAGGTAGATGAGATCCCAAACAGGTTGACAGAACAATTAAGGGGAAAATGGGAGTTGATTCAAAATGTGGTATCGCCATCGATGGCATAGACACATACGGACCTTCCCCCTTAAGAAGCATGCGCTGCTCTTCAGAAGTGGGTATGTGCTCAAGGAACACCTTTCATTCCCTGTGTACTTAAAAATAAATGTATTTTAAAACGTTATCCCTGAATCAACCTTTACTTAAATATAAAAATAGCTTGGAAGAAACAGCCTGGTTCTGCTCTTGCTTACCAAGATGTAAATCATGAGTAACTCCTCCGAACTGTCTGCAATGAGGATAAATTCCAGGCTGGTGTATCCTGTGAAGGGCTGCGATTTGTGCAATAGACAAAAGGCAGTTTCCATCCAGTGATCAGACTATTGTTTGAGACTGCTTGATTGAGACTTTAAAGCTCTTTGATGAATGTGGGGATCAGACGAGTTATAGGAGAGGTTCCTGTGGTGTGCCTGAAGAAACCTCTTGAGTTATTCCTCTGCCTCTGAAGAAATAAAAACAAGTGTATTTTGAAAATATGACACAAGAAAAGCATATAGTTGATAAAATAATTGTGTTTATAGAGGAATCAAATAATGATTACTAGCTAGATGCCAGAAGACTGCAGATAAATTGAGATTTTACCTATTTAATTAGAAAAAAGGTAGCACTCAGGTACTACAAATAATGCACCAGACGGGAATAATCTGTTCTCACTGTCTCACTTTTCTGCCTCAAAAATATCAAAAAGAGGAAATCAGTTTCCTTGAACCATGCTCGATATTTGAACATATTCACTTAGGCTGATGATAGAAAAATGATTGTAGACATGATGTTGGAGATGCATCAAACAGATTTGGTTTTGTTGGTAGGGCAGATTTGGCACTTCTGCTTCATTAGAGAGAGATGACTTGTCACATAGATCACGTAGTGTTGTTGCTTTTGGACTGGACAGTGTCACAACTAGTGTGCATGCTTGCATGTGCAAATTGGAAATAGGTTTCCATAAATAGTGTTGCATGTTTTATTATCTTATTCCATTCATAGTCAGTGCTGAGCTGATGAATGATGGCAGACAGTCAGCCTGGTTTTCATAAGTTTGTAAAATGCAGTGGCTGTAATGTTTGTGGAGGTAAATGCAAAATAACAAAATTAACAGGGCTGGAGAGAAGTCATATTCAGAGTCAAGGAAGAAGATACAGGTTTTCACTGCATCTTCCCAAGGTTACTGATAAGCCATGAAAAACAAGGAAGGCGAATGTTTTCTAAGTAGCAGAGCACTAGGGCCCAGGGTGTTCTTGGGCATCAGGAGATGCTTAGGTTAATGTTCAAGTAGATTGGGAAAATCTAGAAATAAACCGGTGATTGTTCTTCTCCTGTGCTGTCCAGAGAACCAAGCTACAGGTTGATGGCTTGGCTACACAGCCTTTTGTAGCCACATGGTGCAGCAAGCAGAATAGAAATCCAGGGAAATGGTGCCTTCTGGGAAAACACAGTATTTTCACTGTTTTGTTTTCTTCCATCATTGCCTTTGTTACCCATTACTCCATACAGAGGACTGAGCTATCTGTAAGCTTTGTTTAAGCCCACAAGAGCCATTTAGGCTTTGAGCCATATATTTGTATTGTGAACCACTACTGCGTTATACGCAGAGATTTACAGCAGACAAGGACAAATGTATTGCTTTAGCTTTGCAATAATCAGTGAAGAAAAAACACAAATCTGGGAAAACATAAATGTTTCACATTTTAATGCCACTGTGGTAAAAATATAATTTCAAGTCTAGATTAATTTTCTAATTAACTGATTTGCCAGAGCTTTTTGTTTAAAAAGTACCTGATTTTGGTTTTCAATAGAAAGTTTACCTTAATAAACATACTTTCTAGCCATTTTTGTTTAGGTCAGCTAGTTAACATAGTACTCTTAAATATATAGTCTTATGCGCACATGCAGAACTATCTTTTAGAAATATTTCATTTCCAAACTTTATATTCATGCAGAGTGTTAGAAAATGCTGACAATACTTAGGATATTTAGATATCTGCTTTCATCTAGAAGTGGGGAAAAAACAGAAAAAAAACAGGAAGCACCACAAAACATAAAATTAATGTCTCAGCTTAATTTCATGCACCCCTCGCCTCAGACTGATTAGTGCAAATTAAATTTTGCGCTAATCGACCAAAGCAGTTAGTGTTACACAGAAATACGTGATTTCTGTTTATACAAGTTATCCATGCAATTAGAATCATAGAATAGAATCATAGAATGGTTTGGGTTGGAAGGGGCCTTAAAGATCATCTAGTTCCACCCCCCCCACCCCCCCCCCCCCCCGGGAAAAAATTATTTGCTTTTTGCTCAGTTTGTGAACATGAGAAGGCATTTTCTAGCTAGGATCAGGAAGAGATGACCACTGATTAAGAATAGCACCTTTTCTGCTAGAACCTGCCTGGAGGCTGGCTGAGAATGGTTTAATGAACCGATCCGCTTGCCTACCCCCCACCAGTTTCCTTTCATATTTCTGCCTTTCTGGCAAAATCTCTAAATATTGAGCCAAATCTCAGGTAATGGAAAATGTGGCCATTTATTGCCTGTAAAGTTTGCTGCAAAGCAGAGAACACTGCTTAGAAGATGAAAGTTCCAGAAAAGCCCAGAGCTGTGCACAGCTGAGGCTGGTGGCAAGCTCTGTAACTAGTTAAAATGCCAGATGATATTAGAGACCTCTGATAATTGGGAAATCCCCTGTACATTGCGGGGATTATTGACCCATTCTGTCAAATTTAGTGAACACTGTACAGTTTTTCCTGAGCTAAACCAGGGCTGTTCAGTTAACGAATCCTTTGGCAGTATGATCCAGTTCAGGTGAATAAATTCTTAAATAACGGACCTGGTCTTGCCCTTCAGACCCTGTCTTGAAGATACTGAATAGACTTGAGTACCATTAGAATGACAACAGTGAAAAATAGAGATGTCTATTGACCTTAATATTAAAGTGCTTCTGCTGTCGATACACTTGGCCTTATTTTGACATTCACTGAGCTCTTCCATATTGTTCCATTGACAGACAAATTGTATTGCAAACTGTAAGTTTTCTAGTGTTTGGCCAATGGGTGACTATTTAACACCCTCCAGATGCTAGATAGAATAGATCCCTTGCTAGTTAGCAGAACTGAAACAAGCTGTGAGACATCAGTAGCAGTACTTTTCATTGATCTTGGTGGATTTTGAATCAGAAACTCTCTTGCTAATGAGCACTTTTACAATATGTTTTGAGCTCTGCTGATGAAAATTGCTCTATGGAATGGGATAACAGTGAGGATTGCTAGCACTGAACATAGAGGAAATTAGAAAAAGAAATCTAGTAAAGTTGGTACAATTTCTGAAATTATTTGAACTATGAATTACTGTACTTCTCCAAGATTACTGTTATTAATTGTGACCTAGGTATGTTTCAACTGGCTTTTCTTTTATCCTTTTCTTGACATCTTTTTACTATCTCTAGACAATGAAAAGGACTCTTTTACAAATTCTTTGGGTTTTTCCATATGCTACATCGCACATTGTATTTTTTCCTTTAACCATTAGGAGCCAAAGTGTGACTGTTTTGCTACTCTTAACAGCCAGATGCTCACCAGAACAGATTCACTGTCTGCACTGAAATGTCTTCTGTGGGAGCAGAGAGTTCATCATCTGGCCCTTAAAAATAAAGGTGAACTTGTGTTATTCACAGAGAGACACAGCTGTAATATATTAGGGTTGTGTTCGGATTCTGCTGTGGATATTGAGTAATATTTTAGCCAGCGAGACCGTTTGAAATCAACAGGAATAATTTTGGGTAAGCGAGAGGGGTTGTGGAATCCTGATCCTTGGAGACACTAAAAAAAATGACTGGAGGATCCCTTGAGCAACCTGATCCAAGTTGGCCTTGCTTTGGTTGGGTCAGATAACCTCTAAAGGTCCTTTGTCAAATTAGTCTGTGATTCTAGGATGAATAAAAGGCAACAAGATTGGGCCCCGCAGTATTTATGGACAGACATTTTAACTACTCAGAGACTCCGTGTAAGTTACACAGCCTCTGTGCATTTCATTGCTCAACAATTTTAAAATGTAATAAAACGTCAATGAAACAAAATATGTTCGTATTTTCCATGCATGCGCTCTTAGGGGGACATGAACATGTGCTAATAGAGTCCGACTAAGAGCTTTGAAGTTATGCTGGCCCATTAATGTTGTTTTGTTTGTTGAAAATGAGCAACATTTAACATATGACAAATGAGGTTTAGGAAATACCAGTGACATTAGAGCTGTATGCTTGAATGTTGCATCTTCTCCCTGAGCCCAGCATAAGATTTTGCCTCTTATTCTCTTTCCTCTTTCTTGATCGATTGTGTATCAGCTTTGGGTTACTAAAGCTTGCAAATGGAAGTGTAGGGCAGAGATCCTAGACCAACTCCAAAATGCTGTCACCTTTACATGGCACGATGTGCTACCGTGCAGCTATTTCAGGGTGCGGGAAGGAACGTGGCTGTATTGATATGGTGGCTCTCCAATGTACTAGGCTTTTCCTCTTAGTGAAGCTGTTGGGGCTGGCTTTAAATCTAGCTTGTTGTAAGTTGCTCTTTGACCTGTGCCAAAGGCAGGCAAGCTGAACAAGAAAAGCTGACCTTAAAACACTAGCTTGTTTCCTAACTTTCTTTAAGAGCAAGAACATGGTGCAGCTTCCTCCTCTATGAAAGGGAATTGAGTGATTTTTTTTTTTATTTTTTTATTTTTTTTTTGTCACCTGGGGATGCTCTTGGCTGGCCTTAGCTTGAGTACTTTGTTCAGTTTTGTTCTCTGTGCTGCAAGAACGAAGGGGATAAACTGGAATAAGTCCAGAAACCAGCAATTAGCGTATGATGAAAAATTGAATGAATAGGGATTGTTTAGTCTACAGAAATAAAGTCTAACAGGAATAGGCTATTAGTCTTCAAATATGTAAAACTTCTGCTGGAGGGAGGAAGTTATCTTCTCTCGTTGTCTGATAGCAATAAACAAGAACTGATGCTCTTGAACTGAAGTAAGGAAGTGAGTAAGGAAAATTTAGGCTACACAATAGAAAAAACTTTTGAACAGTAATACTATGAGTATTGTAATAAGTTTATGTGGAGGATGTATATCTAACAAAAATATTCTGTGACGCTTATGTGGTCTTTTCCATTCCTATTATTCACAGTTTCCACAAGAGCTCTGATTTTGAATGTGTGTCTCTCAGGGAGGAAAGCTTTGCAAGAAAGTGATGAATGTAAAAGGGGTTAAATCCCATCTTCTCTGCAAACTTCATGTGTCATCTATGGCAAACCCAAAGAAATTCTTGAGAGTTTCTGTTTTCAAAATGAAGATAAAATATTATTTCCTTTCTTCTTTCGCTTTGTCTAACTGGATGGCAAACTACTGGAGTAGGATCTAGGTCTCTTTTGTACAATTCTGAAAAGATAGAGCTCTGGTTTTGGTCAGGGTTAACAGACAATAATGTTGTATATATATCGTTATGCTATTAATAATTTCACTCAGCTCCATTCCAATTTCTGCTCCTGTGTCTTCCTTCCTTTGATTGTACTTCATTGTGGGAAAAATCACAAGGTCTTCAGCATCTTTTCTTCAATGTTTCTCTGCCTAATAATGATTATTTTTCTCATGATGTATCAAAGAACGGATCACCTTCACCTGGAATTAATTTGGCATATTTATCTGCATTGCATTCATAGAATCATAGAATGATTTGGGTGGGAAGTGGGAAGAGACCTTAATGATCATCTAGTTCCAGTCCCCCTGCCATGGGCAGGCACACCTTCCACTAGACCAGGCTGCTCCAAGCCCCATCCAGCCTGATCTTGGGATGGGGCAACCACAACTTCTCTGGGCAACCTGTTCCAGTGTCTCACCACCCTCACAGTAAAGAATTTCTTCCTAATATCTGATCTAAATCTACCCTCTTCTAGTTTGAAGGCATTACCCCTTGTCCTATCACTTCATGCCCTTGTAAAAAGTCCCTCCCCATCTTTCCTGTAGGCACCCTTCAGATACTAGAAGGGGCTATACTGTCTCCCCAGAGCCGCCTTTTCTCCAGGTTCAACGACTCCAACTCTCTCAGCCTGTCTTCCCAGGAGAGATGCTCCAGCCCTCTCATCATCTTTGTGGCCCTCCTCTGGACCTGCTCCAACAGGTCCATGTCATTCTTATGTTAGAGGCCCCAGAGCTGGACGCAGAACTCCAGGTGGGGTCTTATGAGAGCGGAGTAGAGGGGGAGAATCACCTTTGGCTTCTCACTATTTTTGGAATAGTTTTAAGTTGCATTTGCTTCATATAAGTTGAGGCTTTAGATATAGATAAAAACAAATAACTGTTGATTAGCACTGTGGTGGACAGAACTTTATAGTCGCTAACTGATCCAGGCCTCACTGGAGTCATTGCAAAGACTTCCACTGACCTCACTGTGTTATTCTAGCTTCTCATATTTGTGCTCATCCATCACATTACTTCAGTGTAGCCCCAAATCTATTTTCTCCTCTATAATTTTGACATAAAGTGTTGACACTGCCTCCCTGATCAGGACTCATCAAAATTCCATATGGGTCTCTCAATCTCTTTCAATCACCCCTACGTCCCAGTCCACAGCCTTTCTTTCCCCCATATAATAACTTTGAAAAACCTGTGGAATTAGCTGTGCATCACACTTTGGCACCATACCAGTGACCATTTGGCTATTAATTCCGATTCGTTATCCTTAGTAGCTATAGCTGGTGCATCCTATGACTGACAGGTTTACTGCAGCTCCTGTGAGGTGGATTAGTTAACTCTGGCATTGCCTTGATTACACACCTTCATGGATGCAGATGCATCCATGCATCATTACTTTAAATAAATGCCCCTTTTTGGAGAAACAAATTGGATCTAATTAAACAATAGTGAATTGATTGGTGCCAGCCACGTTTCTTTGGGCTTTAGACCAGCCTGTGTCATCCCTACTCACAGAAATCAAATTGTGATGTTCAAGGAACAGTCACCATGACTGTTTCGGTGGAAAATTACCAGACAGACAGTCTCCTCTCTGACCTCCCTTTCCCTAGGAAGAAAATGTTGGAACTAGTTTTAGACATTTGATGCTGTCAGTAAAAAGAAGCAAACTGTAGGCAGCCTGGTGTTTAATGCAGTTACTTAAGAAGTGGAGGACTCATGTAGTTCGTTTGCCAGCATGAAAGGGGCCTCTCCTCCACAGAGAGGACTCCGTTTACCACTTTATAGAACTGGCTGTGAGATGGCCAGCCTTTGTCCATCCTCTTGAAGCTGTGCGGAAGAGTTCAAGAGTGAGAGAAAGCAAGAGAGTTTGTTTCCGTAGGCAGTTTTTGAGACCTTTTTGGTGAGAGGGTTCAGGACAGAAGTTATGTTTTCCAGCCACAGCACCTGAGCCTGCTCACGCATTTTGAATATAAAGAGTCTTCTGAGGAAAAAATGAAAAGACGTAATCATTGTTGA
Source organism: Rissa tridactyla (assembly GCF_028500815.1). Taxonomy (NCBI): domain Eukaryota; kingdom Metazoa; phylum Chordata; class Aves; order Charadriiformes; family Laridae; genus Rissa; species Rissa tridactyla. Next base: position 61,658,524 of record NC_071469.1, read on the forward strand.
GATGCAGGGCTTTTTGTTGCATTGACAGTGTTTGCTACGTTTGGTCTAAGCATGCCCAATGGATCAGGACCTTCCAAGGGTTCATCTACTCACCTCCCTGCTTTATCAATGAAATGTGATGCTTGTCAGGCTAAGCTAAAATGTCTAGCTGCTTGAATCTAGTTTTCTTTCCCAGTCCATGAAAACACCTGTGTTCAGATATGCAGGGATATCTGTAGTCCAAAATTCAGATGCTTACGAATGCAGGCACAGTCAGAAACTTTAGTTCCTAATTTACACTGAAGTCCAAGGTTTAGGGGACACTCTACTTCTTTATGCTATGGAGCGTAGAAACAGCAGCTTTCTGTATGACAAAGGTAACTGATTTCCACATTCAAATCATAATTTTATACAGATTGTTGTGGTCCATAGCTTTTGAAGAAGGCAAGATAGTGGTGCCAGGACCCTTGGCATGATATTGTTCTATCAGGCATCTGAAACCCAGAAAATATTGAATGCAGATGGAGCCCTAACACAGTATCTTTTAGAGAGACTCCTTTAGAGCTGGAAACAGGTGGCATCCATTAAAGATATGCACTTGGTTATAACTTCCATTACCCCGTCTCAAACCAGTCCCAGCTGCAGTTTGCCCACTGTAGGAAAGAGAAGACCCTAGCCATACTGAAAGGCAGAGCTGAAAGAGTAACCAGTTATTAAAGGGGCCTGTGTTGGGGTTGGTTGTTTTGGGTTTTTTTGTATTAATAGATCATAGAATGGTTTGGGTTGGAGGGCAGAATCACCTCCCTCAACCCGGTGGACACGATTCTTTTGATGCAGCCCAAGATGTGGTTGGCTTTCTGGGCTGTGAGTGCACTTTGCTGGCTCATGTTGAGCTTTTCACCAACCAGCACCCTCAAGTCCTTCTCCTCAGGGCTGCTCTCAATCCATTCTCTGCCCAGCCTGTGTTTGTGCTTGGAATTACCCTGACCCATGTGCAGGATGTTACGCTCGGCCTTGTTGAACTCCGTGAGGTTCTCAGGGGCCCACCTCTCAAGCCTGTCCAGGTCCCTCTGGATGTCATCCTTTCCCTCCAGTGTATCAACTACACGACACAGCTTGGTTTCAGCAAACTTGCTGAGGGTGCACTCAATCCCACTGCCCACGTCACTGACAAAGATGTTAAACAGCACTGGTCCCAGTACCAACCCTTGAGGAACACCACTTGTCACTGCTTGCCACTTCGAGCCGTTGACCACAACTCTTTGAGTGCAACCATCCAGCCAATTCCTTATTCACTGAGTGGTCCATCCATCAAATCCCTGTGTCTCCAATTTAGAGAAAAGGTTGTCATGCAGGACAGCGTCAAATGCTTTGCACAAATCCATGTAGATGATGTCAGTTGCTCGTTCCTTATCCACCAATGCTGTAACGCCATAGTAGAAGGCCACCAATTTTGTCAGACATGATTTGCTTTTAGTGAAACCATGTTGGCTTCACTAAGGATTTACTCACTTTGCTGATAGCCTTGTAAAACATTACCAATGTCTTAAAAATATGTGTCTGAGAGCCTCTAGAAAACTGATGCTTTGAATTAGTGATTTCAGATTCTGCTTTTGTGGAGGGCAATAAGAAATATTTTTGTCTGTCTCAGCAAAATATCCTTCCAAATTAAGAATAGCTGAAAAATTACCTCTGAGATGTATTTCCCTTCTTGGAGATGAGGAAGACTCTCATTGCTCTCATTTTGTTTTCCGGGGTTGGTGCCAAGCCCACTACTGACCCCCTGGCTTGAGTCACACAGCCCAGTCCTGAAGGAGTAACAGAGCAGATACAGTAATGGAAGAAGACTTGCTGAACTGTCTCCCTTATGCAATGACAGACTTTCTTTAGACCATTTAAATCAGTAATTTCAATATTTCTTGTGATTAGCAAAGCTTTGGGGAAATATTTCTGCTGCACATAAAGAAGGACATGCATCTGTGCCTTTAAAGGATGAGGCAGACTCAAAATATTGCCATGTGGTTTGCAAGTTAAAGACTGCAACTTCTCCCTAGTGTGCTTGTTCACCAGATTCATCAAATCTAAAATAAATTATAATTTCCCAGGCTATTGTGTTTAACAAAGCTTTGGAGACATCAGTTGTCTTATTAACATTTATATTCCATCTTTTTGACTAATATTATCTCAGAGAAATTAAGGAAAGCTTATTAGTATTTGAAATGGAGGAAAGAATATTTTTTTGTCTTAGTGCTTAACGAATTCTGTGATGTAGATGAAGATTTGTATGTGTAATGAAATCACGTGTTTCCTTATGTTTTAAAAGATTTTTTTGGTGGGGTGGGAAGAAAGAATGCAGTATTGGTACATGGAGATATTTTTTTAAATTTTATTCTAAAGAAATACTGTCAAATGTCCAAGGACTTGGGAGGGATACCTGGATTATCTCTATTAACCTTCATCTATAGAATGACATCCACTGACAGATTAACTGTTCTGAAGCAGGATCCATCCAATGTACAAGCAAACACACCTGCCTGAAAAAGTGGAATAGCAAAAATAATTTCCTTTCTTATCACGTAGTACGTACATATCTTTACTTTTCTTCAGGATGGCCTATCCATTACAAAAGATAATTGATTATTGTGAATCATCACAGTGTCAAGTACTGTGCCAGAGTGATCAGACCAAACTTGGAACACCACCCATTCTTTCTTTAGCTCCCTTAGTCCACAGGTTTTATTTGTTTATTGTTTTGAATATTTTTGTTTTTTTCACTTCATTGACTTTCTTCATTCCACAAGCTGAATTTTCTCATTTCTGCAGCTTCCGTGGTACAAAGAGGAAGGGGTGGACATGCAAACAGAGCAATTAGTATGTTTTTCTTGTGATTAAACTATCCTTTGAAGAGGCTTTAGACTAAATAGACCCTTGCCCATTTATCACAGGAATATTCTGAATATTCAGAAATATAAACCTGTGGTGCCTGTAAGACTTCACAGAAGAACCCTTATTTCTAGAATTACAGCCTGTAATAAAAGCATGTTGAATCCCTAAGTGCATCCTAACTATGAAGAGCATTATCAGACATAGGCCTCAGTGGAACTTTATGTGCCTGAGAATCACAGAAAGTAGCTGTTGTACCATAAATTCCTTCATGCAGGGATTGTTCGGTCTCTCCTTGGTGATGCTCAGGAACAAATAATTATGTTAACTAAATATAACGCATATCGCATATCATGCAGCGGTAATTGTTTCCAGTGGAGTTGCTATATCCCATAGGTTTTAACATAATACTCCAGATTTCATGGTAAATGAACAAATAAATCATGTTGCCCCCATAAAATTTCTCTCTGACCCTATCTTTGATGCATGATTCTGCATGATGCATGTATGAATGGAGGAGACATAAAAGACAAAAGCACTGCTCTTGCTTTAGACTGGGTTGTGTTACTGGATATTGCTCTATTGCGTTTGAGATGAACGCGATAAACATCCTTTCCCTGAGCGTGACTTGTATATAGATCACAGGGTGTGATCAAAACTCAGCCACTGTAATGTTTACTCTGTGGTTTGTTTTTTTAATGTAAACAAAGCAGACAAAGCAGAATATTTGTATTCAGTCTGTAGTATTCCCATCTGATTGCGCATCTGCAAATTTGTACTTTTTGCTGCCTTTCCCAGAAGATATATTATGATGAACAGCAGCTATTTATATGTGGTACAGAAATGTAATCACATTGTTTGACTTTGCAAGATGCACATGGGGCTACACAATATTGAGCCTTTTGCAATCGCAACCCCATTCGTACCCACCTGTACCTCTGTATTACCCCGTGACAGACCGGACTGTGAGCAGTTTCTCATGATAAGCTGGATCCTGCCCTGTCAGCTCTGCTATCTCCCCTTACAGCGGCAAAAACCGGCAGCTGCATGTTGCTTTGCTTAGTGCTGTGTTCAGGAGAAACTCCTGTTGAAATCCCCTGCTGCTAAATTGAGAGGAAACCGATGCTCCAAGGCATCCGGACTTTGAACTTTTTCTGGACGTTTTCTGAAACTTAGCAATAGCATCACCATAGTTCCTCAAAGAGCCTAGTGTTTATCCTCAGTCTTACAATAAGATGAAGTATTTCTTGAGAGGAACGTTAATCCTGGAGCTTTCAGATATTTGTGCTCACTTGACAGAAAATGGATGGGCTCAAAGTTAAGATTTTCCCCATTTACCTGGCAGTCATTTCTTTATCAGATGTGGTTGAGAAAATCCTTAAGAAAAACAAGGAAAACCTCTCATCTGTGAGAGAAGAGTATGAAGTAGAATATAATCCTGTATTAGTATTTCTTAGCAAAGACTTTCCAAGTCCTTTTGTGCAGAAAGTCCAAATCTCCATTAAAATGGAACCATTTTGATAGTATGTTCCGCATGGGCATGCATGGATCAGTTCTCTTTGTAAGAACAATAGAGAAGGCAAAGTGTTATCACACAGGATGATGTGTACAGAGCAAATTAGACATTCAAACAGAGACAGATTACATGGTGAAAGACAGCGTAAGTCACTGAATATCCTAATACTCTGCAGGAGTTATGTCTGGTATCTTTGCAGGCTAAAACTGAGCTTACTGAATGTCTAGGGCTGGTTCCAGGTTTCAGTCAGTCAAACGTGGCTGTGTGGGAAGACTGAGAGATTCTTTCAGCTGAGTGGCTGTGAAGTCAGCCTGTTCCTAGAGCAGCTTGTAAAGTGTTTGGCTTGGCATTACCTCACCTAATGTGCAACCGGCATTAAAACTTCCCCTAAAGCAATACGTTTAATTGCACACTCCACTAGAAGAAAAAGAAGTCTACTCGGTCCCAGATTTATTCCATCAATAAAGACAAATTATTTTCTTTTTTTTTTTTCCTGATCTAAATACAAAATATTTAGAGAGATTTCTAGACAAACCAAAGTCTTTGTTGATAGAGAATACATCTTGTGTTAGTTATGCAAATTTTAACTGCTTACACCGAACAATGGCTTTTAATATGTCTAATCTGTTTTTCACAAGAAAATCTTAGTTAAATATTATGCATGCTATATTCTAATATGATTAAGTTGGCCGTTTCCATTATTGCCTTATCTTATTTATTATAATGTACTGTCAGGAGGAGCGTTAAATTTATCTGTGGCACTGTTCATTACCATTTTAGCAAACAATGACAAGATTCTTTAAATTGTGCTGTTGTGTTAATTGAGAGGGTGGAGTTTTATTCTCATGGTTTAATCTTCTAAAGAAAAAAAAAGCAACAAACAAACAACAACAAACAAAAACCAGAAAGAAAGCTGGTCCCCTTTCCCTTTGCATTCCGTTTAAAGACCTATAGCAGCATGAATGAAACATCACCAAACAATTGCATACCCCCAGTCCCCAGGGAGCTAACGTATTTTATCAGCATTTACAATGAAAAGAACAAATATCAGAATCTCAGTATTACTTCAGTTCTCCTCCCCCTACGTTATTATTTTTTTTTTTTTCACTCGTTTTAGAGAGCTGAAGGTTGCAATTCCCACCTCTGTGCAGGAGAGACCCTAATAACGGGTCAGAATTCACATGCACACGCACCCCACATACACGTACGCATATTTTTTTTCTTTGATGGTACAGCAAAAGATATTATCTTGGTAATTCTCTATTCACTCTGTTACACCTCTTCCCACTAATCCAATGCAGAACCAGATTACCAACCAAGCCTTTTGAAGCCTTGATGTTATTTTGCTTGATAAATTGGGCACAAGACTAAAATTGAAAAGAAATCCTGTTTTTATTATTGGAGACAAATTTAGCAAGCAGGAAGCATATGTTGTGCTTTGGACCACATGCTGGGGAGAGGGAGCTAGAGGGCTCTCACACCAATCAGTTACTTCAAACAATACCCGGTGTCCACCTGGGACGGAGCCTGTGCCATTAGTCTTGACTGGAGCAGCCCTCTAATGCCACCAGGCAGCCCCAAGGAGCAGAGAAACCCACCTGACAAAATGTCACAAGGAAAAAAGAAAAAAATAATAATCAATATGTTAGATATTGATTTGCATTATTTTTTTTCTTCTTACAATTTGGTACAAGAATATGCTGATCAAATAGGGGGAGGAAGAGGCATGTTTTAGAAGCGAGCGAAGGGCTTATGTGAAAGCTTTCATGTTAGTAAGCTAATGCAAGGATCACAATAAATGCATGGACCAGCAAGCTCTGTGTTTTTCAAAGGGCAGTGCTGAGTATTGATCTGTATTAGAAATGATAATGAGGTTATTTTGTGCCTCGGTGAAATACCTTAACTGTTTCAGTGCTTCAAATGCATCAGAGTTGAAGCGCTGGAGCCTATGAATTTTTAATGCCTCCAACTCCAGTTCCTAAATTTTTTCTGTCTTTCCAATAGCTATTTCAGTTTTATATTCCTCTGCTGTTGCAGGTACTTCACTAGACAGTTTCGGCTTCCCATTTCAATGTAGCTGCTTGTGAAATAATAGTTACTTAAATCCACCCCCACAGAAAGGAACTTTCCTTTGCTAACATCTTGCAGAGTCTTTCACCTTTGAAATATTTTAAGTACACTGAAGGAATGAACTTTTCAACTTTTCCAAATAGGGGTGAAGATCAGTGCTTGTGGATAACGCAGCACATTTTTGGTAATTTATTCTGGAATATCCTTGGCTTGCTTTGTTTTGATCAATAGAAAACATTTCCTGATTCTGCGTGACCCTTCTGCTGATTTGTGTATGTGTAATTGTTGCTTGGTTAGTGAAGCGATGTGAATAAATTATTAACGTGAAGGCCAGATTCTTATTTAGTACAACACTACAACATTTTTAATTGGACTGAGGCTAGCAGCAGAAGCGACGTATAGCATGATGTGGAAAGGAAAGCTTTGCTATTACAACTTTCTGCTGAAAGGTTAAAAAAAATCTTATTGTGTGATTCCCAGAATCTCTGGTTTCTGGTGAATATCTTTTATTTTTCAATCTAACTTATTTACAACAGTTGATTGGAAGGCAAGATACAAGAAAAGAGAGTCAATTAGAATTGACTTCACCTTTGGTGCTGTACATTAAAAGATTTTGCAAGGAGAACAACTTTTTTATTTTTGTACTGATACTATTTAAGTATCAGAAGCCTATTCGCACAGCTAAAAATATAATCCCCGGGTAGCATTCCAGAATTCAAACTGTCGTCGTTCCTTTTTCTCTGTAACTGTTCAAATACAAAGAAAAATCAACAGAAAACTATAAGCAGTCACTTCTAGGCTCTCCAAGCTAAAGCCATCTTTCTTTCATTCAAAATTAATAACTGTCAAAAATAGTGTAATCTGACTCAAAAAAATATGCTAAAGTCAGGACAGGCATGTATGGGAATATATTGCTATCCCTATTATTCTGAATTGTGTGGTTAAATTTTAAAAACATACTTTTCTTGATTTAATTAGATGGGAATTATGCCCAGTTTTATAGAAAGGCAGAGAAAATGCTTCAAAAACATGAATTTTTCACTGTTTTCAGATGCAGTGCTTTAGAACTGTAGTGAAGCAATAATGATTTACACTGACTGTTGACCCAGACTTGTGGGTTTAAGTGGGCCGTATTTTCTCTAGGAAGTGTTGTTTCTAAATAACAAGGACATTATAAATGATATCCCAAGGGCAAGATATTAGAAATGGTTGGTGGGAGCTGATGTTTTTATCACTGATGTAAACAGGAATTAGGCACCAGTAAGTGCTTCTGGGAATCCTCCTGTTAAAATTCTTTCGTTTCCTTTTGCCGATGAAATCAGAGGGCTGTGACCTGTTTCTGGTTTTTCTCTTGGTTATAGACTGATATATTTTCCTGCTTCTAATTTAGATTAGTTTTCAGACTGGTTGTGAGTTGAATTCTTCCTCCTGGTGCTCGTCCGTCTGTGATGGTACATGTAGGGGTGGATGTGCAGAAGCAACCACATTTCTCTGGTGTTATTCTTGACAGGGCTGGTGACATCTGAGGTCATCCCTGGTTTGTCTTGCCCAGCTACTTTGCTCTTTCTACTCTAAAATTAGTGTACATGAAGACTTATTTGTGGCAAGCAGCTGTTCTAGCTTTTCAGTCTCTCTAGGGCAGAAGGTTGGGAATAGCAGGAGGAGGGAATAAGGGAGGCTGGTGTCTTCAAAGGAGCTTTAGGTATGTGAAAGGAAAGTAAAAAATCAATTGCCTAAAGTTCTAGACAAGAATCACTGTGAAGTATCTGGTTACCAAAGCCCTGCAGAGCACTGCCTTGCCATTGTCAGTGGGATCAGAAAAGAGAAACAAACAATTCTTTGTGATTTAAATAATCAATTCCTCATGCATTGAAAAGCAAACAAACAAACAATCTCAATCTCTAACTTTTCTTATGTTAAGTTTAATCATTGATCAAAGTTAGTTGCGTCCAATTATTGCATCATGTGTGTTGATGTAAAGCTCACATTGTGGTTTATAACATCTCAGCTATGCTTTCCCAAGCAGCCATGACACCCCATTTATCACTATCCAGCCAGAGATATTTTGAAATACAGATAAGCCGTTAGCTATTAGAGCAGCAGCGTTCAGGAGCTACTTTTACTGATTTACAGCCTGTCCCAGTATAACTAGCTATTTGCAGAGGTCTGAGAATGGGAGCTGGTTTTTTATGAACCATGATCATGCTTTGCCATTGATTTCACAGAAGGCTTTGAGGGGATAAAAATGGCAGAAGAAAAGGTCCCAGGTTATTCTAGTCCCAGGCATATGATGTGACCCCTCAGTCCTGCTTCTTCTTTATTAATAACTATATTGAACCGTAATAGTTTTTGTAATGCTTTGTGGGGTGTCCTGTTATTAACTTCTCTTTATTCTGAGAAAAACCCATTAGTTACAACTCTTTGTTTCCTATTATTTAACTGGGATTTAATCCTTAACATGACATTGCTCTTTATCCTATGGTTATTTGTTCCCTTTGATAATCTCCAGTGAGAGACGCTGTCAAAAGCCCTTCGAAATTGCAAATAATTTACACCCACCACATCCCCTTTGCCCACTATTTTATGAACCTTTGCAACACATTCTAGAAGGCGAAGGGGCTCGATTAACTCTTATGAGAGCTCTGCTGGTGTCATCCTATCAGTTGATATTTATCTACGTGCAGTATTTCTCTGTTCATAATTGCTCACTCCCATCTGTTTCCCCACTAGTGAAGTGACCCCTCCAAATTGGCTGTCATATGCTTGCTGTAAAAGCCATTACTGGGGAATATCCAGTCCGGTTTTCAGTAGGAAGAGGAGATCTTGGAAAAGATCTTGACTCAGGTGCTCTGTGTGTGGCAGAAGCGGGAAATCCTGCCATGCAAAAGATCGTGCGAGTAAAAATACGTTCTGATTTGTAGATCTGTGCTTGTCCGGGAACTGTCACTGCCTCTCGGGGTGTAGTATGGTGGATACCTGTATTGTGTGCTTGTGGTTTTAAATAATAGCTTTCTTTTCTTTCCTGCTTTGTGCTCTTTTGTCAATATCCCATAGTTTAGCAAACTAGGAACCCCGCACAGCAACCCAGCCTAGCCTGTAGAGCTGAAATGGAGACGGTTTCCAGTTTGATGAGAGAAGGAATCACACTTGGGCTGATGGATAACCACTATTCAAGCCATACTTGACCTTTTAATTCATCTATGGCTTTTGGACGGCTCACTCCTCCTGTCCTCCCAGCTCTCTGGGTTGACTGTGGGCTCCTTGAAGAGCTCCCCACCCAGTTGAGTGCAGTCATTCTTACCTACATCGCTCTCTCTGAGGCCTTTTTTCCAGTCTCACGCTTATGATACTTTGTGATTTTCCTGGTAACATGTCAGTATTTGCTTGGGCTACCTTTTAACTCAACATTGCCAACAGATGCTGCCCTCCACCCTGGTCCTGCTACAGACTCATACTCCATGGTGCCTGTGCAATTTACCTACTACATAAATTCCTCAGCTTCTGACCCAAGCTTCAGTCACCTGTGGGTGGGCTCCGAGTGACTCACCTGCCACTTGGCTTCTTGCTACCAGCTTTGAAGTGTTCATTGGGCTGAAACACCACCGAGAGATCAGATACTTTTCTGCTGAAGGTCTTCAGTCACGTGAAGACATCAAAGGGTGTTCTGGCACCGAGCAGCAATTTGAAGTGATGAGAGAGGAGAAGCTATTACTTTAAAACGAGGTGGGTTCTAGGCTGGCATCATGGCTAATCACAGTGCTTTTGGAAAAGAACGCTTTTGGCACAACAGAGGAAAACGCAGAAAACATTTTAGCTGGTGACAGCTTCTAGTCTGGTGTAAAATGGGTCTAACAAGTTTACCTTCTGTTTACCTCCTACCTCCATAGCTGTAGCAGTTAGCACCACATAAGCACTTGGACTTAAAAGTAACTTTTCTCATAATTCTTCAGAGTCGTTCACGCACTGCATTTCCAAAGGGTTTTATGCTATAGATGCATTGTTAATCTCTGAAAGGTTGGAAGATCTCAGACAAGGATCCTACAGAATTTCCTATAAGAGTGTGTACTAATTATCTTAAATTCAAATTGTTTCATAAAATCAAAGGGGAATTAAGATTTTAATTTCTTTCTCCCCCTTTGTTTTTCTTCATTATTTGACAAAGCCTAGAGACTAATCCCATCTTAAACATGAATATAAAATAGACCTAACAGATGTTCTGTCTGCTACGAAACTTTATTTAAGCAGGCATGGTCTGCATGTAATATGCACATGAAGGTCAAAGCTTGTGGTATAAAAATACAAAGCCTTGGCACTATATAATTATTTTTATTTGTAACTTTTTTTTAAGTGAGTTTAGTGAATGATTAATGGTATTGGCTTAAAACAGCCATAGTGCTGGCAAGCACTGCGCAAACATCAACATTGCAAACATACCTCCATCCTGACCTGCAGCACCTTTTCTATTCCCATTTCCCATCCTTCTGGAACAGATCCTGCCAGCCCTGTGCCAAACAGACTCCTGTTTTTCCGAAGTACACAGCAGCTGGAATGCAGTTGGAAAGGACATTTGGACTCTAAAGCCTGGGATGCTTTTCTTTTGCTACTGTCCAGTGGAAGCAGCTGGATTTGGGGGTATGTCCTTTCTTCAGGTGAATTCTGTTTTACAAGGACTGTGTGTGTTTTACGTGTTACCACCTGGATTTTGCTGAAGTGTGAACCTGAATTAGGAGCTGAGGAGTCCTGCCTGGGCTGTTATTCTGGAAGGGACCTCTTGAGCAGATGGAAAGAAGGAATGGATATGGACCCCACCTCTGCTGTCATATGAAAGGAAATGTGCTTGGGTTTTTTTTAATTAGAGGAGCGTTTGCATTTCCCCTCTCCGTACTGCCATTAGGGCAGTGTGTGCTGCGTGGTACAACGGGGCAACAAACAGGATACGGCAGCAGCAGCCTGTTCCCTGCCCCTCCGAACAGCTCAGCTGCGGTGGGCCCTGCAGGGCATCTAGAAGCGCTGCCCATTTCCCTCCAGGCTGGCTTGGCTAAGAGCTGTGACCTGGTTGCTGAACACTAGCCAAATATTGAAGAGACTAAAGCCGATTTGTGAAAATGCATGGCAACCATGCAAAGCTCAGTGGCTTTTTGTGAACAGGAAAAGTATGTTGTTTTGAACAGAGTTGGTCTTTTTTTCCATTCCTTCTTTTCTTCTGCCTTTTTTTTCCCACTTTTTTTCTTTTCTTTTTTTTTTTTTCCCCCTTTCCTGTTTTCCTCTTGAGTTTCCTTTGGAAAAAGGAGATTAAAAACTCTGAAAAAAAATCTTGCTTTTTAAAAAAGCTGTTTCCATGTGGACATTTCTGAAAACTGTTGAGAAAAAAGGAGCAGAGAGAAGGGAGAAAGATCCTCCTAACCACCATTTTACTACTTCCTGCCTGGAAGAAATGTAGAAAGAAAATGTGAAAATGCTACAGTTATGTACACATTTCTCACAGAAAGAGATTAATATATTTTAACCAACTGTACTTTTGTTCTGAACAGTTTGCTGTGTGGCTTCGGGATTTTCAGGTGTCGGGGATTTGAAAAGACACTTATGTCAGCCTTCTTATAAATTATGTTGAGCTTCAACTAGCTCAAGTAACAAGTCTGAGTACACATTGGCCACAGGAGTCAGATGCATCCACATTTAGATTTCAAACACTCCGGATTCAAGGTCAATCTTCGGTCTTTTGGTTTTGGCTCTAACTATGGAATTTAAATCCCTTTAATAGCACTTTAAAATCCTATGTTTCAGGCCAGTCAGTTTGTGTGTCCTCCTCTTTTTGTGCTGAGCACATCTCAGCGAGTTGTGTAAGTTATTTTGAAGAATATCCAACAACTTCCAAGGGTTTTGAACTTGACCTTTAACTAAAGAGCTCTCGGCTGTTTCTCTTAACTTATGTTTTCATTGAAGTTTTATGTTCTTCTGTTTTTCATGTGCGTGTAAGTATGTGTGTCCATTAATGGTTTAATAATGCATTTCCTTTCCTTTTTTGCCTTTTCATTTATGACAGAGTGGTTGTCGAAGATGTTGTACATTCTTCCAAAAGAATTTCAGCTTTCTTGACTTTTTTCCATTTTTTGCCAAATCTTCCTTAGCTGCTTTAACAATAGCAGGAGAGAGCCTTTCAGGCTCTGAGGGAATTTGTAATCCGATCATGTCCTGTATGTCTTTGAAATGAAGAAAATAAAAAGACAAAGGCAGAATGTGATAGAATTTTATTTAATGCATTGGCATGAAGTGTAAATACATGCTGCATACAGATACTAAACTTTGCTAGCTCTGATATGAAATAATTACCCTAGGGACCTCTGTGTAAAATAAGTCCTATATAACCATTCAAATATGGATGATGTGATTCAGGTGACCTCTTCTTAATACTAAAGGTCATCCACCAAGTGTAAATGTGAGTGTTTACTTAGCAACAGATTTTATTTTACCTTAGAAAAAGAAAAGAATGTTTTTTCCCCGAAGTTAATACAAATAACTATTATTTTTTTGTGAAGCACAGAAGATACCACAGTATATATAGTATCAGTCATATCCTTTTTTTGAGCCTGGCCTTTAATTTTTCTGACTGATTCCAGCCACAGACTTTGTGTCCTCCATGAAATACAAGATTCTCCTGTATGGACCTGTGGCCAATCAATTAGTGACATCAGAGGAGTTAGTATTCACATTTTGGGCATCTAAAATATACCATTCATGGGTTTCCATTGTACTCCCTATTCTTATGTGGCATGTTTATACCCTTTCAATATGGAGAATGGTAACTCAGACTTGTGCTATGTGCTCCAGCACCAACTTTTACATTCAATCTCTAAAATTTGCAAGGAGTAATTTGTAAAATATTGCTTCTGGCCAACCCTTTTCCTGAAAGCTCCACCCCCCCACCCCCCCAAAATTCAGAAAGAACACGTTTTTTTGTGGCAGAAGGTGTGTTAGACACAGTTAAACTAGTTTTTCAGGAACCTGTGATTTTCAGGAAGCTGTGATTTTCTCTTTGAAACTGCTGACATACAGAGAATCACTTCACCTTTTTTGTGTCTTGCTGTCTCCACTGATAAAAAAAGGATGATAATATTTAATCGTTTATAGAGAACATGCATATCAGTATACATTTATTTTTCCCAAAGAGTTTTGAAAGTATAAAATGGGATACTGTGCGAGTGCTGAAGAGCCATCATAAAATAATGAAAAACTGAGGCATTTTTTCATGATTCAGCAGGAATTAAAATGTGGCCTTCTGGTACTGAAGCAGAGGTTTATCACTGACTTCCGCGCGAGGCAGACACGGGTAGAATCAAAGTCCCACGCAATAGCCATCTGCGCCCGTTATGGCTAGCAGTGTGTTAAGCTGGAAGTGAAATGGATTTGCTGACCATCCTCTCAGAGGCCTATCCTCTCTCCCAAAATGGTGTGCTAGAAAATATTATCATCCTTAACAGCAGCTCATTAAATGCCTTCTTTTTCCATTTGTAATACTTGCTGTCTCCATGGCAAGTGGTGGGGGATCCCCTATCTGAGGCTGAGCCAAGCAAGGTTTACTTCTAATCTCTCTGTAGGGTGGCAAACTGCATCTCCAAAATGCTGCACTTCCATGGAGGCTGTCCTGTTGCCAGCTGATTTGCTTTTCACTGTGGCAGCATTGTTTCCCATCTCTTAAGTAACTACCAGTATGGTGGTAGCAAGTGATAGCACTGTACGTTATGATTTAACTCAAGAAGGGATCTTAAACTACTGGCCTTACTGCAGTCCTCTGAGTACCTACATTACTGAAGGCAGGCAACCTTTTTTATCTTTTTTTTTTATTTTATTTTATTTTTCCCCCAGTCAGATCTGCTGGAGGTGCCACATTTTATTTCATTTCTAGACACTAAAACATCTCTGTTCTCTTCGTCTGTCTTCTCTAGCTACACAAATTCTCTTTTAATGGAAATACACAGCCTAAACTGATTGGGAAAGAGAAATGTTCAGAGGACAACCATGCATGCTTCTGTAATTCAAATTAATTTTTAGGGCTCATTCAAATTCAACTCAATCTTTGTATTATCTTGCAGTGACTCTGAGATGACATGAGCCCGTAGCAATAGTATAAACTTGAAGTTTTGATTAAAAAGGAACATAGGAAAGCAGCACAATTTGCAGATACCTTAAACAGGCTATTTCTGTGATTTGAATGAGCTCTAGAAGAAAAAAATCAGTGGGAATGGAAAATTGTGAAAAGATTGCCAGAGCTAGAAGCAAAAGAAGGAAGAGATATAAACTTCAAGGAATTTTGAGGCTTTGCTTCAATACTATTCCATCAGGGTCAGCAAAGGGATAGGCCAGAAGTAAAGTTACAATGGTCAGAAGAAATCAATACTAGGGAAAATGTAAGTCTGAAGAGTAGAAGTGTCTTTGTGTTTTACAAGGCGGGGAGACGGACGCGCTAACCTGGCTTGGAATGATAAATGAGACCTTTCTTAGTGCTTTGCCTTCCTGGATGGAAAAAAGGACTAAGAAAGCATTTGGCCAACTTTGCCTGCCTGTGAGAAACACGCTTACCCCAAACCCTGCAATTGGCAGGGGAAAAAAATCCACGAAAAGCCAGCATGAACCTCCATTTCTGCCTGAATTAATAACATGCAAGAGGGAACAGGAAATGGATGATGGAGTCCTAGTGGTCATGCAAAAAGAAAAAGGGCAAACACATTGGTTCCTTTTCATAGGTGCAGGAAATAAAACAGGGCATGTAAGTTTGAAGGCTGAAATGTCAGAAGCCTAGGAGCCTATGAAAAATAAAATCAAACAAACACAAATGGTACCGCATAAGGGGCATATTACCGCCTGATGGCACATACGTTAGACTCCGACAGGAAGCATGTGCACAGCCTAAAATGAAAGTATGTGAGTTTCAGATTTCATGGAAAGTGACAGTACCATATGTAGTGGTTAATGAGTTTGTAGTTTGCTAACTATGCCTAAAAAAGCTTATACAGCTGCTTAGTGAGATCAGCTAGAAAAAGCCCTTCCTAATTCTCTTGGTGGGTCGCTGGTTCAAAGAAGGAAGCACTTAAAATCTCTGAAGCTCTTCTTATTTTTATTACTTGCCGTAGTATCTAGAAACTTGAGTCTTTGGCCCGTTGTGCTAGGTGTTGTACGTGCACTGAAGTGACACACTGCTCCGCAGAGCGTGTTTACCGAGAGTTTCTTTCTCAGTAATATACTATTGGGGTGGAGACTGGCTGTAACTCTGCTGCAGAGACTGGTAGGCAAAAAATAATATATACATTTGGTGCCTTCAGTGGAGTTTAGAAATTCACACGAGCCGATTATCTCTCTGTATGAGTTCAGTAGAGCCACTCATGACTTCAATGGAGTCGCGTTAGCGTGAGTCAGAAGGGACAGGGATGTTAGGCTTTGACAGAGTTGTGAAGGTTCAGTACTTTGGCAATCAGCTCTATTTGTCATTAGAATCTGTGGTCTTTGCTTTTCACATTAGTGAGATTGTTGTGAACCCACTGTAAATATTCATTGCAAAAATCAAGTTGTCTGAAAATGGAAATGCGATCAGAAGAGCTTTCGGCAGAATATGACATCAAATTGCTGAAACAGCTGCAAGAAAGAGCAGAGAGATGTGTGATGTATGTGGATTGCAGGGAATTAACAAACAAGGTTTTGATTATCATAGGCAGGTGCAAGAGATGTGCTTTTCCACAGTTACTCTTCAACATATATATTGACCACATGGTGCATGAAAGTGGATCAAGTAAACTGCAGCAGCAGCGTAAAAAACACATAATGACTGTACAGAAGGAACAATCTAAGCAGGGAAGAATAGATTAAGGCAGTCTTATTTGCACATAATTTGTTCTTTTGTGAGAATGCTGAAGATCTTAAAAGCCTTGGTAAATGCCTTTAAGGGAATATGACAGAGAAAGGACCAAAAAAATCAATAGTCTTGATTCTTTTTCTCCTAGTTTGCATTAGTGTAACCTACTGGCTGAGTCTGTGTAATTTGGATGTCATCTAAATTTGCAGTTCAGACAGACTGCTAAATGTAGCTCAACAAGACAGAGCCTTGTCTGTCTGATTGTGACTAATGTAGAGAAAATGAGGTGTCTGATAGGGAGCTCAAAACTGCCATTCCTCATGTAAACTGGAGATTTCAATTTTTCATTCCTTTTCAGTTAGGAATTACATCAGGAAACAAAGCACAAATGGAAAATGTACAGGAAATCTGGCTTTTGCATTGACCATTTTTTGTAAATGCTGCAGCCTTCTTTGATGTCATAGAAGATTAACCAATTAGTGAATTAAAGAGAAAAATGATTTTTTTGGGTGTCATTAATCAAGATTATTTCCTTTACCCTGGGGGGAGGAAATACCATAGGCAACAAGCTGTAATAATGCTCAACAAGCTCTAATTTATTTGAACTCCTTTCCCGGCAGAAGCTGTGGAACTTCTTTCTGAGCGCGTTCGCAGGACTGCTTTTTAAACCGCTTAGGCCCGGTCAAAGAAATTGTAGAGGAAATTAGTTTCTGCCCCTTTAACGGCTGGGGTGGGAGATGAGAAAGCATGTCTTTAAGGCAGTGATGAAGAAATGGGTTGACACAATGACAGCCTTTTACACATCTCTTTTTATTGAATACAGGAAGACATAAGATCCTTTTAATTGCTCGTTTTCTACCTGCCATAGAGGACAACAGGAGGAACAAAAGAAAAAGAAACAACACTTGTCAAATAATCCTAAGGATCTAATTCTTACAGAAGCTTGTCCAAAGGGACTTTGTAGTTCTCTGACATGTTTTACTACAGACCCATCTTGTCTGCTGAATGTTAGAAGAAGATGAGGAAATGCTAATTCCTCAGACTGCTGCCTCACTGAAAATGAAGACTCTGATCTGAAAACACGTAGGGATACACTTAACTTCACGGGCTCACTGAAGTCAATATTTAAGCAAAACCAAAATGCTAGGGTGATCATTTCATTAAATCTCTGACATGAATTTGGAAAAGTAACTGAATGAATACTGGATTCTGTTTTAAATCTTTTGAAACCGTGGCTTAATAGCTGGAGGAACAGTTTATTCTGTATATAATTAAAATGGCCACAAGAAAGGAAAGCTTACTGTAATGGAAAATGTGGTGTCACGTCTCAGAGCAAACTTAAGTGTTGCATTAACCACAGCACAGCTATGCTTGGAGGCTGCTCCAAAATCAAATGGTGCAAAGACTTTCCTTGGTTTTAATAAGCATTGTAGGAGGCACATAGAAAGCGTCCGACTGAGCATTCAGTGTGTACCAATGAGCTGGGAGCAAGAAGAGGAGTTCACTCTGGTCTGAAAATGGCTGAGGGGAAGAGGAGATTTCCTGGCTTTGGAAGCATCTGGTTATTCATTAACATGCTTTGCTGGCTTTTCCCTTGGAATCCATTACTTGGGCAAGTTTTGGAGATTCCTCCTCCCTCTCTTCCTTCCGCCCTTTTTGTTACTTTCCAAGATGATGCAGGGTTTATTTCCATCCTTCTTCACTGCTTTTTTCATTCTGGTAAAAAACTCTTTGTTGGTGTGGCTTTTTTTAATGTTTGATTGTTTTCAATGTCAGTTCATTGCCTATTGGAAAGAAGTGGCTCTAGAAAGAATCCTATTTTAACAGTATTTTGGGACAAATTTTCCAAATTTTCTCAGTTACTTGAGGGATGGCATTTTTTAAAAACAAAACAAGATGCTCCAAAGACCAAATCCTTGGACATGCTTTGATATTTTTTATTTGAAATTTCAACTTTTTTCTCTGCTTTGTGATTCTTTTTGTGTAAATCTCTTTGCCAGGTGGGAAAATTCTCTTCTCCCCATCCTCCCCCACTGTATCCACATGCCCATCCAGAAATTTCAGCCTGTTTCTGACAAGTGAGTTGATGGATGTCACTTCAATCTTAACCACAACGTGGTACTGCCTTCCAGTTGGTCTTCAAGTACCAAAGCACCATGAACTATGGGTTAGTTCCTTTAGGTTCAAGCAACTAAGGGAAGAAAAAGATATTTCAGAAGGTCTGGCAGCTAGATAGAAGGAAAATTTAGTCAAAAGAGATTAGCACAAACACGTAAGGCTTGATTGGGACAGAACCCAGAGCAGAAGCAGTATCAGGTCTAGTGCTTCAGCAGGCGGGGAGATGCTGGGGACAATGTCTCTGACTTGATTTCACCACTCTTTTCTCCTTGGTCCCTGCGGGCAGGATTTTTCCCCAACCACTCTTTTCTCCTTCCAGTCAGTGCCATTGGGCACAGCTGAGGACTGGAGCCAAGGCTCTGCTTCTTTCTTGTACCAACAGTGTCCTTCTGTCCCAGTGGTCCCTAAAGGCGAGGAGGCAGCCTGAGTGGTGACAAGCTGTGGCCTGGAACCTCTAAGAAGACAGAAAAGGGCTTTTATTCCTTTGTGGTATCATTTAGTATTAAAGCCACAAAGAATCTTGAAGCTGACTTGAAACACAGGAGCTATTAAAGTATCAGTCATTTCAAGAATGTTTTTGCTTTCTGGAAATGCATGCCATGGCTAGCTCACATTTCCAAAAGTTTCTTTCCAATTGGGAGTCTGAAGAAGTTATTAAAAGCATTTCACACTCTTACTGAAACACAGGTAGGAGTGTGATTATGAGAAGAAAACACCCCCAAAATATTGCAACAGTTAAGATAAAATGGCTAGATTTCACAACATTAATTCTAAGGCTAAACTCCATGCCCTAATACATTTTGTTTTGAGCTGAAGCTGGAAATGTTAAATGCAGGGACGGGATTTCAGCCACCATCCATTTTCACATGCCTCTGTTTGCTAAGACCCTAGCGGTGGCACAGGTGGCATGTATGGCACTCTGTCCCGTGCTCTGATTTTGTGATCGCAGTCACTTCCTCTCCTTATTCCATGAAACCGAAGACACACTCAGAGACTGAGAAGTTACTGTCTCTTGCGGTAGCTACACTGGACATGCAGAGCCAACAGCATTACAGCTCTTCTAAGGCCTCCTCCAAAAGTGCTTTAAAGGCAAGAGAAAAAGTCTTATTGAATTTATTGCCTCTTGGACAGGACCCTGGGGATACCATGCAGTTTTTGAAGACATCTTCATTTTCTTATACCAAATAAAACAGGCTTGTCCTTTAGGGAGAAAAAGAAATATTGAAAAAAATGACCTCATCCAGGAAGAAGACTGTGGCTGTCTAATTCGGGGTAGAGGGAAGCTCAGAAATCCAGACTAGCTCTGTGACAGTAAGGAACAGTTGGAAAACCTCATCTGGCCCCAGCATTGAGCCCTTGAGTGAAACAAAGATGAATGAGAATTACCTGTGCCCAAAGGTAAATGCCTGGAATTCAGTTTCCTTGCTGGAGAGGGCAAGTGAGAAAGCAGACTTAGATTCTACTCATTCCACAGTATTAGTGTTTTGCTTTATTTCTTTTTTCTTCTTGAGTGGGACTAAGGCTTAGCTCATGACCAGCCTGAAGCTAGAAAGCATTAAGTCATTTCCACCTTTGGGTGGGATCATTTTCACATAGAGTGGCTCGTGGCTGTCCCTCTCCCTTTCAGATAAGAGTTTGTGTAAGAACGATATCCTCTTGGCAATTCCCAGCCAAAGGCATGCTGGCGGCAGCTGGACTGGGACTTATTAGCAAAAAGTCCCAGTTTTCTCACTATTGCAAGAGACTGGCAAGTCTCCTTGCTGCCTAATGGCTCAGTTTGCCAACTTAAAACAACACGGATAATGTTCTTACTTCCCATAGCGCAGGACTTGCATGCTGGAGAAAGATGGTATTTTCTGGGCATGCTGCTTGTGACTTGACTTCTGTTCCTTTTTAAAACTTGCTGGCTGTCTTTCTTTTCCCCTCCTGCTGATTTCAAGATTTTTAATGTTGAATTATTTTGGGGGTGGGAGTGTTGTCAGCCTTAATACAGTACCTTGCACTCCATGTCTTCTCCTATCTTATTCAAACCAGATTTTCTTCCTTTTTTCCCCTCCTTAGTGCTTTATCTCCGATTCTGAGTTCTGTTCTCTCATTCTTCTTATCTACAGTTTATTATATCTATTTTTCTGTACATTTTCT
Source organism: Rissa tridactyla (assembly GCF_028500815.1). Taxonomy (NCBI): domain Eukaryota; kingdom Metazoa; phylum Chordata; class Aves; order Charadriiformes; family Laridae; genus Rissa; species Rissa tridactyla. The sequence goes on from NC_071469.1 coordinate 61,679,076, forward strand.
CCGTATTTTGACTTTCCTGTATTTTCCCTACTTTTATTTTATTTTTTCAGTTTTAGCTTCTTTGCTCTGCCCCTAGTTTTACCACAGTCTCTTCTCTTTTCCTTGTCATTCAAAACTGCATTTCATCGATAACTGTACTGAGAGAAGTAAAAAGAGTTTACATCAAACTCAGCTGAGTTTTTCTGAGAACTCATTTCACTGTAATAGTTATGCACGTTATGCATCTGTAAACTATTTGCAGTGGAGGCTGAGACAATTCTTTGCTTGCTTTATCTTTTTCCAATGAGTTTAATGGTCTTTATTCATTTCTCTCTGCACAGATTAGCTTGTTGTGTCATTGTTCTGCCGTCCCCTGTGTGTCCTTTAATCCATTGACATACTTATAACTTGAGTTAAAATTATTTGACAAAATGCAGTTGAGTATGTATGAAACAATACTATTTAATCTCTCTTTTTTCTTTGGGGGGGGGGGGAGGTGAGGGAAATAAGTGGACTCCTCCCTGACATTGCAGAATAGTCTCTCTGAATGATGAACATCATTTCCTCAGCTTTCTATGTGGGCTTCGTATCTCCACCACAATGCCATTTAAAAGGCTCTGTAATGAATCCTGGAGTGTGAACTTGCTGTAAAAGCTTGACTGTCTCTGCTGCTCTGGCTTTCTTCTGCGTGGCACTGGCTGGTTTTAGAATATACAGACTTCTGAACTAGCTGCTGCTGGGGAAAGATGTATCTCTAGGAAAGGACCTTGACATATATCACTTTTTCCGGCACATTCCTTTGTAATGTTTTTGTTTTAAGGTAGTGAATAATCTGTCTCCGCTGAAGTTTAAAATGAAAAGCTTGGTGATTCTTCAAAAGTATATTTTAAGCTTTTTAATTCTGCCTGCTGATAATGCAGCTCCCAAGGACATTCTCTTTGAGAAAGAAGCCCTGGACTGGGTCCTAGGCAATACACTACAGCATGCTCTTATTTTATTTAAACAGCATGCTCTTATATTGTTTGCTCCCTGTTTTGCTCATTCCTTATTGTAAGTCGTCTAGAGACAGCTCCTTTCTTGCACACTCAGTGATCAGGGGGTGTTTGGCATTTTCCTAAACTCCAGCTCCTCCAGCCTCCTCAATGACACCACTCACCACCACCAAATCAACTATTTTCTCCCTTTCTCTGCCTTATTCAACCCCCCTCTGTGATGGTAGTTTCCCCTGAGCGTCCCCACTGACAGGAGAGGCAATGCTTGGAGCCCAGTGCTGACCTGTAAGATGTTCTTAAAGAAACTCCCAGATACAGCCCCTCCTCCCGGCCATTCACTTTTCACCACCAGGCATTTGCCAGATGAAAAAAAGGCCTTCATTACCAAAGTCTTAATTTCATCTTAATTTTGACCTGGAATTTTCACCTCTGAAAACTGATCAGCAAAACATTGTCTTCAGTTTTTTGCAAGCTACTTAAAGATGTAGGCACACACTCATTCAGCTCTTTCCTTTTAAGTCCTGCTCCTTTGACAAGCTACTTTAGGAAGGTCTGACTGTACATGATAACGCCGTAAATTTGAGGCACAGATGGCCCAATCGTCTTTGTAATTATTGTATTGCGCCATTAGGTACACAAGGGTTTCATTTGTTTAAGATATATTTTTCTTGTAATTGGAATCTGTCATGGCAGGTTCGCTTGTCTGTTTGCTGGTGGACAAAATGTTTGTGTAACAGGTTTACTGCGATAGGTTGAGCTCGGTGCGAGGATATTAGGATATCTTTTCCCCATCTTCCAATAAAGAATAAGTCATGTGTAATACATGGTACTGTTGGCTGACCTAGTGTTGTCATAAAGATAATATGTCCGTTGAGAGAAGCATTCTGTGTAAGGTTAGTGATTTGTTTTTAGAATGAGTTTCCTATTAACGTTAAATAGAAAAATAGTAATTATTTGCAACCTGTTCATTTAAATCCACAATGAAACATTTCCACTTGCTTGGGGTAGAAAATAGCCCGGTTTCTACAAAAAGATGATAAAAAAATACCGCTTAATCATTTGGCTAAACAAAACCCCATATCCGTTTTTGTCAGTTCCTGAGATTTAATTAAAACACAGAGGTTGATTCCAAACCAAACCAATGCCTAATTATCACAAGTGTTAATTACAAGTCTTGCTTTAACTGAATGACTAATAGAACAGAATGGCAAACGCCTTCCCAACAGCAAGCAGATTTACTGACAAATGAAGCAGGATGCAAATTGAGGGCATCTCCTAGCCTTTGAAATCCTGCTTTACCTCTGCTGTGAATAATAAGTGGGAATTGTTTTAGCCCATGTTGGGGTTTGTTTACCATGAAATTCTGCTTTCTGTTTGAGGCCATGAAAATAGAAAATGAAAACAGGGTAAATACCTTAATCCATGAATCCTTTTCTCTTCAGTGGCGTATTTTAAATATGTGAGTACGGCATAAAGTAGGAAGTCAGCCTGCTGGGTGTGTACTTCCAGCGAGCTACTGAAATCAAGCAGAACATAAAACACAGTTTTCGGACATGAGTACTCCCAGAAGACAGACATTTATAAAGACCTTATAACTGGAAGTAGGTTTGGACAGCTGTTAATGCCAAAACACTGCCTGTCGTCAGAAACCATGTTCTCTTCACACTCGCGGAAACTCATTAAATTGCAGCCACAGTAATGACAAATGTTATATGTTTTAATTTTTAAACTATAGAGATGAGGGGTTTTGTTTCCATTCTTCATGTTGGCTGTACAGAAAGCCAGCCTACCATTCTGCTTCATTCCAGGGATTTGATGTGAATCATGGCATAAAATTTCAAATAATCCAGTAAACTTTACATTAATTTAGGGACAAAGGAATCCAAACGTGGAAATACTCTTACGATAGCTGAGACAATTTGCAAAAGTGTAGAGGGAATAAGGATGCTCGGAGACTGAAGAGGGTTTTAGTGGGTAATGATTTCACACGCTTGGTCCTCAGACTTGCAGTGTTAACCATCTACCTAATTTCGTGTTCTTGGCATATTCTATGAAGGTAACAGAACTGTGAACAACCAGAAAGTCAATCGCAAACAAAGCAGTTTTGTAAGGTTTGGAGGTTACGATCCAAAGATTCTTTCTGCTCCCCTAACGTGATTCATCTGTGCATCTCTGTACCTATTGTCTTTTCATCCATTTATTTTTGATTCCTGTCCCAGGTGATCAGAATATATTGCAAGTTTTAAGTTCTCCAAGTTTAAGTTAGAATTATTTTAATTTAAAATAACTCCCTAAATATTCACAGTTATTTCTGTAGTATACAATATGGAAGAATTCTTGTACTTTCCCTTAGAAAAAATACATTTCCAGGTGAAGCTGATGAATTTAAAGATAATAGCCATAGTACAGTGGCATTTTACATTCATATTACTGCCTGAATTGCAGCATCTTAGAGTGTTTTACAAACATTAGTAAGTTCAACCTCAAACTTCCCATGGAGCATGGAATGTTATCACCATTTTACAGACACAGTAAGATGGAGGGCTGAATTACCCTAAATCTACACAGTAAATCAGCAAATAAATGTCTATAAATGAAGCGTGTTGACTCAAAGTGTGTTTACTGTGGATACAGGCTTTTAGAGCATCCTGTCCTGTGCTGTAAAATCGGTTCCGTTCTTTGCTGCAGTGGACTTGATGGCATTGGTCAAAATGATGGTTTTGCTGGAAGTCAGCTGCCTGACCATCCACCAAAACTTGGAGGGCTTGTTTTGAAGGAAGGAAAAGCAACTTTAGTGGTTTCATTTACTTTTGATGATTACTGGCAGTGACATCAGATCATGCTACCTTAAGCTTAGAAAAATACAATTCTTCTGAGAAGAACTTCCTTGTGATTTGATCAGGTTTGGGGCTGTGTTGGCTTCCTTGCACTTCTTCTTGCTCCTTTGCTGCTGTGAGAAGTAAAACACTGATTCCTTTCTGGGTGTTATCTCACCAGGGGCCTTGTGCTGGGCATAGTGGATCTATCTAGGGGTTGGTCATTGCCATTTCATGACAACTGTTGCAAAGAATACACTGCTTTTTCTTTTCTTTTTTAATCTTGTGATATTAAGTTCCAGATATGCTATGCTAAACATGCAATTTCAAATCTTAATCCAAGAGGCACCACTGGGAATTGCAGAGTGCTCTCCTCAATGGGAACGGGATTGGTACATCAGCCCCCTGGTGTGTTAGAGCATTACATCAGCTACTTATTGGCAGCATTTTTGTACTGTTTGTATTCAGATGAGATTAAGTCCCAGTATGATTTTATTCTGGCCTTCTCTAAATTAGATTAGTGCAAATCAATTGAATCTTTCTTTCAAAGAGGTAATTTGTTGCAGATATCTTGCAGGATCTACTATTGAAACGGGATCAGTTGATGCAGCATTCAACAAGGTTGATCAGCTGTGCTGAAATTAAGTGGTTTGGTATTCATTAAAAAATGTATTGCTTCTGTGGCTGATGAAATTCCTTTCTAAGTAAGACACTGTATCTGACAGGAGTAGTCCAAAGCAACACTTATTTACTGGTGTCGTGTATTCGTTTTGGAAAAGAGCTGAGTTGGAAATCATGCAAGCATCTGTTACATAGTTAGATTAGATAATGTAAATGTTTAGAAAATGCAAATGAAGCTCACGATAATTAGTAATGATGCTTTTCTACTTTTATTAATAAGGTAATGCTTCTGGCAATTGCATTTAAATTTCATATGAAGGTTCAAAGCACTGGAACAATTTCCTGTTTAGAATAGCAGAATTCAGGCTGAACTTGCTTACCGATCTGTACCATGGGCTTCTTACAGATCTGGAAACTACTCGTCTCCATTTCTCATCACAAAACCATTGCCTTTTCTTGGTACATCTGATTCTGGGAAGAAGGAGAACCATATATAATTGTGAATGATTGTGTTAGAATTTGTGTACAAAGGCTGTGGTAATAATATTTTGAAATAAAAGACAGCCTTACTTTCAGGTTATGCAGAAATATAAAGCCACATTTATTCTGTATAGGGGGAAAGAACTGAACAACCATCAATTTAAAACTACCTTGATGTGACATACTTCTTAATTGAAATGTACATTTGCAAAAGAAAGCCCTTTCTGAAATGTCTAGGACCTGTTCAGGGTTGACATCTAAGTGTGTGTTGTTGGCATAAACCAGTCCAAAATCCTGGCAGAGACACAGAAAGGAAAGAACACCGACTGTTAACAAAGGCTTCATTAATATTGATGTGTAATTCACATGGCAGCGAAAAGCTGCATTATTAGCCACTATTGTTAATGGTTCTGGCATTAATATTCAATGAGAATGTGTGGGTATTGAAATTCCCTGACTTCTGGGTACCCCAGTGGTCCAATAATAATAACAAAAACTATGCTAGAGTTAGTGGGAGCCTGGTTCTATCTATGTGGTAATCAAGCTCTGCTTTGTTTTATGAAGGTTTCTGAGCTCATACTGATGTCTCTTGTGAAATGGAGGGCGCTCATACTTTGTTCTGCCTTCAGGAATCTCCTGCATCTACAGATGAAGGTAGCATCCCTCCTCTACAGCTCCATGCTAGATCTCTGTCAGAGAGAACTGTTACAGGAGGTAATTTTATACCTGGTTATCTGAAAACAACCCACCCTCTTCTCTCCTTGGGAACCATTTATATGCTACCAAACTGAATAGCGGTCCTTGTTTCAACTTCAATTATAAGTAAGTTGATTTTTTGAAGATGTGCATTAGCAAAAAGACCCCATTCACACTAAGGTTTTCTTGAATCAAGTATTTGCTCATCTGAATTGGCTATCTAAATGTGTGAACAGGGAATGACTTTACCATTTGTGTATATAAATGACATTGTGATGTAGTATTTGTGCGTATGTGCAGGCTATGATCTGTTGAGACACATGGAATATAACTAACTTTATCCATGAAAGTAATTGCATTGACATCAGTGGGACTAACTGCAATCTATAAAGACGAGTATATGCATGAAGTCCTTGCAGGCTGAAGGCCTCAGTGTGTAACTTAAAGGCTCCATTTTTTGAAGACTTCACTGAGGCTGTATTCTGACTCTGTCAATACAGTGCTTTTCCACTGAATTCTCACCATCTTTCTAAAACAGAATTTATTTTAAAAAACAAACAAATGTCTCTATGTATCTTGAAAAGCCCATTGTCCAGGAACAAACCATACATTTCTTGAGATCTTAATTTGTTTATGTGTTTATTTACAAAATGCAAATCTAAGACCTTTCAAAGAAATCAACAGCTGCGTTTGCCTTACAGCATGCTGCAAATAGGTAGAAGCAGTCCTATCTATTTAGTTTTCCCCAAATATCATTGACAGCTACAGAGATTAAATGCATTCTTATTTCAGCAATTTATGGAGGCAAGGATTTCTTGTCTCCTCCCTGTGGCAGTTGTCAACATAAAAGGAGACAGTCCTCTCCCCCTCTTCACACCACCATTTTCGCAGTTGAATGTCAAGCTTAGTGCGTTACAGTGAATTCCAAGGTACAAACCAAATCTCTTCTGAAACCACAGTCTCAGAGTTGGATTGCGACTCTGCTGGAACGTGCTGGTCTTCTCCCATGCCTGTTCCATGGTGCTGGTGGATTTAGATTTCTCTTTTCATCCTTCTCCAAGACCAGTGCTTCAAAATCTACCCATGTTTCCCTGCCAGGCAAGTTTGTGTAGGGCAACCCCTTACTTGTTACTGCAGTTTTAGGTCCACATCTCTCATACCACTTCCACCTACTCCCAGCCACAAGTGGGTGCGATACTAACAAAAAGCTCCAGTGGCATGCAGGCTAATTAGAATGAGAAATATCAGTCTTTTGGTGTGATGTACCGTCAAGTTTGTGCTTCAGTGAACTGCTCAAGTGCCACGTACACACCCTGTGGTGACGCACCCGAACCAAAACAGAACTCTTTGCTGGCCCCTTCCCTTGCTCAGACAGTGTTCAGAGATGAGTCAGCAGCTGGAAATGGGAGAAGAATTGGGATGCATTATCACACATGTATTTTGAAAAGTTTTCTCTAGTGCTTCCATGCCATTCATAATTCATGTTGAATAATACTTATTTGTACTGTGCCACCAGCTGCTCGTTGTTTTATAGCAGTGTCATTAGCTCACTGCTAGAAAATGACAATGAACAGCAAATACAGCTGGGGTGTTAGTGTAGTAACGTAATGCATAGAAAGAGATTGAGATCAAGTGAATATGCAGAAGCACTTGTTCCAGGATATCCTAAACAATTAATGGCATCCCAGAGAGCCTTATTCTACCCTTGACTAATAAACCACTTAAGCCTTGTTGCATGTTCTGAACATTTAAGAAGACAATCTGTGTTTCTTCTCACCTTCAAGATCCTGTGTAGGCGTTTGCTATTTGGTTTTCTTATCCTGCACCTCAGTCATCACAAACGCTCCTTCAGTAACAGGCTTATTTTTATTTTGTGTCCCAGCTCATATTGGCTGATAAATCTTCCCACATTGGCTTTCACCACACGGAAGTCTTGCTCTTCTGTCTCTCCATATAATAGATGAAAACCATCTGAGAATAAAAAATGAGCAGATAGTCCATTCACACTGATTATTAGCATGACCATGTCCTCCCTTAGTCTGTTTTGTCCCCAGTTGGTCCTCCACTCTGCTTCAGTCTCTAAGTCTAAGCTATAACAAGGTATTTTCAAAGTCATGCCAAGACAGGACGCTTGATTTTAGCCTCTCAGTACGGACTACACTTCTCAGTTTCCCACGTGTGTTGTTATTTCCTCATCTCTGAGGTTTTAAATAAAGCTGTCCTTACTGCTCAATGTCAATACTGCCCTTAGTTTTACAGAGAACACTTCCATTTGCATGAGAGGTGTTTTTTCTTAAAAAAACAATTTTGCAATGCTTTACTGTAAATGTTGCAATGTGAGACCATATGCTAACATCTGGGTAGTGGCGGTCCCTAGTAGTTTGCTCTGAAATGAATGCTACCCAGCCTGGTAGTCTGTACAAAATTTAGCTGATGATAAGTCCATTTATCCTTTTGCATTCCCAGCTGAGATTCTCAATGCCCTCTTTTAATCAGAATTTAAAGTGAGTGACACGCAATCAGGAAGGGTTTTTAGAGAACAGTAAGATGCTTGTCATCTTACTTGTGCACTTAACATGGTTTCATTTTTTTTTTTCCACAAAATAACAATTGCTCTCACAAGCGTAAGGAGCTACCAGGAAACACTCAGCCAGGCTATCTCATGTCGAGCAGGACATTTTCCCGGAGCAAATTTGCAGTATTTCTCTATAGCTACAGATTGACGATAAGTTGCTGTAGTCACCTGGCACTCTGGGGCCAGGGAGAGCTCATTACTATCCATATGTTTTTTGTTCCCAATAGTTAGAAGATTAAAAGTGTTTTACAGGGTAATGGCTACTTCTGTTGCCATCTCACTTCAGGAGTCTGATTTTTAAGCTCTTTTCCTATTCAATGCTAAGAAGTGGCTGTGTGCTAATACCCTGTATTTGAACTGTGAAAGGAATGCGATCCCTGGGATGGAAAGAAAGGGTTTCCGCGCTGTCACGGCAAAGTGACCAACCTTCAGAAGTAACCGAAGGCTCATAGGTGCAAAATGTGTGTTACAGAGAGGAAAGGGAAAGGGGAGGTCTAGACAGAGGTTTCAGGAAAGAGACACCAATGACTTGACTGGGGTCTATGTCCCATGCTGCACAGGCTCCTCCGTGGTGGTTGAGGGTCGACGAGCAATGACTATCAGCCTTCATGGTCTTTGTAGGTTTGTTTCCTCCCAGAGGGGTTCAGGTTACCCAGGAATCCTGGTGGCCCTGACAAGGTTGCTGCGCGACACTTGTTGGATACCCTTAGCTTTGCCACCAGTGTGGACTGCTTGTCCTTGCTGGAAGATGCACAATATGTATCAGAGATGAAAGCAACAAAACAACAACAGAGGCAAATTTGCAGTAGACAGCACGGCACGTATCATCAAGTCTCTCTTGAGAAATGGCAGGCACCTCCTAGACTTTCAAAGATACTGTGCACAGTAAGGAAAGTAACAATTTCATGCACCACATGAAATGGGGTCTGGATTTATGAAAGCAATTGGTGTGTTGTGCTTTCTTCAAAACTTCTTTTAAATGTGTTTCAAGAAGACTGTATAAATTTAGCCCATGCAGCTCATTTTCCCCATCAACCAAACTGTAAATGCATAAACCAGCATATTACAAGGAATCATACTTAAACCTATCAATATTTCCCATTGAACCTGTATATTAATTCAAATTAGACCTCCTACTGTTTTAATTCTGTAACCTGAGTAAAATACACTCACAATACATCATGTATTATAAAAGATACATACCCAAGATGCTGTTAAGCTAATCGTTATTATTTTTCACTTGACACACTGCATTTATATTTTTGATAAGACTTTGTATCATCTGCCTATTTTCTAGAGCTTTGAGAAATACATGAATGAGATACATAATATCTCAGGAATCTGTATTTTTCATATATAATTTTAAACTTTTCAAATATTTCAATGTCCTGATTAACTTTTTGAGTCTTTTTGAATCTTGGCATATGTGTGAAGATCTGGCAAAAAGAAAATTAAAATAGTTTAGTTAAAACCATTACTTCTCCTTTAGATGTCTGGAGACTGAAATTATTTGAAAAATCATGTTTCCTTCATGGAAAAAAGACAGTAGAAAATATAGTTGTTGATTTCTGTTTATAAATTAAAATAGCCCCTTTCCTGTGTGGCCAAGTGATTTAGGAGCCCAAAATATCCTTTAAAATCAGGCAAATTTAGTTTGTGTTCAACAGGTAGTATAAGCCAGATAAGGATTTCCAAAGGGTTTAAGAAGGCCCAGTTAGTATTTGCTTAACTTTAAGTCTTCTGCCTATAGATACGTAAGTACATCGGGATGTCTCACAGCACCTCTTTTTGAAGGATATGTCTGCTCAATACACTGCTGTGGAAACCTTGGCTGCATTGGCACTTATAAGACTACGAGAGGAACATGATCCAGGTAAGGCCCCTCGAGGAAGACAAAATCAGACAAAAACATATGAACATAATGCTGCATAAAACTTCCAATATGATTTTTTTCAACATTTTTTTCCCCTGGCAAAATCAATCTTTATCCTCTCTTTTCAATATTTTACCTCCCTCAGCTATTTATCTCCTTGCTCCCTGTAATGCAGAGAGCATTCTTTTCATTTTCTCATGTTTAGAGGTTGGCAACATGCTGAGGATTGAACTGAGGTGTGATAAGTCGTAAGTCAGCGCCATACTCTTACGAGATCGGCTAATGAGTAGAGTGGCTCTGAGTGAATCTCTGCAAAGATACAGGACAATGCCATCCTGTGTTGTTACACTATGAGTTCTGTTAAACTTTGTAAAAAAGGTTGTGGCAATGTCAGATATGTATCACAGATTTTCTAAACTTGATATGGCTTTCTGCCTTTAGATAAAAAGAAGTGGAGGTGCAGGAGGATGAAGGACCAAGGAGGACAAAAATGAAAGTGGATTTGAATTGCAGTCAGGAATTGAAAAGCCCATAAAAGCTGTTTAAAAATCCAAAGACAGAGAGGACAGCAAGTGACAAGTTTTTAACAGTAGACAGATTTTATGGCAAAGAGGCAAAGCATTTCTGTGTTTAACTGTGCTTACAATTAATCAACTTTTAATTCTGTTCATTAAGCTTCATTATTATGAAGCAGTGCATTATAGTCACAAAGGAGTGGATTTGATTAAAATTTGAAGTGGAGCAATTCAGAAATGGTACTGCCACCTAACAGAGCTAGGCAAGATTCACACACGGGGTTCTACCACATTAAATCCAATAGAGGTGCTCCCTCTTTATGAGATCAGAATTTGGCTCTAGTTCCTAGGATGTTCTTATTTGTCTGACACATATGTGTGGTATTTGCATGGTATATGTATGTCTGTGTTTATAAAACTATATAGCACAGTGTCATACACAGCTACATTGATTTTCACTGTTGCAAAGCAGCTCAGGTGGCAGCGTGATGGTCTTACATTGTTGTGATGTATGAACAATTTTAGTTACCCCAACATAGACAGGCACTGGGACAGTTCTCCCAAGGTGTTTTCCCAGCAGGAAATTTCCTTCTTTGCGGAGTACTTTCTGAAGCTTTCCCCTTTAATTAAAGCCAGTCAGCATGTGATTTTTCTTAATCCTAATTCAATTTTCACTAGATTAAAAAAACCCAAACAAAAAATGGACTGAGTGTATGTGTTGACTTTCCTCACCCAAAGGTGTGACTATCTAGCTTTAAGCGCCATTTCCAACCTCTTAATAAAGAATTTGCTGTAATGTTAAGGCAAGACAAAGTATTTTCTTGATTCTTGATCCTATAATGAATCTGAATGCAAACCCAGCCAGCAACTCTTTCCATGCCTGTTGGATATGTTAAACTCATCAGCCGGCTTTGGTTGCTTTCACTCTTAACACCTCTTGACTTGTTTCAGAGTTGTCCTACAGACTCGGTTCTTCTCATTGACAATACCCTGATAATGAAAACATGTAGCAACTGCTTCCCTTGCAACGCACACGTTTATTTGTCTGTTATCCAGAGAAAATTGCATGTGGTAAATCTCCAAAGCTGACCATTCAGGGATTTTCTTTTCCAGCGCATGTTCCGTGTTGTGTAGGATGAAGGACTGGACATATTTTTAGGGATTGTTTCAAATCCTGTTCACTTCCCAAGGAATTTTATGCCTTTCAAGTGAATGCCGCAATTAAGAATGCACTTGGATGTATGAAGCCAAACATAGAGTCTGGCCTCAGGAAATCCATGGCTCTCGTTTCCTCTGGATCCCTTGGGAAAATGTGCCTGTTGTGAAATCTTAATGATGTCCTGCCTTTAGGAATTGCTCCTGCTGCCTTTCTCTCACTTACATAATTACATCTGCTCTGTTGCAATCTGTAATGAACAATATTCAGGACAGGCCAAAACTTGTTTGCCTTATTGACACAAACAGTCAGATGGAAAGCTCTGGGACTATTCATGTGAATGAACTCAGTAGGGTGTAGCCCACTCTCTCACTGCTGTAGCACTGGATTTTGGGGAATATTCACAGTGTTTCACGGATTTGTGTGTGCCTAACTACAGAGGAGCATTATCTGAGCTCAGAGACTTATTTCTCCATGTACTTCTTGACCTTGCTGGCCAGAAGATGCTGTTATTTGCTAAAAAATTATTTTCTAAATCAAAACCTTACTTTGTGTCATGTCTTCAGAGGGTGGTAACAGGCTTTCAAATAGCGCTGAAAGGGCAGGGTCAGATCTCTGCTCTTTTGAGTTTGAAGTAAAGTCAAACATGCATCTCTGCCGGCCCAGGTTGGTGCTGTCATGGCAAGGCAGTGGAGGCAAGAGCTGGCTGTGGACTGCTGAATATCGAGATGTGTAATGAAGTGGACTGACTCCAGCAAAAGCCCGTGAAGCTGCCAGCTCCGCCTAGTACAGTCACGCTCCTAACCCAGGGATGTTGCCGTCCATATCATTTTGTTAATTCTGCACCGACTGGGCTATTTTTGCTCTTTTGTACTCTTTTGCCAGAGAATTTTGGTTAGAGTCAAGAAACTATGATCAAAACTGGTTCATCTCCAAGAAATTGCATTTTTTTTTGGAAATGTAGTAGCAAATACATCTTTCAAACAGTTTTACTACTTGCTGTACACTAGTTCTGTCCGTATGTTTTAAAATTAGTTCCTTAAAGCCTGATTCTTCTCCCAGTTCAACATTTAAGTGTTGGCATTTTTTTGCCCAGATACTTCAAAGGTATGAGGACTTTCAAGTTAGCTTATATTTCTTTCTGATTTTAGAAACCCATGTCTTACTATATACGCTATACTATAAGGGATTACATGTCTTCTATCCATGTTGAATACAATATAGAATCACAGCATCGTCTAGGTTGGAAGGGACCTTTAAGATCATCAAGTCCAACCATCAACCCAGCACTGACAAAACCACCACTAAACCATGTCCCTAAGCATTACACCTACCTGTCTTTTAAATACCTCCAGGGATGGTGATTCCACCACTTCCTTGGGCAGCCTGTTCCAAAATTTGATACCCCTTTTGGTGAAGAAATTTTGCCTAATATCCATCCTAAATCTCCTGTGGCACAAATCGAGGCCATTTCCTCTTGTCCTACCACTTGTTATTTGGAAGAAAAGAACGACCCTCATATGGAGGCAGTATACATCTGGGAAGAACTGGTTCTCGGGGAAATCTCTTTTCTTGTTGAACAACCAGGCAAAACTTCATGAGGGCTCTGAACATCTAAGGGATGGAGTGTAATACCTGATATGAAAAATAAAGAACAGTAGGAAGATTTAACAGCATGGCCATTAAAAAATCCAATATTTTTTCGTGGCATATTATAATAATATAATGGAGTTAAATTTGTACATTAGCACTGATTGCTGGTATAAAATTCATCTTTCTTTGAACAACAGGTTAAAAAGCACACAAAAATAATGACATAGAAATTATTTTAGGGCTGAATTGTTCCTCAGGATGTATGGGATATTCAACGTCCATAAAGTCTCTTTCCTTAGATTTGTAACGTGAAAGTAGAAGCAGGAGCGGTAAACTATGAACACCTAGTTTATCCTTTGAGATCAGGGTGGCAAAGTTAGTTAAAGAGTTGTTATGGAACAATTTCCCCCCTCCCTAAATTAGAGACAAAATGAAAGGAACATGAACACACAAAGACAAAACATGGAATAAGATCCCCCTGTAACTCATTCTCCTCCTTCCCCTCAGGACAAAAATGAAAACCACTTTAGAGGAAATTCTTATATTTATATAAAATAAAGATTTTTTTTTTTTTCTGCTACCACCTAATTTCCAATGAATAAGAATTACTTTCATGCTATGTCAGAGTCAGACGGGATTTTAGTTGAATTTACCCTGAGCTATATGAGCATTAGAAAGTGAAACCTTTTTTCCATAGATATGAGTCTGTTCATGGCTTGTATATTACAGTTTACCTTATTACATCTCATGGATTGAAGCCTAGGGCTCTGTGAGTGAGTTGCCCAAAACTGAAGGACCCTTACAAGCTTTGACAACCAAGAACCTGCATTAACAAATGATGTGGATATTTCATTTGAAGTGGGAAGAATAAAGAACATTGCTTTAAGTCAGTAAGGAAAATGAAAGACTTAATATAGGGTGAGTACAAAAGATGAGTCCAAACCTGATTGCTTTCTGTAAGAATAATTAAAAGGAGGCACTCTAAAAAAGATATACTCTTTAACAATTTCCTTCTTCAACTGTTTTTCATTTATTTTCTCCGTTTCTCCTCTCTTGGCACATGCTGATCCATTGACTGCTACCTTCATTAGCAGTTAAATTTAATGTAGTCTATCCAGGATATTTTTGCTGAGAAACAGACTTGAACTGTGAGCTGGTTTTGCATGGTGGTCACTTGGAAAAGTGAAGTTCCTGTTTTCACGTAAGATATTTGTACAGTGGGAGATGTTTTTAAACTATAGCTGTTGAGGCATAAGACTTTTAGAGAAGGTTTTGAGTACCTCCATTATTTGGCAGAATTTTCACACAAGCTGAGTACCCAGCTACTTGCTTGCTTGCATTCTCTGCAGTCAGCATCTCTGATTTTGATGTGTCCAGCTATAATCCCAGAGGTTTAGTGGCGCAAAACCTGAACTCCATTCTCAGTGACATTTAAAAGGTATGTTCAAAGAAGTGTATGATGTACTAATTTCTCAGTGAGAAAGCAGGGAGCTGGCATGTAAGGCTTTATAAAATACAGAAATTTTGAGGAATGAGGTGTATCAATCATCAAAATGGACCGACACACAAGAAGTAGAAGATGAGTAAGGTGCTCCCCTGAGACTGCGGAATAATCAGGTTCAGTTTGTATACCATGAACTATGATATGTGGTCACTGGTTGGTATTATCTGACAATTATTTTGATAAAATGGATGCTTTCTATAAGGAAAAAAGCTACACAGTGGGAAGCATATATTACTCTTATTTTAAGGGATCCCATGATTCTCTTTTATATCAACTCTTTAATCATTCCTGCTGGAATGAACTTCACTCTGCTAGTGTGAAGAGCTACAAGTCACTGGAGCTAGGGAAGAGTTTCTGATTTTTAAGTGGAGTGGCAGAACTCTCTATATACCGATACAAGACACAGTTCTTCATAGCCCTTTGCAACAAAGCTCCACTTTGAGGTTTTTTTTTCATGAGAAGCATAAGACATAAGATTCTTGTTGTGTAATATAAATAATTGTCAAAAGGTTCTATTTTTTAAAAAAGGAGCTGACAAGCTGCCACAAGCAGAACTGGTCCCAGGCAACTCAAGAGAGGGAGAGTTTTCAGGACAGATGACCCTTGTCAGGCAGCAGAAGACCTGCTTGTGTTCAGCTCTTGTGGCCCAGGATATGGAGAACTGTATGTAATGAATGTGTGCCAGGATTATAAACTCCCCTGCACATTCATTTTGAGGTATCATTTAATCTCTCCTTTTTTATTGGGCCAGGATTTTAAAAGACATTTAGAAATGTAAAGATATAGATAAATGCTGAGAATGATATTCAGAAGCAGCCAGGTGCCAAACTCCTACTGGATGTGGCAGGCGCTAAATACTGATGTGCTTTATTTAGGCTCCTAAGAACTACTACCAATCTGACTTTTTGCATTAGGCTCTGCACCTACTGAAGCCAACAACAGCCTGGATCCAGAACTGTACCCTCCTGGTTAATCAAAACCAGATACTGGTGGATGGAAAAGGGCAAATAGTAAAAAGTAGTGTTCAAGCTTCAAGCATTAATTCCCGTGGTTTTTAATGACTCATAAAAGTTTATCCTAGTTTTTAGTGAAGTGAGAACCCAAATATCCAACAGCAAAATACGTTGCCCTCACCTCATTCACTATCATACTCCTGAAAATAGCTTTTGAGCCTCAGCATCTCAGGGACCTAGTGCAATGGTTTTGCATGGTAGAACTGCTTCTCATCTCTTGTTCCCTGCCTTTGGAGGATCTTGTGTATCTTCTTTCTCAAAACCTTTTTTCTGTCTATAAATTTGATGTCTCTGGCTACTGTGGTTTCTAGTAGTGCTAATTTCTGTGACTTAGTATCCGGGGGAGATGGGTTTTGGGATGATTTTGCCCATACAGCTTTAGATATGGCTAGTTTGTTTTACTTTTAAGAATGATGGTTTGGAACCATCTTCTAGAGAAGAAATTCCTTGACAGGTTTAGGTATGGATCTGAATCTAAAATTAAGAGCTTTTGTCCTGCCTAAATCTGGCTGAATTTTTTACTAGATATACAATATGGCTATTGATACACTTAACATTTATTTTTTTTTCCCTTTTGAAGTGTCACAGCAATGAAAATGTGATGACTTGTTTAATATTCAGGATTATTTTGCCAAGTGAGTAGGAAAATCTTTTAGGCACTGTCTTGTTTTTTGTTCAGATAACATAGTAAGTCACCTCAATTATCAACAGCAAAAATGCCTCTCTCTTTAAAAAGACATTTTTATATTTATCAGTTCCCATTGTGTAGTATTATTTCCCATTCTACACTGTAGTTTAAAGGTCAATGATGAAGTCATTTGATATTTAGTCATCCTAATGTTTTGGTAGTTTAATTTGACAAAAGTGATTAAGAATTTGAAGTTGTTGAAAAGTTTAAGAAAAAAAAATTGGTTCTTGGTCTATTTTCACGTTCAGAACAGGATTTTGAGTTTTGGTTTGGGGTTTTTTTTGTTTGTTTTGGATTTTCAGTGCCAAAAGGAATTTTGGAGCATTCTGAAAATTCAGAAAATACACTGATGGGACTTTTTCAAATTAGCTTTTGAGCTTACCAGGATTTAACAAAATCAACCTTCTGAACAGAACTGGTATTTCAAAAATAATAGGGAACTGAGGAGCTGCTGAAACAATCTAATATTTTGCACTCCTTGTTCATTTTAGATAACGCTGGAGTTCTTTTTCACTCAAAATCATACTCTTGGGGAAAAAAATACACTGAAAACTGGAAATACGGGATATTTAAACCATCTCCTTACATTCCCACTGATGTTCATAGAAGACACATATCTAAATTCCAGGATTTTGTATTAATCTGAAGCATTGTTCCTTTGTTCCCTTAGAACTTGTCCCTAATTATAACCATTTTACAACTATTCCGTAGGAAAACATAGGTAAAGAAAAGATGGCACAGATTAGGGTACAAAAAGGAAAGAGAGAAAGTGAGAGGACTAATAAGGAAGAGATTTGGACCAACTAGCAAAGTTTAATGTGTTACAAGAGGATAGGCGGATTACTCTTAAATTTCTGCCACTGTTGGCATTATCGCATTGTACCCCAAGCTCTTTATTCAGAAAATGGAGAGTGGTTTGGGTTTTTTGCATAGCTAAAAAATGGTGTCACAATGCAGTGCACAATGCAGACAGCTCATCTTAAATGACAGCCATCACACGGAAGGTATGATAAATAGAAGGTTTTAGGAATGTAGGTATTGCTGATAGGTCTAATTGCTATCAAACAGTTCATCTGTAATTTGGGAGTAAATAGGAAAAATCTTGGGTTTAGTGTTGTGGGTTACAGAAATTCCATTTTATTTTATAGTAGGAAAAAAATACCTGAATTCTGATGACCTAACAAGACACGGGTCTTGTTTCCAGTAAGCCCTACTTATAATAATAGATCTTCAAGAGCTCAATCTTATCAGAGTAGGATAAAGATGCCTTCATTGCAGTGTATAAGTACCTTCACAAGAAGAAAATGAAGGTACTAAAGAACTCTTTAACCAATCTAAGAAAAGCCTGAGAATTGCTGGAAACTGAAGCTAGATGAATTTAGATTAAATATAATTTTTTATTAAATATCAGTATGATTAAATGTTGGAATATGCTCCCAGGACAGACTGATTCTCCATTTCCCAAGATTTTCAGTCCAGATTCTGAGAATCTCTGTTTTATCTGGGTGTAAGTTATTTCTTAGACAATCACTGTGTGTTTGGTTTAGTAACTGGATAAAATTTAATGGCAGGGATGGTCACCCATGTGATGATCCCTTCCAGCCTCAATCACTGTGAGTCTTGGGAAAAAAAGCATTTTGAGCTGTGCAGATGAAAGCTCCTATGTAGGTTAGGACACAGCTAGGCTTACAACTGTCTTTTGATTGTGTCTTACTAACACTGGCAACAGCAGATGCTGCTGCCACATATTGGTCTCAAACAAACATTTATATTGGTACGGCAGTGGTTTTTATATTGTGTACAATGAAAACAAAGCCTTTGGGTTTTTTTCTTTATTTACAAGGTTTTCTCTGTCTCGTGTTTCACTTAGAGGATTTTACCTCACTGTCCTCTGATCTCCCTGATGCTCTGAGTTGTGCTCCCATCACCCATGATGCTACTCATCTCTTCGCTGCTCTACTCAGCCACCGCTGACTCAGTGGTGGGTCTTTCAGAGGCTGCCCTCACTGTTTCCTTCGATTGCACGTTATGCAAAGGTGTCTCAACAGAACTTCTATACGTTTCATTAAGCACAGGCCAAACTCCAGAGCCCTACCTCACCTTTTGCAAAGTCTCAGCTATTCCTGGAGTTACCTCAGGTAAGGATGAACAGTGCTAAAACCAGGAATTTTGGCCCCGTTTCTGTGCCCTGCCACCCTGCATTGTTTCTGTTCACTTGCCGTTGCTTCTTTTTAGGCTGTTACCACCTTCTATGCTTTTTGCTGACTGGGGGAACGAATTGCATGTAACTAACAGCAGTCTGTTTTTCCTCATCAGCTAAACATGGGGAAATAAATGAATTTATGAGTGCATTTGAATTTCTTTCCCAAGCATTTCTATTTTTTATTATATTTATTCATTTAAAATTACTATAATAATTGTGAAGGATTACTAGAATGGTATGATTAAAAGAAAGTTGGGAGGATTATTTTTTTTCCTTTACCTTGTTCATCTGTTACTTTAGTTATCTCAGCAGAACTCATTACCATACTCAGTTTTCCATGCCAGTTCTGTGACTGTAGAGTTGCTGGAGAGCCGTGCCTTGGGGTAAGGGCAAGTAGCCTTTAGGCTCCACAGTTCTTTTAGCAATTGCCTGATATCATTCTTCGCTGTTCTGAGAGGTTTGTTACACAAAACCACATCACATTTTCTAGGTTGGGGAAGGTAGAAAGCAAAGCTTTAATTCCTTCCACATGAGCTGCTGAAGGAGAAAGAAGAGATGACGTAGTTTACTGAAATTCTGATGTTTCATTATGCCAGTAAGAACAGCCGTGCCACCCTGTTGTGCCATGAAACAAGAGCACGGTCTGCGAGGCAGCACTCTTCACAAATGCCAGCCCAGCTTATTTATTCCAGTCTGCACCCAGAGTCCCTTTTTTGGCTTTACTGGTGAGTGAAAAGTAAGAGCTGAATTTGAGCCACTTCTGCATCTAGAAAGTAACTTGCAACCTATGTTTTAAAAGTACAGATCTTTTCTTCTTGAAAAGCATTATGGGTGTAATTCCTCTTGCCTAACTTCTGTCATTTACAAGCAAGTGTCTAGCAGAAAATGATTGCTAAGGATCTATTCCCAGATTGAGCTGCAGACACAGCACTCTGCTAACAATTGTTCCGCCCATTCCGTTTCCCTTACAGTTGTCAATGACTTTTACATCAGCCCATTTTCTCTATTACCAGTGTTGGCTCTCCTGCAGTAGAAGGCATTAGCATATTCAAAGCATCTCCTTTTATTGTTTTGTAAGATGACATTAATAAAAGCTCCAAAGCTAAATATGAATCAATGGTTGAAAGGGCTTACTGAACAACTAAGGATCATTGCAACAGATGCTACAAATACTTTAATTCATTGTTGAGAGCTACTTTGTTGCCTTCAAATGTTTTGTTTCTAAGAGTACAATAGGTATGACTCTTTTCTGTTGATAGTTTTACATTGATAAACCATAACTGAATACCATTACCAATTTACTGAACGTGAATGAGGAGAAAGCACAGATTCTGTATATTTAAAACATGAGAATTCTTTTCATTCGTAAAGCTAAAATGAGTCTCCTATTTGACATGATTTATAGCAGTGAGGGCAGGTCTGATAACCACCCAGGTTCAGTCTATAGCTCCTAGAATGGATAGATTATTATCTTCTTTTATTAAATTCATGCATGGCTTGCTGTTGAAGCTGTATATTAAAAGGAAAACAAATACTGTATAGCTATATCCTGCTATCAGTTCAATGAATAGACTTCCTACCATGCCTGATCAATGGGGAATTTGGTGTGAAATCGATGTCCAACTCTGGCCCATAGCAGTCAGTTCTCCTGAGAACAGCATATCCATGTTAATGTCACATTCAAATAAGAGCAAATTCCTATTACCCTGGAAATCAGTGAACCCTTTACTGTTGATTTAAAGGTGGGGTGGCTGCGGGGGGTGAGGCCCTGACACTTTGAGTAGAGTTTAAAAGGCTGTTATTCTCTTTATCCTTAAAGGTATGACAACTTTGGTTTTGCAATTTGACAGAGCGCTGAAAACAGCTGCATCACAGATCTGTTCCTCTGTGAAGTCAGGCAAAAGAAATAGGCTTTCTACCCTGTCAGTAATTTTCCAGTATCTGCTTTACTTGCTGACTGTAAAAGGTTTTTCCTTTTTTAGATCCATACGTCTAACACCACCTTTGCTAATACTATTTTTTATTAGGGGTTGGAGGGACTCGCAGCATTTACATGTCAATATCTGCTTCGTTTCTTTTCTGACAACACGCACCCAGCCTGAATAGAAACCGTGGCACCAGATGCAAACTTTCAGCTCTCCATTTGTTTTGACAGGTTGCATCAGTGATAGATACGTTACATCATTCCTTAGGCCGTTCATTTCCTGCCCGGGAGGAGCGGAGCAGATAGGGCTGTAGGGGAACAACTAATAGTCAGCTGGAATATCTTCTGCTTCAAGTGACACCCTAGGCAGACTTGTACAGATGTCATTCTTGGGACTGTAACAGTACAGGTCACAGGAATATTGGAAAGGCTGACACATCAGCAGTGAACACTTGGCTTTCTAGACCTTTGGGTATAATATTAAATAGATTTGTTCAGCTCCTGAATTTAGATAATTAGATATATATGTGTGGCCTTTCCATTATTCCCTAGCACTCTGGTGTTCAAAGCGCTATTGTGCGGGTTGAGTTGATTATGGTCCTGCAGATTTTAAATGCTCTGCATTAGAATATATTTAAACAGCAGTAATCACGGGACTGTGTTCAGCGACTTGGAAATATGAAAACTTCACGGGGGGAAAAAAGGGGAGAGACAATGTTAAACTACTGCCTTGAGGGTGTTCAAAATGACTAACAATCAGCTTTAATGGCAAAAGCTTGAAACCCTGGTGGTATTATTCAATATTCCAGGTAACACAGGAAACAGCAGTGAAGTTTTAATTACCATCATTTAAGAAGATAGCCAATATTCAATATATTGTGCTTTCTTTTTTAGCACTGCAAGCTTAAATAACCTCCCCAGCAGATTCTTCACCTGTTTCTTTCCCTCTGTTTCTTGACATGTAAATACGAAGGCTTAGGAAGGTCGTGACCAGAGCTGGATGTGGTGTTAGGTTGCTTTAGTGCATCTCTGCTTACCTCTGGATACAGAAGCATTAGGGTTAAAAAGGGGGTGGGAGCAGTTCAGGCAAAAGAGAACAGAGAAAGAGGAAATGCAGAAACACTCAATAGGCTTTGAGTGAATAAACCCTCCAAACAGTAGAAAGGACAACAGTGAAATGGGCAGAGGAAAATACAATACAGGTTTTCAATAAATATAATTGTGACCTTGGGTCTAGAAAAGGCACACAATACGATGTCCAGTGCCTTTGACACCCCCCATCCACACCATGTGCTGCAGTCTCCCTCTAAGGAGCCCCATTTTAGGATGCAATAGGTAGAGCCATTCAAAACCTCATGCTTGATTAGTCAGTCGCCTTTGACGCTGCTGATCGTGAGGTACTGCTGACCTGATGGTGGGGCCATGCAAAACAATAGACAGCTGCTCCTCCCCTTCCCCAAGGTCCCTGACATGAGAAACCCCACAGGACTCACCACTCTTATTTGATGTCAGGCTTAACAATTGAAGGACACTGAGAACAAGGGACATGGCAAAGGAAGGGGTCTCTTGAGTCACCGAGTCTGGTCCTTTGCTATTGCAGAGTCTGGTCCTTTGCTATTGCAGATCTCCTCCTTGTGTTACTCCTTTCACAGGCTGATCAAGGACCAGCTTAAAGCTACTCGTTTTCCTCCTGCTCAAACAGAAACCTCTTCCAGAATCGAACTCTTCTGAAGATTAGCAAGTCCAGCCTAAGGACATTTCTGGTTAGTCTCTGCTCATTAGTTCTTGTGACAACATTTTCCTTTAGCTTAATTACCTCATCTTCCTCCTCTGACATTTACCTCACTAATATGTTTATAAAGAACAAATTATCTCTCCTCTCAGGCTTTCTTTGGCTAGGCTGACCAACACATACTTCAGTTTCACCTCCTAATTTAGACTCCCCATTGCATGGTACATACCCATTACAGTTACTTTTTTTGACTAAGGTTGAGGAGAGCTGTATGTAGATCTCACCAGCGCTTCACATGGTAATTCTGCATCTTCTGGAAATACTGCCCTTTATATGGGGCTTCATGTGCTCTACCACATCTGTGGCTGACATAGGTCCTTAGCCCCAGCCGCTTCATTTTTAACTTCTATATTGTTTCTTTGTTGTTAGGAATAACAAGAACAGTTTATTTTCCTCTGCATTTCTACCTCTGACTCAGACTGATTTTGGCAGTTATCACTTCCTCTGTAGTGGGATTAAATCAACAGTACATTTTTATTTCTGAGACTAGTGTTCTTATGCCTTTTGACTTGATTTTTAAGTACATAAGAAATAGATCTGAGCTGCAGTTCATCTCGCCTGAGGCTGTCTCCAGCAGTGGAGGCTGGACACGCTCTTTAGGGTGAGCACTGGAGCCTGCCATCTTCTGCAGTCTGCCCCCTGCTCTCTCTCTTCCAGATTTATTCTGTTAGGAACTTTAGATGGTATGTCTTTGCCTAGACATTTTTGTATCCACTCGTGGACCTGTCTGTAGTCCATGAATTTTTCTAGTCCCTCTCTAACGCTGCTGACAGCTCTGCCTCCACAACCTCCTGTGTAGCAGGTTCAGTGAGTTCACTGCCCCGGTGCAACGACGTGCTCACTGTCTTTCATCTCTTTTATACTGATACCCTGTTAGTTTCACTGAATGTCCCCTAGCCCTCATACGGCAGGTATGGCTGAATGGGCTCTGCATTCAGCTTATCCAACACCTTCATGACTTTGAAATCCTTGATTATGTGCCCCTGGGCCCTCACCTCCCCAAACGCAGAGTCCCAGCCTTTTTCATCTCTACATTGACCTCTTACCTGCCCGTTGTTACCTTTTCCCTTAACTCCATGACGCCCTTCTGGAGATGCAGGACTACACCAGTTGTAGCACTTGGTACTTGTATGAGGGTTCACCATGGGTTTCTGTAGCAGCAAAATGATTCCCTTTGTCTTGTTCTCAATAACTTGCTTCATGATGCCCAAGATTTGCTTAGTATTTTTGGCTGCTTCTGCACACTGAGCTGATGATTTTTAATAATAATCTTAAATGGATTCATCCGGTTATACTGGATCAACCAAACCTGAATACATCTAAACATTTTTTCCTCTCTGCATTGATTGCCTGTTCCAGGTAGCTTTTGCACATTTTATATGTTCCCTCAGCCTGCAAATTCTTGACCTCACCTGTTTAATTAGTTTTAGTCACTCTTTCCTTTTCTTCCTCACTGTTAACCCTTTGGAAAATAAGAACTTGGTGTCCTTATTTGGTTTACCTGTCCATTAATTTAAATTGAATTATAACTTACAGTTTTTCATGTGCCATTATGCACTTCTGTTATTTCCAGAAGAGAAAGCACTGTAACTGCCCATCTGATGGTTGTGTGGTGTATTTTGTTGCTTTTACAATTTGGCACTAAATTGCTTCTTGGGCAAAGCTAAGAAGTGCTGAAGACAACCTCAGCTTAAGAAAATGTATATAAATAGAAAAAGTACAAAAGTGTATCAGAGTATAAGTACCAGAGCGCCAGCATAAAATCAGTGTACTACGAGCAGAGAGTTCACTACAACAAACCCTCAATTTTGGAATTCCCAAGGTCAATCGGGAAGCATCCTTCCTATTTGACACTGTTGACTTCATCCTACAGAGTAAATTCATTTTTGGGCATGCAAGGGAGTATTCAGAAACACCCTCTCTCTTTCCTCCCATCAGGATCAGATCTCATCCATGTCTTTCCCTTCCCCAGGTCTCACTCCTGCTTTTGCTACTCCTTCCATCCCCACTTTCTTCACCAGCATACTGTTTTCCTATTGCCTCTAATTCCCAGAGCCAAGGTAGAGCCATTTGCATGTTTGGGAGATCTCCGTGTGTCTCTTTGCTTATTTAGCAAATAATGTTGTCACAACACTAAGTGATAAAAAGGCCAGAATGGTGTGAGCCATGCCTCAGAGGTAGTTTCTCTGTAGGCAAGATAGTTACCCATGAAAGTAAGAACTGAACCAAAGGAGAATACTTGCCACTTTTGTACCAACTGTGCAGCCAGTTCTACACAATCTGGTTCCTACTATCCTCTTCCTTGCAAACAGGTCATCTGAATTTAAAAGCACACAAGGAAGGTCTTGCAGGACTGGTCCTCAGGGCTTAGTTCAATCTTTGGTTACATAAAGCTGTTTTTATTCACTCTGGGTCAGAATAACAAGTCTGTAACTGAGATCAAAATTAAGCTCCTTGTGTGCGTGCAAATTATGCATTTTAGCAACAAGCCTTGGTAACAATGCAGAGGCAGAACAAAATGATGGAGGGAGCAGAGAGCCCATTCTTCTGCCTCTTCAGAATTTCTTTAGAAAATGATTGTACAAGCCCTAGTCTTTGACCTCTGTACTGAAGTGACAATCTTTAATTGCAATAAATTGGCCTGCATGAAGAAGGGTAAATCAGTCACTTAGTATAACATGTTATCATCTTCCTGATATTTCACTATTAGGAGCACATTTTTGCCAAATAGAAGGATCACTAATTGTTCTTCTCCTATTAAAAAAAAAAAAAGCCAAACCCACACAATAAAAGAATCTAATGATAATAATTTAAAACTGAGAGCTTAAACTCCCAGGTGCAGCAAAATCAACCCACAAATTTTGAAAATTATTTCCAGATTTCAGTCTTTCTTGGGCCAGTCTAATGTTCTTGTATTTATGCCAGAGAGATAGCTTCTCTTCAGTAAGTCTTTGTTGCCTAGCACAAACACATTTAACCTGCAAGCACAAGCCTCGTTATTATAACAATGATCAGTAGTGCCCTTCCCCTCACTACTTTTTAAAGATAAATCTTATTTCCAGGCATCTCAAAATGAACCACAAACATTCTGGGGTGGCATACTTATTATGTAATGTCTTAGAACAGGAGTATTATTTACTATTACTACATCTGGGTTCCTATCGTTAAATTTTTGGGAAGAAAAAAAATAACAAAAAATATCTTCCTCAAAAGACACTGCCTGTTTCCTTGGTATATATCCTGCTAAGAAGTCTTTGAGTTGTGCAATTGTCAATTTGGTCCTTACACTGATTCGAGCCATTTCCACCCTTTGCTGGAGACAGAGGGAGGTAACTCTAGAGCTGATTGCTGCTCCCTATTTCACTGGTTCTGCTCAGGGGAACCTATATCACAGTCCTCAGTTTTCGGTCCTCAGTCTTTTACTGCCCGTTTCCTGGCCTCCCTAGCCTTTGCTTACATTTGGGTTGAAGTTCATTTCTCTTCTTGGGCCCCAGTAACCAAACCTGTTGTTAGGAGCGGTGGAAGAGGGGGACAGCTGGAAGCACAGCTTGGTAGATGCCGCACAGTTGGAGCTGCATTAATTCCCAAAGCTCCTTCACCAGCAGGCTCTGAGCACGGGAACAACAGGGTCTGCACAGCGAGGCCATAGGTGGAGCAGTTCAGCGTACAAATAAATAATCATCAATGTAGAGGCTGAAGAGAGGAGGTCCGAGGAAAAGGAGGAAAGTGACTGGGAACAAGATTGGCTGGAAGGTCTGACATGCAAACTGATGTGGAGATGAGAGACACTCTGAAAGAACTGTGGAGGAAGAGGGGGAACTGGGAGAAAAGGCTTTACTGAGATTCTCAAAAGTCATTCCAGTGTGATCCAAGTTCATTCCTGACTACTATTTTAGACAAGGATGAACATGGGCATATACTTAAGAGCTTTGCTGAATTTGGGATCGTGTAATCTATGGCCAAATAAAACAAATCAGGGCCACGGAAGAAAGACAGTTGAAATGACAGCATTGTAAAGCTGAAAGGAACCTCAAGACATCTTCTCCAACTTCCTGCCTGAGGCAGCACCAGACACATTCAGGCTCCTTCAGGTGGTTGTTGCCATCTCGTCCCACAGCCTGGGTAGGCAGCTGAAGGGAAAGTTTAATGAGCCTTGAAAAAAACAATGAATTAAGCAACAGGATAAAGCCACTGAAAAAATCAAGAGAAGATTCTTCAAGATATACCATAGAAGGCAAGGAAAAGAAAAATGTGTCCATGGGGGAAGACGATTTTAAAACAATGTAAAACAAGGCATCTGTGTTGAATCAAAACTTGAAGAAACTGCACATAAGGTAGTTGGTTCTCAGTTGCTGCAAGAAGTTGTTGAGTAGAAACTAGGGCTTTGGACAGCCATCACCTTTGTCCTCAGGGCAAAAGGTGCTAGGAGAAGCAGAAAAGCAGAATGCAAAATATTTTCTATATATTTTTGCAGCACTTTGGGTTGTTCTTATTTTAACTTTTTGACTTTTTTTTTTTTTTTCATTTTTAGGGTGGGTGGGTTTGGTTTGGCTTTTTTAATAATAATTTTTAAAGCAAAAGAAGTCATCAATACTGAGATCCAGCAGGTCAAGGACGTTCTGCTCATACTGTTTCATGGATTTCTTGACAAATATATCAAAGTAAAGGCCTTGCTTAAATGTGGACAAGTGGAGTTACATTCATTTTCTTGAAGTTTTGTTAGTTTACACCAAGGGGGGCTATGGTAAGCTTTACATCTGGATACTGCAAGCCAACACTAAACCTAAAGATCAGTTTGTTAATAGCAGATTGTGGGGTTTGCGTTTTCTGAGTGTGCTATTGTTTCAGTCGATGGAAACTTGCAAAATAATTCCCTTGTGCAATATTCTAAGTTAGTTTAAGGAATTTAATATTTTGCTGGAAATCTTTATTTCTGACATTTCTCTGAGTAGACAATAAGCAATTTCTTGAGAAGTACTGATAAAGCATGGATTCCTGCAGCTTTATGCTGGATTCTCTGCTGTTTTTCAAGATGATCGCCTAGAGAAATGTCTTTTTTTGTAGGAAAATATCTAAAGCTATTTTCCCTTGAGGATTCTCTACTGTTTAGTAAGAGTTTAATTTGTATTTCTGTCATTTCTTCAGTGGAAACGTAAAAGGGATCTTTCTTTACCTGGCTACCTTTGGTCATCATACCTGTAGAAGCATACCTTTGAGGTCCCTACCCCTTTGGCAAATTTACTTGAGGATGTCTGGTAGGTTCAATGTGTGGAAAAGACAGACAAATTCATGCACGCACATGCAGATGGCATAATTAAATAAGCCTCCATTCTTATAGATATCATTTGAAAACAATTCTCTGATTTCACTCTGTTATTTACAGCATCTCTGTTTTAAAAGATTTTTCTACAGTGTTCCTTGAACTTCACCGTCACACACTGCATTAGAGATGAAAAAAAGCTGTCCTGTAGTGGAAATAAGTTTTTCTGGTTGTGGATCAGTAGCTGAATAGACCATAGAACGTTAGTGAAGGCCAGTCTGCAGCCTAGCATGTAGCGGGGTGCAAACTGGTATCTGACTTACACCAAATACAACTAAGCCAATGGTGAGGACAGGTGTGGGAACAGCATGCGTGTGTGCATGTGTGCATGTGTGTGTGTGTTCCACAATATAAACAAAAGGGTACTGTAGAATAGTTTTTGAAATAGCCCCTGAATAGGGTATAGTCATGAAGAGGGCAGTCTCTTCTGCTGTGAAATGGAATGTGTAGCGAGTGTAGATGGGGTATATGTGGAGAAAGGGGGAGGAGAAGAAAATTTCTCCATGTGCCTTCATATAGCCCAGAAAATCTCAAACTTGAATGGATGCACAACACACACAGAAATAATACCCTCCTGAGACCACTTAGCGTAAGGGCCTACTGTGCACAGGCAGCAGAGTACACAGACTGCACACAGAATTGTTTTAAATGTGCACTGCTCCGCTGCATCAAGAGTCAGTGGAAGAAAGATCTTTAGCAGCCACTGGCACTGCTTGGAGTCGTTATTCTCTGTCCTGCCAACCGCCTGTGGTTTCTAAAATTGCCCAAAATACTTCTCCTGGTACTGTTTCCCCTTTCCTTAAAGCCCAAAGCCAAGTAAATACACAAAATCCCACAGATATTTAGAGGAGAAATTAATTTTAGTGTGCCCTGAAATCATGTGATGGATGTAACACTATTCATCGGAACTAGAAACTTGTGGAAAGGTTTCTGCTCACTTCTTTCCTTGATGTAAAGATACATTACTGCCAGGCATTTGTGGATTTTAAATCAAACCATTCATGTTACTTTAATGTAGTTTGATGTGTGTTAATAATGTATACATGCCTAATTCAGTGGGAACAGTACCATGTCTAAACTTGGAGAACATTAAATATGTGCATGTTATTAATTTCTGGTTTATGGGAACAAAGAACTAGCCATTTTTCTAATTTTTTTTGACCTATACCTAATATTCCATTTCTCTTGGTTCATTTTATGAACTGATTTTTAGGAATTTCAGTCCTTCTTTATTCCATTTCATATTGAACTTATTATTTCCTCCGGTAGTAAGGTGTTCTGATATTTTTGAGTTTTTGTTCTAAATAAAACCAAGACACTTCTGTAAAGCCACAGCTTTACTGTTGGCAGGATGCCACGGTTATTTAGCCCGTAACTACAACCCAAATAAAACCCAAGTTTTCCAACAGCTTACAATGTACCATTTGTTTTTACTAGGTTTGTTTTCTCCTTCTTAATTCCTCAAACAATTCACATTCATGTTAACTGCTCCCATGTTCGAACACTGTATTTGGGGCAGCAAAGATTAATTGAAGACAAAATGCTGATTTTGAAGCTTTGACCAGACCATGAGCTGCTCTAAACTAGCAGAGCTGAAAAGGGTTTTTCTTACAGCTGCTGAAGATATGGTTTATTGGATCCAGAAATGGAAGGGAAAAAAGACATAGTTGAAGGAAAACTGTTTTCTTTAGAAACTGCTCATCAGATTTTGGCATAAATAGCACCTTTGGGATGTGGTGAGTTTCATGGGGAATCTTTAAACAACTGCTGTTCTGTAAGGGATAGCATAGGAATTTATTTCATCTGTACCTGGATATCCAAAACTTAGACGTCCAGAGTGGACTGTTCACCAGAAAAAAACATACCAGTATTATCATAGGTGCCTGTGGCATTCTGCTTTCGAGTGGCAACCCCAGAATTGTGCTGTGTGCCATGGGCAGGCTGTTCTGGGTAGAGCTGATACTCAAGTAAGTCTTAGCAGCGCCCTACAGCCATGGCATCTGAAGCTCACTCTAGGCTGAGCGAGTTGTCCAAGACTAACCGTGGCCAGGGGAGAGAGACAGACATGCATATCCAGGAGGATAGGTGCATGAGATAAATGGATTGAGTCACCTCCTGCATACACCTGTTTTCTTTCAGTACAAGGAGCACGGATGATCTGCTTAGCAATGCGCACTTTTAGACAGCTCAAATTAGGTAAGATAAAATATTTGATGTATATAAGATGGGCCCAATCTATCAAGATGTTTGCTACCAGTTCTCGGTCATGAAGTCATGGATGTTTGATTTTATTCTTACTGGCTATTTACGAGACTCAGTGGGAAATGAAACAAGCCTGGTACGTGTTGCAGGAGGCATTTAGTACTTTGTTGCATCAGGCTCAAATGGGTATAGATTTGTTATACTAAACACAAATTCTTGAAGTGGGGAAGGACCAATAAAGAAGGTTTGTTGATTAAGATCTATGGATCCAAACTCACCATCAGGTGTGTTTGTGAACCCACTCAAGAGAAAGAGGTTGACCATGCTTGGGTCTTACTGTGGATTTGGCTTACATCAGGCTACAGCCAGTAAGGTGATTCACGGGCGTATGCATATTTCTTTTGACTCTCATGTCTCCTCTTCGTCTAGTTGTATGTTGGTGTGTGACGCAGCTTGGATGCAACAGTGCAGGTTACTGTGTTTGGTACCAAAAGTGTAGTTTCCTTGACATACAATCCTTCTTCGTCAGGGGCGCTTCTAACAAATGTAAATTAAAAAGCCTGCCTCTTCAAGCAGAATGTGCTGTGCATAAAATGCATTTGCCAAATACTTTCAGCACTGCAATAATCCATTTCATGATTTAAAAGCCTTGTAAACATGTCAAAATGGTTGGTTGGTTCTACCATCTTTGTGCCATCTATTGCACTGAATAAATAAAGGGAAATGCAATTTATTCAGTGCTTTGGAAGCTCAACATTTCTCTCACTGATGTGTGACAACTATTATCATATTTACTGTCAGCATTACACTCCTAAGCATGCAGGTGATGCATTGTGAGTATTTCATACTGATAAAGCCATCAATAACTTCCTACTGGACTGTATTTGCTCAGTTGAACCTGCACAGCTGGCTGGGATATCAGGAGGCAACTGATGAGGCATTCAAACAAACCAAAATAAACCAGGAAATCCCATGTTGCCTGCTAGAACCTTGACTGAAAGAATAAGCAAACACATAAAAAGTTTGTTGGTGCTTTTGAGGGGCTACCCGAAGCCAAAGTTTGCAAGTCCTCCGTCTTCCCTGCTGCATGGGAATTCAGCAGCCTCCGGAAAGACGACAAGATCAGGCCACAGACGGCACCGTGTGATTCCAAATAGGCTGCAAAAATATCTTGCAGCAGCTAATATAAACCATTTGCCACCTAATCATTCTGACATATTTATATTTTCAGAGGCACCACTGAAATGAAAATGAAATTAAAAAAGGCCTCTCTCAGAGGGTATAGTCTAGTGGAAGAAGCAGCTCTGCAAAGTCCCAGGGGCTTACTAAGTCACCGTTCCCTGAGACACTGAGGAAGAAGCTCTGCTTTTGCAGCCTGTCAGCTTTATGTTGAGTGTTTGTACAGGAACTTTGATCTCTTATTTATACATATTTCTCCAGGACAGGGAAGCAAGCAGAAAGAGAAATTCTATTTATATAAGTCTTTCTATATCCCAGAGGTCAAGAACAGCAATGTTTTAAACAAAGTGGGGGAATTTATCTTTGCCTCTTAGTTTGCAGGAGAGATGCATGTTTTAGATCATGCCTCCAGATGAGACTCAGGTCTACCAATATATGACTGAACGTGTTTTGTAGGTGACACTGCCGTAATTTCTCTGGGTGAGCTCAAGTGTATGTGACACTGGGACACATTCTGGGTTGTCTCCAGAGTCTCCTGGTTGCCTCAGCTGTCTTCAAGCAGGTTCCACCTGTTTTCTGACCTGGCAAGGAGATGAGCTAGTGAACCATAAGTAGGGTATTTCAAACTAAAGCTTAAATAGCCAGTTTAGCGTCAACATTCCTGTAGTCACTGTAGCCAATTTGCTTTTGGGATTAAGGTCAACTGAAGTAAAGCTTCAAGAATTCCTCAGGAATTCATGATTCTCTAAAAATAATTTAATTACACTGTGAGGACAAAGTAACCAAGCTGCAAAAACCCTCAAATTCTCTGTTTCCTACGTGAGCCCAACCTGAAATGTTCTTCTGACATGTCTTGCAAGCTGTTTGACTTTGCTGATTTTAACCAGGCAGGGATATACTGCCCTAAAGGGCTATCTTATAAAAAAACCATAGCAAGCAGCCAGTAGCTTCTGTTGAAGATAACAATCCATAAGATTGTTCGTATTTTCAAACATTACCTGAAAATACAAAGGAGGCTTCTGGAGCACTTTTGAAATAGAGAAATATAAAAATATGCAGTGTTTTATTTTAAAGATACTAGTAGATCTTAGAGAAATTCTTGGGAAGTGTTGGTTGTTTTTTTCAATTGCTGTTGGAAACATCTATATTGGTGTGCATTAACTTTTTTTTTTGTAATATCGTATCTTCCCCCAAATTTTGACTTGAGACATTGCTTTATTGAAAAGTTTAAAAATGCTAATTTAGTTTTTCTTACAAAGGCCCTTCATGTTTTCTTGCAAACTGAACATTTTAGTAAGATTCTTCCTTATTTTAAATTTTGTTTAAAAAAAAAAGAAAAGTGTTTGGATGATTTTTTTTTAAGGCTGCCTTGCTTGCAGTGGAAATAGCTCATGGAGATGAGACAATATTCAATCCAAACAGTTATGATCACATGATGATAACTGAAGTGTCACATACACAAATATATAATAATTAGCAATTAATACAGTGCAAAATTGGCAATTAAAACGAAATGGACTGGCATTGCTGAAGACCATAAAAAAACCTCATCACATGCTGACGTAATGCCTTTGTTTTTAGACAATAAAATAAACCACAAAGAGCATATTTCTATCATTTATGTGAAATCAAATAGGTTAATCATTTATGATTTTTATGCTTCAAAGCTGATGAGTGCTACATGCTGTAGAGAGATCTAAACCATTACTCTAAAGCCCAATGTACCATGCATGCTCCCTGCTGCTGCAGAGTCAGCCTCATCAAATTGGGCTTTGTCTAAAAGATATTTTAAATATATTATTGGATGAAAGGTGCTGCCTGATTATGCATAACCAGTATAAGAATGCTAGTTAGCAAAGGTACATAGCTCTTGGCATTTATTTCCTCTGAGAGCTCACATAATCAGAACTGGGAATACATACATAGAGACGTGATGCAAACCAAGTATTCCAGAGGAGATGTCACCGAGGTTCTGGGAAGATGAAACATGGAGCTGCACTAAACATTTCCACTCAAATTGCTCATCTGAAGCAATCACTAGCTATTATGTACACCCTTGTCTCTAAGCGGGTAGCAAGACAAGGAAAAATTTCAAAAAGGTAGAAGAGGAGAACGTAAACTGTATTAATGCACCAAACTTAAAAAGCCAGGTGGAATAAGTGGAAATATTGGAACAGGCAACACTTTCCTTCATTTAGCTGGAGAATTTAGAAGAGTTTCCTTCACTGATCCGACAGTCAGGAATTGCCTGTAGGTGAGCATTGATCTGTGGCTCAGATCAAGCCAAACGATGTCCCAATGTAAAGTGGCTCATGTTCCACTGAGCGGGAACCTCTCCTCTCTCTGATCCCATCTGTGTAAATGGGATCTAACTTATTCCTGACCAACGTCCAGCTAACATGGTATTGATCTTCCGTGGTGGAAATTTCTTGGCATTTGGGAGAAGTATTGCATGATCAGTCTTCCCTTTTGACAGGAAGGCTTCCCATTTACTTGGCTAAGATTTGATCAAAACATTAGGTAGAGTTTAATCCTCCATCAGCTCTACGCTCATTGCAGCTACCAGCAAAAGATGAAGGACTTTTGCTTGGGTGGGGGAGCGGTGGGGAGGGAGGAGGCTGAAATCAAGTATAAAACAATTGCAATGCCCAGTAAAACCAGGTAGCTATGGTTCTTTTCAGGGTTACCTCTGGAGCAACCTATATAAGGAATGCAACTGCATACAGTGACACACAACATGCCATAAATAATAATGGATCTTAAAAATGTAATTTTCTATCAGGAGTTTGCATGCTTGCGAAAGCTCATAAATAACTGCTGTTTATTCTCTACACGGCACTTTTGCAGTGGCTGATAATAGCTGAGTAAATGGTGGATGGGATGAATTCCTCCACTGATTTCAAATAAACCTTATGAGTTGGAGCAATAAAGAATGTTAAACAGTGTGCACAAAATAACATGCTGTTAGATACCATATATGCTGCTTCAGTAAACACTAAAGCATTTTAATCTTGGTTCCAACGTAGTAAACAGCAAGATAATAAGCTAAGGAAGAATACTATTCTTTAAAACTCTTTCAAATGCTTGTGCATGCTGTTTCCCTGTACTTGAGACTGCTGGCAGACGCTTCTGTTACTTTATTTCTGTGTCACTGCAATGAAATTGGCCTGAAGTTCAGATGAACGTATTCATTTCTCCTGAAATGTATTACTGTAACTTAAATCCTCTGTGGGTGAGCACAGTTGCAAGTGTAGCTCACAGCACACTCGGGTCCTGTCAGGAGCAAATGATAAAGAGGACCATGTCTCTCTGATAAAATCCAGCATGGCAGCAAAGATCAGAGCTTCCCACCTGAACTGAAGTTACAGCCCAGGGCCCTCTTGCTTGTGCTCTTTTAGCTCAGGAGTCGTATGCTGTGCTTGATGGCCCACCTGCAACAGGAATGTGTGGTCAAGTGTGGTCTTCTGAAGAGTCTGAATATTTGGCGTCCTACTTCCCAGGTAAATGCCCTGATCCCATGGACAGGGATACCAATGCTCCTGAAAACCAGCAGGAGTTCAGATGTGCTCAGCTTTCCCTATTGCCTAACACCAGGCAGCTCCAGCTCAGCACCCACCTCTGCTCCTCGTCCTTCTGATTTCCCACACACACTGAGAATCACACTGAGGAGGCTTCACGCTCTCCTTGTTTGCTTTATGATATGCTTAATGTACTGATCTCCACCCCCTCGAATCACCCTGTTGGGATCAGCTGCCTCACTTTACATACTGTGCTATCAAAGTTAAGATACTTCTCTGACTCTCTTCCAGCTTCAGCCTTATCTTTCTGAAACACTGAAGAGCCATAGGAAGGTGGAGGAACCAAAAACCTTGATGAAAGTCCCTTGGCCTGATAAGAAAGCAGCTTGGAATTCTGTGCCTGCTGCAGCGAGTAAGATGTTCCTCAGGGCCCCATGTATTGATTCATACTCAGCCCCCCTGCCTGTGTGCTGTACAGGGTAGTGAGAAAGAAGATGTTTTGTCTTCTGGGCTCCAGTGGTACCTCTGACTGAGCAAGGAACGTGTCCTGTACACGGAAAGTTAAATAGAAAGCATTTGGACAACTACACACGAGAACCGTGGAAGGTGTTTGCTGCTGAAAGGAAAGCTGCTGCATGCTATAGTGTTTAATGTAGGAAGAAAGGGAGGGAAGGGGAGGTGTTTAAGTCATTAAGTACTACTGGCTCTAGAGGTTGTAATACTTAAAAATTTTAATGGAGTAGTGACACTATTAGCCTTGTAATACGATGTGAGTGAGGTTAAAGGAATTGAAAGCATTTTCTGGGTCTTTGCCATTCTCATTAGCAGAAGTTCTTGAAGGTACTTGTGTTAATAAAGTAGAAGTAGTGGTTGATGCATAAGGCTAATGACCACTGTATATCCATTGAAGTGAATGAACCAAAACTCTTGTAAAGTCAAAAGTACATAATAAATACATTAATCTCCAAGCAAAGTGGAATGCTTGAAAGTGTTAGTGTAACTTAAGGTGCAGTGTGAAAGGGCACCCTGAAAATCTGTGCGATGAGTCCTCCCCTACAAAATCTAGGAGATCCTGTACTTCATTAAGTTTATTGCAGGCTCTCAGTTCAGCTGGGCTTTACAACAGCATGGTTTGGCAGTGGGTTTAAAAATAACTTAAAAAGCAACTATGTGAGCTTTGTGTAGCACACCACCGAGCAAATGCACTGACCTGCTGTGACATGCATTGAAATCCGTTCCCCTCTTTGATTTCATTATGCTATGGTGATGCAGCATGTTCCTGGGCCTGAACTGAGACATGTGGTGGCCCCTCGTTCACTGAAGTGGTGAAGGGTTGCCCCCTGTAGGGAAGGAAAAATATAATTCAGCCACCTTCTGTTTACATCAGGTTTCTTCTGCTGATGTCTGGGTGGAGCCTGGCAGGGCCTGAGCTTGGGAGTCCCTGAAGTAGCCTGTTGTAGGACCATGCCACCTAGGATCTGCCAGGGACTGAGAACAGAGGGAACAGACAGGAAAAAGATCATTTCAATGCCCTAGATTTTTTTTTTTTATGGTCATCCATAATAAATAAGCAACTTTTGATTTATTTAAGGTGCATTATAAATTCGGAGATTGAAGATGTTTGCAAAAGCAGTACAATATCTTCAGTCAGAATAGCATGACTTCACAAAAATCTGGACTTTGGATTTAAGTGACAAGTATGACAGTGAAGATTAGGTTTCAACTTCTGCAATGCTATGTCCTACTTTAAAGGAGGTTGTCTCAAAGGAGTTGGTCTTTACAGTTCAACTGTCCTATTGGTTTTTGCATGATATTTGGCTAGCAAAGGGTTTCAATGATCCACTTCCATGATAGCTCTTTGAGCAAACCAATCTGCGGGAGCAATGTCTTTTTAATCCCCAACAGTAAGATGACCCTAAGTGTTTTAACCACATTCATGTGTTGCCAGCAATTTTTATGCTATTGATACAGATGGTATGGATAAGACTCTCTTTATCCTTCCTTTAGAGCTAAAACCTGTGCTGGTATCCACAGTGTTTGAACAGTCTGGTTTTAATAGAAACATGAAAACACCATATGGAGCCAGACAACCATTTCCTTCCTTCAGTGTGTTTGGTGAGTTTGAGTTTACTTTAACATGACATCTTATAAATCATGTATCATGTAGTGACCATATAAGGTTACCTTTTATTGAAAGGATATTGGTGTTGAGAGCTTGCTATGCTTGGGTATTTATTAAGGAAATGAAAGATCTCTAGAACATATGATACACCTTGCATTGCTAAACATTATTAGTTTACCAACAGAAAAGTGTTTCTCTCTCTCACCCCTCTGAGCCTATGAGATAAAATACTGGAATAAAATTTGCCCTTGGATTAAAGTCTGATAGTGTGTACATCCTGTTGGAGTCACAGGCTATTTGACAGCGCGTTTTGAAATCACTCCCAGGTTCATGTTTTATGCAGGAAGGAAACATACCTGTGGAGATAGCCTCAGGCAGTGGTAATTAAAATATGACCGTGTGCCACATGACCTTAAGGCATATTACTGCTTCAACCCTTCACCCTGCAGTTGTTAAAATACTGGGCTTGGCTTATTAACAAAGCACCATCTCTATGTAAGAAACGTGCTGGGGGAAACAGGTCTATCGTCTTCCCCTTTGTAGGAAGGAAGCAGTAAGCGATAGCTCAGTTCATTCAGTGACAATGTAATATCTGTCCATTTTCTGCTGTGGCAGCTGCAGAATGCCTAAAGCAGGTGGTGCAGCATAATGAATCCATCAGTTTTGGAGAGAAAGCACAAATATAGAGGTAGTGGCAGAATAGAAACATCAAAGTACAGGTTCCCATGCACCCAGTCTCTTAGGCCCCACAATTTTCTCTGAGCTCTCACAATAATCAAATCCGAATAATGTGTCCCTGGCTTCTCTTGTGTGTGTTGGGCTGTTAACTGGAGAGATCCACTGTTTCAGGAAGAAAGTCTTGATTCTCTCCTGGGAAAACCTGCTGCCTTGCAGGGAGAGGGGCTACTTTCATGTGTGACCCTCTTACCACCCATGAAACCATTCAGATACAGATCTCTCAACCTGCATCTCATCAGGGTGTGTAATGTAAAGTGACAAGGCTTTTGCAACGTGTTGGGCTTGACTGTTCCATGACAGCAATACTTGATTTCCTCGAGCTGCTTTTTAAGAAAACAGGATTTCCGAGCGCTTCTCACAGGCACTAAACTCACTACAAAAGGAAAGAAAAAAAATAACCAACGCAAATAAAAGAAGGCATTTCCTTTTGATATCACTTAGAAATGTTCTTTTCTAAATCACTACTGTGTACAAGTAATCCTCACAGTAGCTCCTAATGCTCAGGAGGTAATAAATATGGTCTCTCTTTACAAATAGGGAAGCAAAGGCTAGGAGAGCTCTCCAGGTACATACTCTAACCGTATTAGAGCCACGTTGTCAAGCACTGAGCCCAGACATTTCAAAAGACCCAAACACAGGACTTACAGATTGGCAGAACTTGGTAGCTCCCAGTTGGAGTGTTCTGGGCAGATCTTCCCAGGCTCTCCATGCAGCTCGGAGGACACTCATGATTAACGGTCTCAAGGAAAACCTGGCTGGAGCTGGAGTTGGTGTTGGTGATGATCGGCAACTGGAATTTGTCATTACTCGTTCGGTGGGGTTTGTGCTGGGTGCCAGTGCTGGGTGCGGAGGGGCCTTGTGTTCGTTGCACAGGCAGAGCGACAGAGCGCGTTTGCTTATGAATGGGCATGCTCTGGGACAGTCCTTGTTTGGTTCCACATATGTACACACGCACTACATCACACTACATCCATAAAGAGTGTAAATAGACTTGACACAGCAAAAGGGTAACCAGAGACAAAAGTGGCAGCAGAGTAAATCATCTACTACCCACAGCCTCTCTGTAGACAAATCCTTAATGTTTGCAGACTCTGAGGCCAGCAAATAAAGGGCATTCAGAAGTACAAACCACGGTTAATGACTTTATTACAAATGCTGACTGTGCTTTCCTTACATTCCTGTTTGTTTGCTTTGTCTTCTTTGTTTCCTTGCTATTTCATGGAAGCTCATCCCGTTTCATTTGCATGTGATTTCCTATAAATAGCTGTGCTCTGTTTTATGGATTCATGTTTAAAGTTCTGTTTACTTCAAAGGCAGAGGGACTTCAGACATTCTTAGTCTACTTTTGGCAGGGTACTTCAGACATCTGGTTTGCTCTTGTCCCATGTACAGAGGAGCCAGGCGCTAACTCAGATCACTGAATGACCTGTTTGAAGCTCGCACCTCTTTCTGAGATTGCTTTCCCCATCTGTCCTTCTCTCACTCACTCTCCTGTTAATGATCAGTCTTTCCTCACTTGTGTTGCACCTTACAAGGACTGCAGGCTGTGCAGTGGCTCTGTGGTTAGGCACAGAGGAGCTAGAAGTCCAGTCACTTCTGTGGCACCATTTGAACATCACTTCTCCACCTGTGATGATTAGAGATTCACCTTATTCAAGACGGGATGAAGCATGGACTTTCCTTACGATTTCTGAGCTTTTAAAGTATCCCAGTTGAGGCAGCTTCAACACACTATGTAAACTTGCACATCTTCTTAGCAGCTAATGAAATACTATACATTAGCACCTGGAAGCTGCTAAGTGATTGTAAGTGCAGGGTCCAATTTAGCCTTGGTGTAGTTGTCATACTTTTTGGTTTAAAATCACTTTCGGAAGTGATTTTAGGCTTCATTTGGACTGAAAACAAATCAAGCCATTTCCTGCAGAAGCTGAATTAAACGACATGGGACTTATTCAATCAGTGTAATTTTTAAACGCTCATTAGAACCAGTGACCATTGGAGGGCAACGGCCAGAGGTTATGGTCTAGAGCCATGGTTAAATCTGGTTTGACATACAGGTACGTAAACCATCACTTAGGATTTCACAGTTAAGTTGATGCACACCAGCTGAGGATCTAGCCTCCTCCTTTTATAACTGTCACTGCTGAAACATAGTAGATAACTCTAAAAAAAACTTTGGAGATCAAAAATATCAGTCAGTGCATGCATCTGTCTATCAGATTTACTAAGTCTGTCATTCCAGCAGTATGATTTCCTGGTTTGCTCATGTGAGGTAGCAAGATCCCTATAGCACTAGACACAAGTCCAGGGGAAACAAAGTGTTAAATGTGCAAAAATTGTTTCCCTCTTACTCCTCATATTCTAATACAGCAAAAGGGCAGTGGAGAGAAGATTGAAAAATAAGAGCCAATCCTTAAAACAGAGTTGTGATCAGTAGAGCATAAGCAGTGGTTCAGAGTAAATTTTATGGAATTACAGGCAAAAATTCCATTCAGATATGCATCACAGATTAAACAGAAAACAAAAAAGCACACAATGAGCTCAGAGTTATATTTTCCAAGTGAAAATATATTACCACAGCTTAAAATGACAAAATATCAGAAAGATTTCCACTTCATGGTATATTATTTTATATTAGAAGACTTTAAAAGTGCTCTGGGCTGAGTTCAGAAGGGAAATACTTGGATTCATTATTTGATACCACCTTATATCCTGCGGTAGTAAAACAGGGCTTGCATTGTCCTCTTGGGATTGCTTTGAACAAATGTAGCCTGTATGAACCCCATGAACTGTTGGGGGACAGACTTTTACAAGGGCGGTTCATTCTGACCTTATTTTCTCGGATGCTCAAACTCATCGAGTGAACTGTTTAGTTTCACTCCAGACAGAAAGTAGTTGGTGGCTTTTGCTTCCCTCCACCAGGTTTTGCTCATCAAAATGAGCATAATGCCTCATTCCCCTATAACACCACAGTGAACCCAAGTGAAAAAGAATAAAACCTAGGCATTTATATGAAAATGTATTATGGAATCTGCTTGGTGATGCAAAAAGAAAATTAAACCCCTGGTTGATAACTTGGATTGCCTTACTGGTATGACATTTTACAGCAATAATTATTCCTTTCTGTGAAACCACACTTTCTTAGGAAGATTTTAATTAGAAAGTTTCTCTTTCTGTCTCTTGTACTCATGGTATCGAAAGGAAGTCCCTCAGGGTCCCTTCCATCAACTTATAGATAAAGTGCTTTCTGCTTTACATAACATATGGATGTCTGACACTGAAGAACAGCACAGTTTTGTGTTGTTTTCTGATTAGGCCATACCACATCTTGTCTGCATTGTTTTTTTGTAGTAGGTAGTAGGGTATTTGAATGTTATAGCGAGAAGCACTGAGTATAGGAATAGGATGAAAATAATCCAAAGCACCCTTTAATAATGGTCTGGAGTTGTGTTTTTGCTGCTTAAGACATATGAGGATTTACAAAGAGGCATTTTGGAGACATATAGAGCTCAGAAGATTGTCCTAACCTGTATTTCTGATGCAATCAATTTGTTTCTATAAACATAAACTACTTCCTCCAGAATATGAATCAAAGAACCTGCCAGTGTATTGGAGTTACTTAACTATTAGAGGAGGCTGCTGGTATGTTAGTCTTTGTGGCAATAAAATCTCCTTAGGGAATGAAAGCAAATTTATGGCCTATTACTACAGCATGTTTAGTGTTTTCAGACCTAGCTCTGGGTCTAGGGGATTATTTTTTTCCCTTACAGTTTAATTTATTAAACATAGGTAGATTGGGGGATTCGTAGAATTCATGGGATTATAGAAAAGTGGACTGGAGGAGAGTCTCTAGAGGTCATCTAGACCATTCCCTGCTCCAGGACAACATCAAATTGTACATGGAACTTCTCTAAGTGATGGAGACTCCACAGAATCCCTGAGGAGTCTATTCCATTGTGCAACTGTCTGTAACACTGGAAATTTTTTCCTAATGCCTAACCTTAAACTCTCTTCCTAAACTATAAGCCATTTGTTTCTTGTCCTATTCACCATGGTCACAGAGAAGAAACTGTCCGAATTCTCTTTACAACAATCACTTACAGATTCAAAGATCACTGTTGTGTTTTGCATCAGCCTTTTTCTCTCTAGACTATGCAGGCCCAGCTCTTTCTCCTAGATCACCGGATTTTTGGCTGTTGCTCTCCCTTGAATGTCATTGACCCACATGTTCCTTAAAGTTAAGTGGCCCAAAAGCTAGTCTGGATGCAATGTCCTGAGGTCTTACAAGTGTTGAGTAAAGAGAAAAAAAATTATTCTACTTAAGTGCTTGTGTTTGTCTTCAGACCAACTGTAACACATAGATCCTTACCTACAAAGCTGTAGTACCAAGTCAATTATTATTAACTTTTAATTTAAGTAGCAGACTAGTGTTGAGTCATTGTATAACAGTCACTTTGCTTGACTTGCATCCTATTTTTTGAGACTATTTCAAAATGGTCAAGATCTGGAACTCTAGTCCTTTCCTGCAGCAGATGTGGGACCTCTCCTAGTGATGGGCAATGTGTGATTTAATAGCACCACAATGTCTTCTATCATCCAGTTCATTAGCAATGAATAGTATCAGACCAAGAGAGACCTCTGTGAAATCCACTTCGTGCAGCCTTTGACAGTGAACCATTGATAATTCTTCTCTTCAGTAGGGCTTTCTAACCA
This sequence comes from Rissa tridactyla, assembly GCF_028500815.1. Taxonomy (NCBI): domain Eukaryota; kingdom Metazoa; phylum Chordata; class Aves; order Charadriiformes; family Laridae; genus Rissa; species Rissa tridactyla. The sequence goes on from NC_071469.1 coordinate 61,721,288, forward strand.
GTTTTGCACTCACTCTCTAGTAGGTTTCCCCTAGTCCACATTTTCTTCTCTTATTTATCAGAATGTTATACGAGACAGTGTCAGAAAACTTACTAGGCTCAAGATATATGACATCTACTGCTTCTTCCATGTCCGCAAGCTCTATTATCCTGTGGGGGAAGGAAATTTCATTAGTGTGACACAATTTGTTCTTGACAAATCCATGCTGCCCGTAACTCATCTCCTCGTTATCTTCTAGATGCTTACAAATAGTTTCTTTGATTATTTGTTCCAGCATTTAAAGTAATACAATTAGAAGAGTTGTCAATTAAACATCTTCTTTCTGTATCTTGTGGCACATTCATTACCTGAAACTGCACCAAGATGTGAATTTTGTCAATTTGCCCTTGTCCTAATAATGGTAGAAATAAAGCTGCAGCTCTCTTTGCTCCTTGCCTGGAAAGACTGTGCTCTGCAATGAAGTCCATGGTCTGGTTACAGCCTCCTTTCCTGGACACATTTCTTCTTTTCTTTCTCTTTTTGCTTTAATAGGGAAATTTAATCGGAGACACTGAAACTCCACAGGCTTAATTTTCTCTTTCGGATCCAGCTGCAGCAAGCCGGGTTTTGCCCTGTGGGGCAGAGTGTGCAAGTCCTCCTTCACCTGGCTGGTGAGACTGTGAGGACTTGCTCTGCTGTCCTCTCCTGCCAGAAGTGGCATTGCTGTACGCTCCCACTGGGAAAGCGCTGATGCTCCCTGTGCACTAAACAGCAGGGAGAAAAACCTGTTTCTGCTGGTGGGGGACCTGGCAGCGTGGTTCCAGGAACAGGGCTACTGGGATTGCTGGAAGGGTCAGGAGGAATCAGAAGGGGACGGAGAAGTACGGGCTGATAAAGCCCTTAATCATTTCCCTTTCTTTGCAACCCAGCTAGGAACAAAACATCTGAGATTTCGTCTGGCAGAGTCATTCTTTCCTAACCCTGGTTTTCTTTAATCATCTAACAAGATACATACAAGCTGTAAGGCTTGTAAGAGCCCTTTGTTATTTATTTCTTTGCATTCAATAATCACCTCTGGTAAATATTTATTGCATGATGTGGCAGGCAGAATAGAGTGACCTTCCCACTTCCCCCTTTGCCCTCAGCCTCCCCTTGGAAGGAGGCAGGCATGATATGTCCCTTGACAAAGAACTTTCTCCCAGCCCCCAGCCAACTTCAAAAGCCACTTGCTGTGATCTAAGAGGTTAATACCAAAAACACAGTGCAACCCTCGCCAATAAATCTCCACTAACTGGTCCTAATCTTAAGTACAGAAATGTTCTACCTTTTCTCTGCACAAACAAAAAGAAAAATAAAGAGGGGGTACAAAGAAATTGTATAATGTACAACTTTATCGGTTTTCAGGGACTTTTATTGGGTGCTGCCCTATATACAAACTTATAAATTGAATACAGTGGTATGTCTCCCAGCATCAGCTTCAAGGATATAAGCATCAAGCCAATTACACATAATCCTTTTTGATAGGGCATATTAGGCTCTGAAAAGGGTAAACACAAATACTCTGAGAAGGGTAAACGTAAATAAAAAGATAAGCCATGTGGTCTACTCCACAGCCAGGCAAAGCGAATGAAGATTTCTCTTCACCGACTCTCCCTACACTCCCCAAACCCTCCCCCCAAATTAGATTGTGCAAGGTTTAAGATGTGCGCCTAGACAAAGGGAGAGTAAGGAGCATCCTACACTGCCATGTGTCTGAAGCTTTCTATTATTTAGCAGAAATCATTAACCATTCCTTTGTTAGACCAGGCTGCCTGTGAAAGCAAGTTCAAGCAAATCCGTTGCTGCATCCAGCATGCTTTACACAAGGGAACTACAGCTGTTTGGTGCAGATGCTATTGTACAAGCACTGAATTGCTACTATTAAAGCTTTAGCCAGCTGTAAAAATAAGAAGAAACTGCATCCATTTAATTATTTTTTTAATTTGTGTATTTAATTGAAATAATTCCTTTGCCTTTTTGCTACTCCTTATAAAATTTATCTTCCTATTCCTCCACTTCCACTATTGTTTTCCTCCAAGGCTTTGCAGATGGCATGAAGTAGAGCTACTTCCATGTTCAGGATCTTGGAGATGTATCAAATCCTCTGCTGTTAGTTTTGAAAAAATTACCTTCCAGTACGGGAAATCAAATATATTTTCTTGAAGTTTATGTTGAGCTGCAGATTTGTATCTTTTAAAGGAAGCTAATGAGCTTTCTGGTTTTCTCTGGAAAAATATGCCAGGCAGTGTTTAGGGCATAGATGAATTACAATGAGAGTTTTTGTTGAATGTCAGAATGGAAAAAAATAAACAGGCCAATACAATAGATGGTGGATTTGATGTGTTTGCCGTTGTGGTTGGTTTCTCCATCCATGTTTAAGGGGGACACAGCAGCACTTCTCTGACTAACGTCTTGTTGGTGTGTTGGACATTTGAAGGAACAGAGTAATGTCTGGATTGGTCTTTGATATGTGTTGATTTCAGTAGCTTGCTGTTTGGAAGGGACTTTACAGATAGCCCCTTGCAGTTGGTAAGAGATTTTCCATGGCACAAGTGGGCTTTTTTGGCTTAGGGCTTGGTGCATGAGCTGCAAGAAATAATTCCCTGGAGAAAAATGTTGCCTCTTACTTTGAAAGCAAGCTGCTGTGAGCAGATCACTATTTGAAAGTATTTGTTGTGTTTTAAATACTTCTTGCCTGCATATCACTTGTGAGGAGATAACTGAATCACTATCATCTACAGCTCTTCTTGTTCAGTTAAACAGGACCTAACTCTACCTGAAGGTTAAGCTGGTATCTCTGCCTTGGAGAACTGTACTCAGGACTACACATGGGATTTACACCACTCTTTTCCCTGGACTCAGCAGTCTGAAATATGTTTGCATCTGGCCCAGATGCACTAGTACACCATAGCTCGAGAGCAAACAAAAAGGTGAGACAGATTCTTTGATGGGGTTGTCAACACTGTTGTGTCCAGGTGCCATCTGGGATAATGAGATGAAAACCTACTGACTAGCAAAGCTGTGAAGATGCAGTAGGAAAAGACCATCCTTAACTTGCCTAGTCTTTTACTTGCTTCCTTAGTCATTGGCCTCTCTGGCACAGGAGAGGAGCTCTCTCCTTGAATCCTCCATTCGCTCAAGGCAGTGCAGTTCTTACTGGATATGAATCACCAAATATATGAGCTCAACCTTCCCTTCCCGTAGGTATTCCCGTGAGCAATTCACGAGCTCGCCTGCATGCTTGCAGGAAGCCAGTGTTCCCTGGGCTAAAATGCATGGCAAAATTAAATCATTTTTAAATTGGAGTTACTGCTAGTAGGAATTTTTTCACCGAGCTCATCATGTTCTGTTTCACATGCAAATCTCTCTCCTCAGTTCAGGACAAGCTGTTGTTTCTTTAACCTTCTTTTAAGTAGGTATTTTCTCTCATTTCCTGTATATCTGACATACCTGACCACAGATCCTTGTTATTACTAACATTAACACTCATAATCATAGTAATAACCATCTTCTTCATTTACACAGCACCATTAGCCAAGCCTCCCAACCAGTTAGGGAAGGAATTAGGTCTTTTCATTAGGAGGCTAACAAACTGAAGGCGTGACAGGACACAGTATAATTACTAGAATATCAGCAGCGTGGGAAGCGAATAGGTAAGCAGTGTAAAGTGATTAGTTCTGGAGAGCTCATCTAGGGAGATTTTTCTGGAACTTCTCCCCAGGAAAAGAGAGAGGCCATTGAGAAACATACGGTCTGCCAGAGAGCAGTGCATGCTTGCGTGTATGTCTTCAAAGAACAGCTAAATGGCCAGCACTCCTGAATTTCAGTGAAAGTTAGATACGTGACAGCTCTTTGAAGTGTTTTCAGGTTGCCTGCTTGGGGGGACTGAGGGACAGAAACACTGCTCTGGCAGGTAAGTTCAAGAGCACGTGAAATAGTTATATTTATTTGTTTGGGTTTGTATTAGTGCCCCAGGTAGGTCTAGTGTCCAGAAATGATAGTGCAGAAGCTTGAGTCAATGAATATGAATGTTTCTCTCTGATTTCATTGCCTGCTCTGGTCAGGGTGACCTCATTCTTTGTTCCTGCGTGACACCTTGTGTACTCTTTCGTTGTTCAGTGATTACATTACAGGCATTACACAGCCAAGCCTTTGTTACCGTCATTTAAAAAAAAAAATAAATTCCCATGCTGTTTTCTGCAATGCCGTAAGACTGTTTGCAAATTAAAGTCAGTGGAGAGTGCAACAGGCTGCTTGCTCAGCAGTGCGAGCGGCGGGGAGCGGAGGCTCCCTCTGCACTGTCCGTGCCTGCTCTGTACACAGCCCTTTGCCCGCGGTGTGATAGCGGGAGCCAGTGCTCTTCCAGATTTCCTCAGGCCTGCGTCTCCTCTTTCTCTGCTGCTGGCAACTCCACCGGTGCTGTTTTGTGCCCTTTGGGTGCATGTAATCATGGGACAGGGCTGTGAAGACATGTAAATGTCTTGTAAATGAGTATTTGGAGGAGTCGCATGCAGGTCGAAGCTCTGCAGAGGTCAGCTCCTTGCGTGTTAGCAACTCCTTCCTGCAGTGCAAAGATCACCTTTGAATCTTTTTTTTCATGCTGCACCAAAGGTTGGGGACAGCTTCCTTCTGCTCTGCAATCTTTTCCACCACCCAGAGAAACAACTGCAGCACTTTTGTCTTTCTTCTTCAAAGTCACCCCTTAGTGCTCCATTCTTCCCTTGCCTCCCTGCAGACGGCTTCTTTCTAGAATTGCTGGCTCCCAGTTTTGCTCCCTGTCAGCATATTGCCTGCCTGCGCTTTTTGTCTAGCAAGAGCCAAACTTATTATTCAATCAAAACTCAGCAGGAGTTCTGCTGAATTATTGTAAACTCACTGGGGCAAAAGCTGTGCCTTCCTATTCAACAGTGAGATACCATGCATATTGATTGTGGCTGGGAGAAAATAAAAATGAATACATTCATATTGATTACATGTGTTCTTACTCACTATTAGACTCACTGCATGGCCCCAGTAGATTTATGGTTTCCCTTTATGACTATTAGCAATAAATCAATTATTTTTTTTCCTTCTCCTTTTCCCTTCCCTTTCCTTTAAGTGTTCTGTAGAATGAGTTTGAATAAAGAGAGCAGATTATAACATAACTTGTAGGAAAGTTCGATGAGCTGCCTTTAATTTCCCACTCACTTTGAAAAATGCCTCCTTGACACATGTGTGAAACCCACACATTCCTCCCACATGCAGTTCAGATGCTCTGGGCCCACCAGACACAAGTTTTGTGCATTGATGCACTTTTTCTAATGAGCATGCGATTTCTTCTCCAGTATAATTATGACAGATATTATGACTGGGGACCAGACATGCAGAGCAATCCTACTCTTCCAACCTGTGAAACCACAGACATTTGCATAATTCCAGGTACATATTGGAAATGTCAGAATTTTAAGCAATATGACCTTGCTTTTTATTTTCTTTTCCGAGGCTCTGTTTTACGTCGCAGATCTGCTGCAGTGAATGGCATTGTGCAGACTTAATTTCCAGGCCTTTGGAGAGCAAGACTTTGGTTCACAAGCAGGAATTGAACCATCCAAGTGCATTATGCCTGTATTGCAATATCAAATTGATGGCATAGAGCTCTGAGCTCTGAGCAAGGCTGACATTTCTGTCTGTCAGCCACACAGAGCAGATTTGAACTGGATTGACAAACCGGAGGGAGGCAGAAAAGGGCGAGAAGGGTGCCCTCCCAAAGCAGAAAGGTGGCGAATGGAGTGACACAAAGGTAGAATGAAAGGGCTACAGTTTATGAGAGTGGGCTCTGGAGAAAGAAACAGAAATATTGAAGGGTGTGAATATTGGTAGAGGTACAGTTAAGTGAAAAAGAACATAATGAAGAGGAATGGACAAGGCAAAGAGAAAGTTCATGCCCAATATCCTGGAAAAGATACCCTGCTGTTGACATCTGCTAGGCTCAGGAGGAGTCTCCCTCAGAAAGATGGCGAAATCCCCTCACTCAACGCATTTAAAAATAGACTAAACAAAACTCAGTGATCCAGACTCTCATCCCCGTACTCACATGGGGCTGTAACTCACTCCAGCAGTCGTCCTTCTGAAGCCTGGGAACAGTTGCAGAACAAGAGGGTCTGAGCTGAGTGCAAGGCAGAAATCTGGTCCCGGGTACTGCAAACAGTGATCCTGCATTGTAGCAGACACGGATTAGATGAATTATCAGCTCTCCATCACCAGACCACTGATTTGGCACATTGCCTTGGTATACGCCTTCCTGCATAGGTGTGAATTCCAGGGAAAAACTTAAATCAAAGCATATAGCAAAGGGCTTTGCAGGATCAGGACCTGGAGGGCTGCATACAGCAAAATACAGGAGCACCCTGTCTCACTTCCATTCAACCTCAGCAGATCTCTGATAAATGTATAAACTAACTTTCCTCCTTCTTTCACGGTTCTGAGTGATGACAGTATCTTTACGATCTTGAAGAGGAAGTAACCATGTGCTGATAAACATCTCCTCTCCAAATGTACTTAGTAAAAAGACACATTCTTTTGTATACATATAATTACAGGAGAACAGATTTTGTCCAAATAATTAGGTAATTTAAACCGTGCAGTCTTTCCCAAAGAACTATATTTAACCTTCATTTGAATTTAATTTACACATCACAGTGCCCCTTAAGCAGTTCTGTAAGCCAAAACACTGATCAAATATTTTTTAAATGTCAAATGTTGCTTAATTGTGGATAGCACCGAATTTGTTTTTAGAGATAACTGCTTTTGATCTGCTGCTATTTTTCGCCTTTCCCATTGTCATGTTCCTCTTCATCAGAGGTTTCCTTCAACTGTTTAATCCATACAACACCAGAGTTTCTAGACAACTGAAGAATTCAAAGAAGATATGTGGGGGAACCCTTCAAAAGTTTCACAGAGTATTAAACAGGATACAGATTAGTGTCTTACCACTACAGACCCCAGAACTTGGAAGGAAAAAAAAAATTTAAAATTCAAGTATTACTAAACGATTATAAAATTTTTGCATGAATTAAGACGAGTGCTGTAAAGGATAATCTTACAGCACTAATATAAATCTGCATAGCTTTATTGGCTTTAATGCACCATGCACCTATTCTGATTTACACATCTCAGGATCTGGTTCTGTATATCTAAAAGTGTCTTACACTGCAGGGACACAGATAATTTTTCTCCTGACTTGCTCTTTCCTATTGTCTTGGACCTGTAAATTATATATATTAGGTTCAAAAGCAGTGCAGTAAAAGTAAACAGCAAGAGACAGAGTCTCACAGTTTGAATGAATTATAACACAAACTACAGTAGGTCTGACCTACATTAAACTGGTTCAGTAGAACAAGCCTTGTATGAAATGGCTTGTATTTCAAGGTTGTCTCTAAGGTTGATTCTTAGTTTTAAAAAAAAAAAAAGGCAAAAAGGAATGATTCCAAATGATCACCAGGGCGCTATCGGTCTCTTTGGAACAAACAAAAACTAAAGTATGCTCCACAGCTCAGCCATAAAAACAATAGAGCAGGAAGACTTTCCTGTAGCAGCATCTCCCACTGGGTGATAGCAATTGAAAGTACTTACGATGATTATGATTAATTTCATTAGTGCTCGATTCACTTTAATACTTTTCTCCCTCTATCTCTGAATGCAGATAATTTTTCCCTGTAAGTAAATCCAGGGTGACAGTTTAATAGGCTCAGACATGCTTAGATCTGAAATGAGACTGTAATATTAATATACTATTGACCAGTTATGGATTAAGCAAACTGAGGGCACACTTAAGTAAATGACTTCAGAGGGACAAGTTAATGTGCTAAGTGGTTCACAGGCAATGATTAAAAATATTCTTAATTTACTTGGAAATTAATAGGTTTCTTTAATTAATCTAATAAAGCCAGTCTATGGTATGTTACAAATTTGGTGCGTGCTTTAAAGGAAGATGCCGAGTTGCTGAATCTGGAAATCCCTGTGTTGCTTATCAAAGAAAGGAAATGGTCATATATAAAGCCAGCAGATAGCTGGAGTTTCCAACAGGCCATCTTCTTTTCCACAAGTGTGGTTACATTTATCCATTGCATGAAAGCATTATGAATCTAGACGTTAAAAAATCAATAGCATCAACAATCCTATATGTTCATTTAGAATCCATCCAAGTATCTTTGGGGATTAGTAGCGCATTTCACAGCTATATCTAGTCAAGTGAGCATATTTTTCCTCCATCAGCCTTGCATCTTTCAAATCCAATTGATCAACCAATTAAAAAAAATTAACTGCAACAGAATTTTTGCAACAACAGCAGCCTATATGCCAAGAAGTATTAAAGCCTTGCAAAGGGAGGCAGTGGGATGATGAAATCAGCTAAAAACTTTGCATGAGTTTGATTTACCCAGAAGATGCTCAGATGATATGGTTATCTGAAATGTATTAATAGCCCACCACCGCCAACTTTATACTGGAGAGATTAATTTAAAAGATAGTGCCTCATTTATAGTCTTACTGTGGTCTATATTGCAAAGGCACTGAGAGGCTCCATCTGCTGAACATTGTTCATGTGTCAGAACGGGATCCTCCTGGCCCCCAGAGCTGTATAAACTCAGAAAATGGCTCTGTATGTGCTCATACCTGAGCAGTTATCAGGGAGTCATACAGAGCTCATTAGATGCTCTGAATTTGCAGTAGAGTAGCCAAAGTTCGTGGTCTTTGCCTGACCTCTTTGTGGCATGTTCAGCTCACCCAGCCCAAGTGGAGTTCCTCTAGTGGAAAGTTGCACTATTTCCAGAGTAAAGTTAGGCCTATCCAACTTGACCTCATCAAATCCCACTCTGGTGATTACCTTTTCTTTAGCAAATCAAAACAGAAGCCTTCATTATCTTTTGACCCCTTTTCCTAGCATCCTATCATGTGATCATTCCCACTTTAATGATGTTGTCTGATCTGAGAAGGCTGCCATTGTACAATTCTGAAAATCAGAAGTCCTTTGATTTAACCACTTCAAGGCCCAAGGAAACTATGAAACAGGGACCAAAGGTTCCAACTTCTCCATCTCCCCCCTTTTTTTCCCCTTGCCCTAATTACTGCAAGATAGCATCCTTTCTCTGGTTCCCATCAGTTTTCACATCCACATAGCCAAGCAGGAGATGCTTCTCTGGCACGTCTTACCTGTTCCTCAGCGAACCACATGAACTAGGGAAAATGACTGTCTTCCCCCAACTCACTGGGAGAAAGTCATTATCAAAAATGTCAGACTAGCACATTTCTACTTCCCTGGCAGAAGCTGCCATGTACTCCATGACCTGGCAGCCATGAGGAGTGTCTGATGGAGTGATGCACAAGTGTGGACAGTACACATTAGCTGTAGGAGGGAAAGAAGAGGAGGAGGAAAGGATGTTTGACTTAGGACTCCACGTTAAAACTTCTTGTAGAACCAAGCCCTAGCTATTGTTTACATTCAGCCTTCTTGCCCCAGGAACATTTGCATTGGAAAGCTTTCAAAGTTTTCCTTCCAAGTTTGAAAAAAAAATAATAATAGTAATGCTACCAGCGTTGAGAAAAACTTTTTGGATTCGTTCCATTTACCATGTATGTGTATGTGTGTGTGTATGTTTGCATGGCAGGTGGGGAAGGAGGAGAGGGAAGTACTTTTAACTTGCAGACAGAGTCTCCAGTGGGTGGAAAAGGCGTTTGAAATCCATGGGTTACAACTGCTGAGGATCTGGCCCAGGCAGCTGTAATGTTGTGCGGAGCTGTCGTTTGTGGAAACCTGAATGTAGATGTATAGAAGGAAAAGCTGAAAGAGATGTTTGGTAGCCGGACCTGTTTCTTTCATGTGTGAAGGACAGCTGCGCAGCTGCAAGAAACGATGCCTGCAAACTCATCGGATATGTGCATTTTCTCTCTCTTTTGTGGGTCAGATCACAACAGTTAACTTCTCTGAATGTTTGTGGTGAGTTTAATCTGAGGCGTGTCTGCTTCTTTGCATTTGCAGCTGAGGGTGGCAAATAAAATGGCTAAGTATTGCTGTAGGCAATTTTGTCTCCAAGCCTGGAATGAGGCAGCCTTCGAGAGGCCTTGAAAATCCACTCTTCTGAGTAAACCACAGGTAGACGGGGCTTGCTGCAGGCAGGCTTTGCAAATATGCCTTCCTTTTTGGAAAAAGAAAAAGAAAAAAGAGAGAATCACAGTATCTTGTTTCCTTCATGTCTGAAATAAGCTGAAACAGGGCAGCTTTGCATTCCTGTGTTTACAAACATGGCTATGGTGAAAAGAGATTATCATTAGAGTTAGCTTCATGCTAGTGATTCTTCAGGTCTTTTATTTCAAATGATTGCTTCCTGGATGCATTAGGGTTTCAAGGCATCATTTGATTGCAAGAGGCATGAAAGTCCATAAATCAATGGCCTGCAAAAGGCACATGAAGGGGAGGCAACTCTTATTCTAAGTTTTCTGGAATGGAGAAAAATCTGGATTAGAGTCCTAAGGACAGCTGTGGGTCTTCAGGGGATCAGCAGAAAGACGTTAATGTGAAAACAATGTTAAATACCATCTCTTATTCCTTGTCATCTCATTCACCTCTCCGGAAAGCCATGGTGGTATAATGAAGAGGGAGATAAGGTGACACTTCAGGTTTTGTTCATAGCTCTGCTACTAACCTACACAGGGACTGCACTAAATCTGTTTGCCTAAGAAAAAATTTCCATAGAATTGGTATCTCTATAAGACAGAGTTCTCCTTTTTTAGTGTGACATTTATCTAGCATAATTTCTATATAACTATTCTTAGATACATCACATTTCTTAGAATAAGTAGTCTTCATTGAAGATACCACAGCAGTTTTTATTGTCTTGTAAATGAAGTATGCAGACGATGAAAGCTGCAAATTCAGTGTAATTCAGTTTGGGTGATGATTTGTCCTTAGCCATAAACCCCATACCCTTTTTAATAATTTGGTGAAAAAGAAAAGACGTTGCTTGTCCAGCACCATCTGACATGGGAAGTGACTCAGTTCCTCACCAGCTCAGGATTCCAGGCTTTACTAATCCCTGGGATTTGATTATGCTCACATGGCTAGTTTCTGAGAGGAGCTGGTAAACTTCGTTTTGCTTCAGTTATTAGTTTTTAAGGCTATGAAAGGTCAGGATAAACCATCCATAAATGCAGCAGCGATTAAAACCTCACTTAGCTTATTGCACAGTATGTAATTGTTCATCCTGTGTCACATAATAAAACCTGATGGAGATAACTGCTTGGCGTTTCCTTTCATTTAAAGGAACAGGCATGCACTACACATACTGTTACCTACATGCACATCAGTGCTGTTTCTGTTTAGATGTAGCTGTGTATTAAAACACGGTATATGAATTATTATAACAGGATATTTGAATTTGAATGAGTGGTCTGTCACTCTGCTACTGCTAAATTTATCTTCTAGATGTCATGAGGACGAAATAGAAGAACTAATGTAATAACAGTATGTCTGATGGTGATATCCTTTAAAAGATGGCTGATGGCATTGCCTTTGTGGCTTACAGGTTCTCCTATTTGTGAGCAAAGTTGAGAAATGTCATCCAAGCATTTAGAGCTCCCATTTTCTTAAGAGCTCAGCTTTCAATTACTGCCAAAAAATAGGAGCCAATTTTCCAAAGAGCTCCATATACTGAGTGCTTCTGACATAACGCTGGCTTGCAAATGTGGCTATGATAATTGTGTTGGGAGCTATGCTGAATGGGTTCAGAAAAGCTGTGTGTGCCCAGCGCACCCAGAGCTGCTAAAAGTCTGCCACTGTGATACTCCTGTGCCATCCCCTCCAAAGTACGTGTCACTACTGTATGATTTGTTGCCTCTCTGTGCCCTGTGTGCTTCCATTAAAAGCTGGCACTGTATTTACTATCCAAAGGCCCTCCGGTATCACCTGCCTTCTCCCGGGTGAACTGGAATCCAGTTTCCCTAAGCCTTGCATTGCTATGTAGATTATCACAGCCATAATCTCTCTCTTCTCTATGTGTCTTTAGCACGGCGGTCTGCAAATGCAGAATCTAAAAACACTGCAGAAAGAAATCTGCCTCTTTTGTTCCCCGGACTCCTGACTTAGTCTGCCACTCTGCCAAAGCTAGTTACCAGTGTGGCAGCTGATAAATAAAGAACAAGCTGCTGTTCTCTCCACACTGTAAGTACCCTGTAGCTGTTAATGTATCCCTTGCTACTGAGGCCCCTCTCTTTTAATAAGTTCTCTGAAACAATCAGCTGCTAACGTGGCTGCTACTGAGTGACCACCTTTTAAAAGTTCATTCCCACTGCTTGCTTTGAAGTTGCCACTGCTGCTGCCAAAAAACACAGGGCAGGGAAAGGAAGTCAAAAGGGAAGCCGCCAGCATTTCCAAAGGGGCTCTCAGCCAGCAGACAAACTGCTCTCCTTGCTGGGAGATGGAGTAGAAAAGCAAATGTCAAACCCTATCTTATGATGTCAGAAGAGGGCTGGTGACTTGTAGCTGGGTATTTTTGTGGCTAATGTCTACTTTGGTTTACTTTAAGCCATATCCTCTTCACAGTGTGCCACTTTTATTCAGTCTTCCCACAGAGATATCTGCCTACAGCCCCCTTTCCTCTCTCCTCCGAAGTGTGTACCATGTCTGATGTTCTGACTAGTGTGGAAGAAGACCTTTTCTAGATCGTCACTCGAACCCACTGGCCCAGAAGATTTCTACCTAAGCACCTTGCTCGGAACATGAGATACCCTAAAAGAGTGTAAATATTCTTGCAAAGTCTTTTATAGGTTAGCTCTGCTATACTCCAGAGTAGGAGTACTGCCATCTTGGCCAAGGGAGGGTGTCAACCTCCTACCTATGCTTGGTTGGATTTACAAAAATACAGGCTTCTCGGTTCCAAAATCCCCTGCCCTGCAGGCCTTAGTTCACTAAACATGATCAAAACACACCTACCACTCTGCTACAGAAGACTGACTTCATTCAAAACCACCTTTTGCACAATATGCTGACACTAGGAAACTTTGCAGCTGGGTAGAAAACAGTTATGGGGCTACCTGAAGAGCAAGCAAAAGAGAGCGTGACTCTGGGCAAGTGAGTAAGGCTGTTATATGGGAGAGGAAAGAATTCTACCTTTGCCCTCCTCCTTTACATTAGAAAGCCTCTAGAAAATGTTGTGAGCAAGAGCTGGACGTTCAGCCCCCGTCTTCTAACTGGTTGCCCTAGCCCTAGGTGCTGGGCCTGGGCTCCCTCTGGCTTGTCTTTCTGTGCCATGGCTTAACCATGAGGTAGGCAATAGTACGAAATATCTGTGCTGCTTACTGTGCCCCTAAATGCACGACTTGGGCATTCAAACAGGAGGAGGATTTAACTCTGAGAGACATCCAAACCTCGACTCTGGGCTAGGTACTTCTGCCTGGAAGAAATGCAATGCCTTACACACCCCTCAGCTGGGCTTGCTCACGGCAATGTACTGCTTTCCATAAATCCCATTTCTCAGTGCATAATGTGTAACACAGTGTAGAGATGTTAATTAGATTTTTCTGCTCCATTCCTGGACCAGATACCTAAATTCTGCGTTGTGTCATCAAGCGCAAGTTCCTTCCTTAGGTTTAACCCAAAGTTACTGTTTCCTACTCACTCTTTGCGGTCAGTCCCTCTTCATGAGTGCCGAGGGGAACGGCAGCCATTCACAGAGGACTGGGACAGCAGCTACAACAACTGCTATGAAAAGGTAGTTCAGGTGAGCAGACGATGGCAAAGAACGACAGAGCATCTTTGAACTACAGCTGGAGCCTGAAGTCAGACTTGGAGCGTAAATGAAACCTGCTGCAGTGAAAGCACCACAGAAACAGAACCTGCAAGATCTAATTAAGGCTTAGGGGCCATAGAGAGTTTTGGAGGGACAATGGGCATCGGGGGACAGAGCACGTCAAAAAAAGGAGATCAAGAAAGTCATCAATTATCCGGAAGGAGCCTTGGCATGTTAGATCAATTGCAACTGTAGGATTTAATTCCCCCTCATCACAAAAACAATGAGGAAAACAGATGAGAGAGCCTAATATTTTGGCAGCACCTGCTGTCTTCTGAAGAGGCAGATGCTGGCAAAATGTCAGTCTCTTATCCTCTTTTCTCTTTCCTTTTGTTTTTCTGATGACTTGAATTAAATTTGGGGCTTAACACTGGCTGGCCATGACAGGGCTCTCTGTTGACCAATTCATGCACCTTGGGTTTGCAATTGCATTTTTTACCAAACTCCCTACTGCATAACTTGGCAAACGTCTTTTTTCTTCTACAACTGGGCTAAAGGACACATAAGAGCAATATTTCTCGGAGTGAAATGCAAAGACAGTTGAGGGACATGAGCAAGAGAGACAGGCAGAATGCACATGGCAGTAAACGACGTTTTTTACCACAAACTTTCCATGACACAGCATGGTAGCGGGGCCAACATCTGCATTCAGTGGTAGCATACGTGAGCCCCTTCATTTCTGGATACGGCCTTATATGACTCCCCCAGGGCCACACAAGGATCCAGGTCAGGGCTGATATTGGAGAGGGGTTCCCCAAACCTTCCGAGCTGAGCTCGTTCTTCTGTGCTTGCTTCTCCGGCTTGAAACGTATGCCGAAAACATAAGGGCTACTTTTTCAGACTAATGTCACTGCTGAAAGCTTGAGTTAGAAATTTCTCAAATCCATGCCTGTAAATATTTCATGTCATGTTGCATTTATATGATATACAGCAGCAGAAATCCTTTTTGTTTCTCCTATGAATGGGGAATACTCAGCTGGAGGTTGAGTACTACAGTACTAGTAGTGCAATGCTTGACCTAAAATGCTCCTTTCTGTTGAGCCAGGCTAAGCCCCCAGAACAACCTTTTAAGCAATTCACAAATTTTCTGAAGTTTGGATTTGCCTTGAAAGAAACTGTGGGGGGGAAACATGTAATTTTGATTATTTTTTTTTAAAAAAGAAATAATTATTTTCTGTTGTTCTGAAAATAATAAGAAATTCCTTGTCCTTTTTAGGTACAAAAGAAATCCCACAGACTTAATCTGAGGCGCTGCGGCATCGTTTGAAACAGTGGACTCTGGAGAAGACGTAGTATTTGCACTAGGCTGCGAAATAAATAGGCATTTGAAGCTGTGTTAGGATGTGAATTTCTATAGTGCCTTGAGGGATGTAATTTTTGCATTATGTGAACAGTTTGGATGAGAAGACCACGCAGTGAAGCTGAACAGCTGTATCCTGCCCACACATTGTGAAGCGAGGGAGAGGCTGGGAGCCCGAGGGAATCCTTATAAGACACCGTGTCCCTGAAGTTTTTCAACAAAGAAGTTGTGCGGAGATGTGCTGTCTAGAAACGGAGCTGGTGGGACTATCCCCCCCCGCACTGCGCAGTGTAGCATAAACATCAACTTCTGTCTACACGCATTTGTTTATTTATTTTGACATAAAATACCGCCTGTTGCTTTGAAGTCCTGGGAGCGGTGGGTTTCGTGCCTATTTTATATCCAGCTCATGTTTTATTCCTAAGGGTGTAAAGCCAGGCCAGGAGACAGTAACAGGTTGATGAAGCTCCGTGGTGGCACCGAGTCCCTCCTGTCCTTCCTTGGGTGAGCTGAGGGACTGGTGGAGAACCAGCTCCCTGAGCCCCCTGAGTCCATCAAATGGACTTCCACAGGCTCTACTTGGTGGAGCACGTAGGAAATCTCATGAAAAGGGAAGCAAACTTTTAGCACTTCTGGCACCTCTTAGGCCTTGGGATAGATTTGTCACTGTGCATCTGGTAGCTGATTTGGGTTTAAGACTCTGAGTGGACCATGGTGCACTCCCTGTGAGTTTAATTGGTTAATTGGAGGATCATTTTTAAACTACGGGATAGATAAGCTTCCTGTCATTCGCAAGGGCTACTTCTCTGTGAAAGAAGCCACCGCAACAGCAACAACAATAAAAGACGAGATTCTCTGAATTATTTAGAGTTGCCATAGGTGTTGAGATAGGAGCTAATTAAAAAAAGCTATCTGCAATGCAACGCTATAAAAGAATAATAAAATTCAAATCTCATTTGTTCCACTTCACGTTCCTCGTATGCATAAACCTCTATAAAAGGCAGCATCTGTGTTCACATTGTGTGCTGAAAAGATATCACGCAACCACTAATTCAATTGACATTTTTAACTGTTCATTGTACCATATATTTCCATTTACTGGATATTTTTAAGTCCTTTTAAGTGCATCATGTATAGGACAGGATAAAATAAGATAGAGCCATTTACTTCCATAATGAGATTGGCAGTGGGAACTGACAGAGCACTGAGCTGTCAATTTGAGCACCAGCCATACTTGCAGGATTTAAAATGGTATTTGAAGCTTCTATACCAGCCAGTGATTGTATTTATACTGTGCTAGTTATGTGGATTTGTGTTGTAAAGGAAAGCATGATGGAGTATTATCTCATTTGAACCACCAATTTAGAGATCACTCATCTGTTATGATTTGCAATGAGATATATTATAACATCAACAATGCCCACAACCAATTGTTAAATAATAACGTTTTTCAGCTTCAGTGACAAAACTGAGACCTTCTTTTAATTTTCAGTGGGAGGTGCTCAAGGGTGATTTTAACACGACAGGATGCTTACCTAATGCAAAAGAGAGTTCTGGTTTGCTTTTTTACTGTTGGTTTTTTGGTGGGGTTTTTGGGGATTTTGGTTCTTTCTGCTTATAGCCACAAGGCGACCTTTCTTCTAACTGTTGTTCCACATGGCAAATTCAAAATGAAATCAATAGCAATGATTGGTTTTTAGATCCATGGCAAGATTGGCTCCAAGCATACAAATGAAGCTGGAGAACAAAGTCACCCGAGCTCTCTTACAGGGGTGAGATGCAAACACATAAGGCTCAGAAGTGGCCTCACTGGCTCCTTTGCTCTTTCTGTGTTGCCCCAAGGCAAAAGAAGGAAAAGCGTAGCGGAGACCGGCAGTACCTGCAGCTCGGGGCCAGACCCAGGTTTTGCAGCCCGAGGTGCCAGCACCAAACAAAACCTTTTCAAAGAAACCCTTTGTCACTCCTGGAAAAAGAGGAGGCTTTATAGTAAATGCAATGATTTGATGGGGAGGGAAAAAATGGTGAAACATCTTTAGTGGTGAAAATAAAAGTGATTCTTTTTGTTTGTGTATTTACTTTTTTCCACTTATAAACAAGGGCAAATTTCCCAGCCGCTGCTTTTTTAAAAGCCTTTTTCTTTTCCTCCAAAACAAGGACAGGTTTAGAAAACAAACAACCAACCCAAAAAGTAAATTTGGAATACGTTCGCGCTTCTCTGTTTAAGCCTGAGGTGAACAGTGTAAGTTTGGTGTGGAAATAAAAATACCCGGTGCATCTCTGCAATCCCAGGGGAGGTGCCGGAGCCCAGGGGAGGGAAGAGCTTGCGTCCTATCTACCCATCTCTGCAGCGGGTAGCCTCTGAGGCAGCTTCCTACACAACCGCCTTTTGAAGCACTTAACTTGCTCCCTGCTCCCTGCGAGGAGCCGCAGGTTGCAGCCAGACCACCCACCAGCGCTATCGCACTTGGCTATCATGCGGCGGCTTGAAAGAGCTGTGAGAAGAGCCAGCCCAGCTGCTCCCCAGTCCCCCACAGCCGGCCCGTTGGAGAGGTCAATGGGGAGAAGAAATCTCATGGTCTGCATGGGGACGATGATAGCAGCCGGCCCAGAGCAGCAGCAGGCTCTCTCTGCTCCGCAGGAACTCCTCCAAAAACCAGCCCGGAGCTGGGTGGGAGAGAGGAGAGGAGACTCCCACGGGCTGCAAGAGGAGAGCTGAGATTTGATTGAGGTTCTGTGCGTCTGAAGCAAAGCATGGCTGTCGCGTGCAAGGGAAGGTCAGCCCTCTGGTCCTTGCCATGCCGGGGTTGAGACAGTCCTGCAGAGCAGACCTCGCCGCTTCTGGGAAGCTGCTGGACCTGATCATGAAATAGCATCATGCCTCCAGACAAATTCTGCTCACTTCTGTTGGAGAATTGGTTGGCAGATCTGTGTCTTTCCCTTTCGCTCCCCTTTCTCTTAAGGACTTTGGGAAAGAGCTTACAATTTGCTGTCTGCCTGGCAAAGCAGGTCTCTGCATCTATTACTGAACCTGAATTTTAATAAACTTAATCTAGGTGATCCTAATACCCTTTTCTGGCCCTAGAATCTATGAAATGTATTAACCTCTGCTAGATGAAACAATACTTTCTGGACTAATATCATAATGATTATTTCTTTAAATATTTTAATACCTAAAACTGGCAGTCTCTGACACTTTTATTCCATTTTATCTTCCCCAGAATAAAAGAGGATATATTCAATCTACACAGAAAACTACCCTTAGGAATTTTTATCTCTCCCCCTTTCTCCTCCACCCTCCTGGGACTCACCAGCTCAGCTGGCCATGATTTTTGATAGCTGTTTGATTCTGTTAGCTAGCATTTCAGGCCTTCGAATCTTTGTGTGCATAAACTAGCTTCTCAGCCAGTTACTTCGCTTCTCACGGTTATTTTTGGGAGAAGGTGAATTGCTTCTTTCCAAAGCTGCAGCTGTTGGCCAAAGCATATTGCATTAAATTTACTTAGCACAAAGCCATTACTACTGTCCTTGGCAAGCCTCTTTCCTTCTAAATCAATTGTCTTTGTCTTGTACAGTGAAACCATGAGGAATGAGCAAGCGCATTTGCAATTCCCACCACCAGCGAAACCACCACAAGGTAAACACACATAAGTGTACACAAACACACACCCCACTTCTTGCCAAAACAAGGGAAGCTGGTCCTGAGTTGAATATAGAATCAGACTCAAAACAGTTTTAGCTTCATTAATTCTGCCCCCTTGCTTATTGGGATTTGCTGGTCTCTGGCAGACCTGGACATAGGTGATCTTGAGGCCATAGGAAAGGCTGAACTCATGTATTACAGTCCAGCAAGAAGCTGGAAATAACGACAATCTTGTCTGAAAACCTGGTTTTGATGTTCTTCCAGCTTAGTTTTTGCAATCTTTAGGGGGCTGAATGACAGCCCTGGAATAAATAGTCCACGTTTTGGGGTCCTTTTTTGATCTTCCCACTGCTGCAAGTGATGCGCTTTGGCTTCCCAGTTTGAGCTGATCAGAGGACAACCAGCAATTCTTGAGGTTTCGAAACCTGTTTTCTTTCCACATTAGAGCAAAGAAAAAGAAAACAGAAGTGAGTTGGAGGAGGGCTGTGAATATGTCTGAATGACCTGAAGGGATCAGGTGAAGGAAGGGAAAGCAGGTGGGAGGGCAGAGCACCTGGAGTCTGAGTCCATGTCCTGTCCTGCCAAGAGTGGGTGGCCCCACATTTGGTCCTGGAGGAGGGACCCTTCCCCTGGGCGTGCTGGTATCTGTCCTGCTGAGAAGCAGCCAGTCCCCTTTGGACTTGACCGCTTACTGAGGGATGTTTTGGTGATAATATTTCACCAAATGTAGTTACAGTTCCTGTAGTGTGTGTGATGGATGCCACAATAAAACTTTGATAGATTGCTACTTTTTTTTTTTTTTTTTTTGCTTTCTTTCTGTGTACTCCACCCTTCTGCAGTCCTGAGTGATACACACTGTCGTGCAGAGCTCAGCAGTAATTTTTTCTGGAAGCCATTACAATGACACACCACTCACCAGAGGATGACAAGCACTTTCATCTCACTCTTGTTCTTGGAAACATGGTGTGCTTTTTTTTTTTTTTCCCTTAAGTCACTCATAACACTCCATGGAGTTGTGTTCACTGAAGTGGGGTGCCAGATCCTCTCAACCTTTATGCTGTTGCTAACAGCTAACACATACAGTTATACATTCTTTACATATGTAATGAATGCCTTTATGTTCCATGAAAAGTCATGTTGCTTCAGTAGGGGTGATAAAAAAGTGCTCTTCCTCCCTTCTTCAAATTCCCCTCATGCTGGTGGCCCATCTGTAACTGGTCACCACAGTTTCTGATACCCTCAGATGGGAGAAAGCTTTGAGCTTGTCTCCTCTGTCTCGTGTTTTAGCTGAAGTTTTAGTCTGTGAGTTGGAGAGCAAGAGGAGGATGGGACTTCTTCTCAACTAAGAGAAAGACCAAGTCATGTCTGGGAAGAGAGGGACCTTCCTGCAGGGAGAGTTGAGGCTGAGTGCTGTGCATGGATGCAAGCCTTCCATCCAGAACCAAGCAAAGATCCCTCCAAAGGGTATTTCCTTTCCATTCCCGCCCCATTTCTTTCTGGTCCCCACAGACGAATCCATTCCACCCACTGCAGCATGCTGCCTTTTGGAGTCCTCTTCTTCAGTGTGAATCTCCTTGTCCATTTTGTGAGGAGATCTAGAAGACACACATGAAGCGGGTAGGTCACCAAGTGCTTAAACTGTGCTTTGTTTGCCACTATGTTTTGTCCAGTTCCTTGTCCAGAGCACACCAGACTGGTCTGGGGGAGGAGCGAGACTGCTGGCAGGAAGGGGGTGGTCTCTCTCTCTGTTTGGGACAGACACACTTAACGTTTTTTGGTAAATGAAGCTAAGCAAAATAAGACCAAGAGGGTCTGACTGGCATGTTCCTAATTGTAACCCGTGAGCACAGCAGTGGGGTTGACTCATCTCAAATTATTTAGGGCGCAGTTACATGTCTCCCCAGCAATCTAGACTACTGAAGAAAATATCATTAGTTACAACCAGATATAGCAGCAAGGGGATTGTCTTTTGACAAGCAATGATTTCATGCTTTGTTGAAGCAAAAAAACCGAAGTGAAAGCAGGAGGAGGAAGAATGAAAATGCCAAGTTAAGACTGAGGAAATGCTGTAAATTAACAAAATATTGATCCAAAGCATTAGTTACTGGCAAACTTGGGGAAGCCAGTTTGCTTCTTTGCAAGAAGCCAGTGAGCTTCTTTGCTCAAACTTACGGTCTAGAAAACTGTGTTTTCGGGAGCTGCATGACAGCTAAGTTTTTCCAGATGTCAGGGAGTTCCCATGCTTGGTGTGTACTGAAGGCAGGTTGGGCACAAGGCGAGGGATATGCAGGAGCCACAGGGGTTGGACTCTTTCTTTTTTTTTTGGCTGTCATCCCCTGTTGGTGGTAGATAGACCAGTGATGGGTTTAATGGAGCTGCCCCATGGCCTGATGTGGTGGGAGCCTCACATCTCAGGAGGGAAGAGCCCCCAGCACCAGGCTGCTGTTGTCCTCTTGCCGAGAGCAAACCAAGCCAAGGCAAGGTTGGACTTTGCCCAGGTGACTGCCCTTTTCTGCCACACCTTGGCCTCAGGCTCGGGGAGTTTGGGTCTAGCAGCTCACCAAGAGAGAGCAGGATGGCTGTTTGCTGGGAAAATCTTTTGAAAGCTGAAAGTCAAAACCTGTTAGCGAAACTCCTGTTATTCCTGCCTGACTCGTGGTTTGTGAGTGACTCAACGTCCCATCAAGCCCTTTTTAGTCCTGCTCAAAATAGCACAGGCAAGTCGGCTAATAGTTTTGATAACAGCAATTTTCAAAGCCTCAGCCACAATACAATCTGAGGGCCTGATCCAGAGATAATTCAAGTGTTTCCCTGTATTGAATCCAAGCCTAAAATGGCAGAGAGAGAAAGGGAAAAATAAACTCCACAAAAGTGAATAAAAACATACTTGGAAATGAATTCTGGAGGCAGCTCAGCCCAGCTGCCTTCATGCGACCATCGGCTTTTCGCGCCTGTTGACAATGCGGCTGCAGGCGCCGAGCGCGCCGAGGCTGGGCATTATTATGGGAAAAGAGGTTTTCTCAAAGCTGCATCGTTTTCTTGTCAGAGGTGAGCATCAGCAGGGCCTTTGTGCTCCAGGCGCATTCACGCCGCCCCGCTACAGTGACAGGTTTGAGTGAGAGGGAGCCGGTGCTCCGAGAGCAGAAACCTATTTTGCGCCCTTGTAAAATTGCTGCCCCCGTAGCCTGTCTGCTTGCTAATGGGTTTTCTCCCCTACCATCAGGAGCAGGTACAGCAGAGAGCAAACTTTGGGATTGCTGTACAGTGCACATAGATTACCTGTTTGCTTTTCCCACCAGGCTCAGAAAGTTGATTAATTTTAGATGGACTAAGGCTGATTCAAAGCCTGCTGAAATCTGTAATAAATCACTAAAATGAAAATATAATTCCGCTTACAACAGTGGCAACATGCCCTTTGACATCTGCAGATGGGCCAAAATTCCACTTTGAGTACACGGATGCTGAACCGCAGTTAATAAGGAAACAAATTCATTAGCAGCTAAAAAAATACATCAAGGCGGGTGAAAACCCACCGTAGAGATTTTGTGGAAATACGAAGCAGATGTCATTTGCTCCTGCATTTTATTTCTACTCTTTACACAGGGTATTTTCTCACTCACTTGGCACAAGAAAGAATCCCAGTGCATTTTATGACCTGGAGAGTTAAGTTTGCATATCATCAGCCTGGAAGCACCCGATTTTAGCATGCCATAGAAAACATTTGACGCAGCTGTTATGTTTCTGCAACTGTACCACGTTCTTTGCTCCCAACATGAAACGAGTTTGCAATATTGAAGACGCACGGTTTGTAAGCAGGCTGGGGTGGGTGTGCGCGGGGGGCGGGGTGGGGAGACACCTTTCTCCCATTTGCGCTTCCATTTATGCAGCAGATGATGAGTCACATTATGTAATTACATAGATAGAAAGTTATTTGATGTTTAATTTTGCCTAGACAAATGTTGCTTCCTAAGCAGTATTTTCTCCCTATCAGTATCTTCCTAATAGCTGTGGATTTTTAATTACTGATAATTAGTATTTACATAGAGCCTTTAGCAAACAATTCCTGAAGTACTTGTAGTAATTACATATGTAAATTGTTATGAAAGAAAAAATGTTTGCAGCTTAACGAAAGCAAAGCTGGGGAAGTAGGCAGTAAGCAGAGGTCAAGTTTTAATGTTTAAAAATGAGGCAGAGGCAGGACAAAGTACTGTGTTTTTCTACACTGTCAGATGAAACAAACACAAACAATCACGACTTTCTGTGTAACTTTTTTTTTTTTTCAATAAGGACAGAAGTGAGGACAATTTCTATTGATTCTGATTTATTGATGCTGACAGAAACAGTTGAAAAATATTTATGAGATGCCTTTTCTTACATGGACTTAGCGGTCACATAGAAGGGTTGAAGGAAATGTCTTGCCGAGACATTGGACTCTGTGTGATACTGTCAGAGCGCAGAGGGATTTGTAAAACAAGACGCAGATGAAACGGAACTGAAGACTTTCTGCAAATCTCTCAGTTAAGAGTCTCTGTGCAATGCCGAGCTCCAGAAGTCCTTTCTCAGATTTTGGACAGGACCGAGCATCAGAAATATCCATCACAAGCACAGTTCAGATGGATAAAGGGAGATAACAGCCTTACAGCACGTGTGTGGAAAGAGATGCAACCCTCTTTCTGTACAGACTGCATAATCCCTGCCTATCGCATCCCGCTCTTGCTTCAACCAAGTCTCTTAGACTCAGACCCACAACAGCGTCTGTGACCCCTAAATCTCTGCACGCCTCGTGGAGCTGAGATTGCTGCTGTTATTGAGCTCTTCTGTGCTCATGCAAGAAGGCTAATTTTATTTTCTTTTTTTTTTTTTTAAATTAGGAAGGGAAATTAGGATTCATTACTTATTACAGAGAGAAAAGCCTAAGTTTTTTCTCCCTGTGCATGTTTTAAGAACCTGCTGAGCTGATCAGCTCTGCCATCTGATGAGTGCTCTGTAGCACCATGAGGAGTAGATGAATTAAAGGCTTTGTCTGATGCTTGTTCGTACTCTCTCTTTTTAACATCCTACGAGTCCACCAGGGACAAGCAAATATGAGTCCAGCCCAGGTGTCCCCAGCCACATTTGCCTTGTCAACAACTGCCCAGGAGCAACCCATGTGACCCTCCCTAGATCATATATTCCATTAGTATAAATTATTAAAATGAAATATTTTACAAGTGGCTACAGACCTATTCTAAATTAATCCTTTTATTCCATTATAAGGCAATAAACCTTCACATTTCCGAGAGCTCTTCTCAGCCATGCTGTTTCACTCGGGAATAAATATATTCAAAGGCTGGGAGGCTCTTCCTCTGTCCTACTACATTCATATTAATCAGCCTCGCCAGCGTGTGACTCTGCGGATAGCAATCATCAGATGCATCTTCCTGGAGAAATTGTGTTTGCAACCCCACTGGCAGCACCGATCACGTTAGGTTCAGGCCCCGGTCCTATCCAAGGAGGTCTAAGCGCTCTGGCAGCGCAAGCTGGATCCGTAGCTGAACTGTGGCGTACCTTCGCAGAAAATAATTTGCTGTTGCCCGATCGGTGCCTGTTACATCTGTAGTGGGAGCTGGTTAATCCGAAAGGCATGCCAAGCTTTCCAAAGCTGCAATCAGGGACAGGCTAATTTCTCCCTGGCAAAAGCATGGCAGATAGGGACTGAGCTAATTCTGTGCATCTGGCTTCCCCATGTCACAGGATTATTTTCTTATGTTGTAATACTCTGCTGGCCAGTATTGCTCACTGCTGTAAAGAAGCAGGGAAGCGATGAACCAGCCTCTATTTCTTTTTGTACCCATAGGCGAAGCGTTTTTCAAACATTCTTATTTGCTTTTGGTAAGCAGCACAGCGGCATTTACACAAGCAAGATCTTAGAGTTGAAAACAGAAAGATATGGAGATTGAAAAAAATAATCCGAGTGAGGGGGTGCCTGATTGGAGCTTTTAAAATACAAGTTTTCTGTGAAGTGTCATGATGTGAGTGTGTGTGTGTGTGTGCGCGTGCGCACGCCTGCTCAGAACGGACCCTGGTGATAGGGCTCAGATTCATCAGGGATAAAGGGGTTCCCTTTTAAGCCTCCAAAGCAGTTTTTAAGCACCGTGTCCTGACAGGACATTAACCATTTGTTTCTGAAGGAGGGAAGAGCACAAGATGCTCCCGTCATCTCACCAGACCCCCATGTTCAAATCCCCTCGCCTGTTTCTGTCGCCCTCTCATGACAATGCACCTGCCATGGGAGGAGAGAAAGAGCTTGGCTGAGGTGGACTTCTGAATGCTTCAACCCGTGGCTTGGCCTTGCACCTGGACAGGGCACCTGGACCTGTCCATCCCACTTTTGGAAAAGCAGCGCTTTCCTCCTAGCAGCGAATTAGCTCCCATAATGCAGATATGAGTGGCCTGTGGTGGAGGCAGAGGCTCAAGCCCCTACTGACAGTACATAATAGGAAATGTATAAAGGAACCACAGGAACCATCACAAAAATCAAACAAAAATGCCCATTTTAAATGAATAGTTTTAAAGCTGCAAAATCAAAGGCTTTTGAATATTATCCAGTTGTCCAGGCAGCTTTAACCTTATGCTTGTTTTTAGATGATACGCACTTTCAATAGGACTTTTTTATTCATGGGAAGAAAATGTGGGTGAGCAGAAACCTGATGTTTCTTCATGCTCAAGTGCCATCTAAATTAGTTTTCTTTAGCACAGTTCTGGGTATATGCCACTCTACATAGTTATTCCAGCTTTTTTAAGCAATGGGACACTATCACTTGTAACAATGTGGATATAGTGAGCTAATGAACTTGGATGAAATATGAGCTGAATAAGGCTTTTTGTCGAGTATAAAGGAAGCAGAGGAAGACTGGACAACCAGCCTTCCCTTTTTCCTGGACTTTGGCTCCTGTCATCTCAGGGATATGGTGAGACATCTTTATAGTTCTGTTACTGTGCACACCTAGATGTACCACAGCTTGGATGGGATGAAGATTTGGGCGCCTGCCTCCTACTCAGTGGAGTGTTAGATGATACAATCTGATGACTACAGGCTCACGAGTTGCCGTGAGGCTGTAACCCAAGCCATAACCAAGCCATATCTTGTCACCTGGTGGGGTTTTGCTGATAAGAGCACAGATGTCAATCAATTGCGCTTGTTGCTGGCGTACATCTACCTGTTTAACCATCTGCCTGCAGGCAGTGCTGTGCATTTCCCTCCGTCCACCTCCTGAGCTGTGTGTGCTGGGCAGGGAGAAGTGGGAAGAGATCTGGAAGTCTTATTTGTAGACTTGAGATAATAAAGCTATGGAAAGAGAAAAGAAAATTATCGATTTCTTTCCTCCACTTTTTTTTTTTCTCAGCCCATGAAGGGCTGGCAGTCAGACGGTACACAGCTCAGCTCTGCCACCCAAAGCACTGTCTCCTGTTTAAAAGCATGGAGAAACTATAAAGAGGACCTTGCCTCAGAAAATGCTGAGTAGAAGGGTTACCCTTAGAAGAAATGAGGAGCACCATGAATACCTCGTCAATGTGCATCATGTCATTCCTGATGTATAAGAAATTATTTTATTGATTTAAACAGAATGGATCTATTGGGCATTTCCACCCTTGGCCCAGCAGTTACTTACTGCAGTTTGCCAGCTGCTGGCAAAATAAAAGCGTATGTAAACCCATCATGCTCAGTGGCTTCTTGTCAGCCTGCCATCCTAGAATGGCTGTTCGTCTTACTGCACTTTACCTTTTTGCGGCAAAAGGAAAATGTTCCTGGACCTGACACCTTAAACAAACGGTACATGCAAAGAAGGAGAGCAAGTTCATTATATAGTCCTATAAAGTGTGCCTTAGACTCTTGCTGACCTAATATTTAGAGACTATGATACGTTTTTAATGTAGCACCTGATGTCAAAAGAGAGTACGTAAAAAGTTGCTTCATTAATAAACACTTAATTCTCTCTTCCCTTTCATCAGGTTCCTGCTCTTGTGGCTTTCTTCATCATAAATTTTCTCCATTCAGCCTATTCAGCTTCCAAGCTGTGACAGTATTTCTTTTTCTCCAATTAAAGTATTGATAATCAAATCAGCATTTAGATAATAAAGTCCTTAATGTTCTGCGGAATTTTAGACAGCTGAGGCAAATTTTGCAGTCATAAGCTGTGATTCCTTTCTGCAGCAGACAATACATCTGGGTTTGAATTAAAATGAGACTTGTCTTTGGTGTGGGGTGGGAACGTAGGCAGCCAGCTAATTGAAATCTCTTCCCATAGAAGGAAAGCAAGGTATTCTTTCCCAAAGAGGATTTCATTTTAAAGAAAAAAACAAAACCAAAC
The DNA here is from genome assembly GCF_028500815.1 of Rissa tridactyla. Lineage (NCBI taxonomy): Eukaryota > Metazoa > Chordata > Aves > Charadriiformes > Laridae > Rissa > Rissa tridactyla. The sequence continues at coordinate 61,748,417 of NC_071469.1, forward strand.
ACAAACAGGAGGGGGAAAGTCTGTATGAGAGGGTGTTGGTGGTGCATTCAATCATTTTCCATGAATAGTTAGTAGCTTGTCATATTTACAGACAAGTGAAACTCAAATGCATGTCGGCTATTGAAGAGTAATCAACTGAGTAGTGCAGCTCCTTTATACCGAGGCCTATAAATCTTACTATGTGCCATTATTGGTGTAAATGGAACAGATGTATTGATTATTTGCACCTTTGTTCCGACCGGGATATTTACTGCCGTCAGCTGGCTGCTGGCAAAAAAATGTATGTGATAAATTAAGATTACGGTACCATTCTATCTAGCAAGTGATTGCTTCTGTAGAAAACAGAAATAACCATCGTAGCTATAAACAGATTATTATGGATGAGTCAAAATTACATTTAACTCATTTTTACTAGTCTGACAATAAAAAACTTCTTGGAGAAGAATTATTCCCCAATAGGACTATTTTATTCCTGATAAGACAGGCGTCGCCAATTAGTCTTTACTAGGATATTTTTACACCTTAAAAAGAAACCAAAAAAAAGTTCTGAAATGGTTTGAATCAGAGTTAGGATACGGGGCTTGAGAGAGATGTACTAAAGTAAATTTACAGCAATCCATTTTACTGGCCGAAATACCACACACACACACACACATATATATATGTATGTATCTGTGTGTGTGTATGTGTAATTATGCATGAAAAATGAATGTTGTATTTCTTTACTCATATGTATGTGCATATCAATTATCAGGATGCTCCTTCCTAGATATACTACATTTATATGACAAGTTGGAAGCAGAATGGCTGCATAGGCAAAGGCTTCCCAACAGCGTATAAAAAACAGACTTTGCAACTTCAGGTTGGAACAGAGGATCTTGCCTCTTCTGATGAAGAGCTATGGAGAACCTCTAATGATATTTATCTAAGGGTATTGCTGCTTTTGTGAGTGTTGAGAGCGTGAGGAGAGGAGCTGGTGACTGTCCCCTCTTGGCTTTTGGAACAGTGGCTGCACCACACTTAGGGGCACCCTGGCCCCACGGTTGCTTTGCCACCTCCAGCACTGAGATACCCCCAGCTCACGTGGCCTCTTTCTACAACTAGTCCAGGTGCTGGAAAGCTGTCAGTTTTTTGCCTGTAGCAACTGCTTCTGGCATTTCTAGCTGCTTACACAATTTTGCACAGACCAAACATTTAAAACAAATCTACCTTTGTATACATTCTTCTTTTCATGACTCTCAATCCTGATTTTATCTGAAATATTCTGAGTGATACCATCAGGCTTTCCAGGACCAGAAATGAGACTGTCAGCGGAGGAGATTCCTAATAGTGAAACATAAACTGCTTGTACTTCTGGCCTTGGGAGGATGCACGCATCAAGTGGTCGTGGTCGGCATCTAGTGTTATGTACAAAGTCTGGCTGTACAGCAGAAAAGTAGAAATAAATAAACCTCACCAAACTAATACAACAAAATCAAAATTGCATTTCTGAATGAATACACACACTCGCCAAGGGCTGGTACTTGGGAAGGGAGAGACCAAGGGGACAGCTATTCTCCGTCCCACCCCAGTGAACTGGGATTCCTCACATGTGGCATTCCTGTCTGGGTGCAAGTAACCTGAACAAACCTGAGAGATGTGGGACGGCACCAGGTGACCACCACCAGCACCTGTAGTGCTGATATTAGAGAGAGAGGGAATGGAAAAAGACCTCGGTAAATCTAATCTGAGTACTGGGCCATAATTTTGAAACAGACTTTGAAAGAATCTAAAAGGAATATGTTAAATAAAAATGGGATTATAATGCACCTTGATTTTACCGTAAAAAGTAGCTCATGTCAGACTAGCCAATGTAATTTCTCTAGTAAGACAATGATACTGTAGTAATGCTATAGATCCTTTCTATCTGGAATCAGGGAAGATATCAGTTGCACCATCATGTGGGAACTACGAATAAAATGGACATGATGGCGATTCACAGAGAAAACCTCAGCTATGTAAGTACCCGGCTTCCAAGGAGATGGCAACAGATAGGGTTAAAGGGGAAATAGTAGGCTGAAGAGCGGTCATTAGCAGAGTTCCTCAAGGATAAGATCTGGCACTGATTCTATTCACTATTTTCATTAATGAGCTTGGCAGGACTATTAGGAAATTAACTAATATCAAATGCAGCTTACTGGTGACAAGGTGCTGGGAGGCACTGTTAATGGAGAGGAGCGGACTGGCACACAGAAACTGGGCTGACCTGAGAATTACATTCAAGAGATTGAAGTCAAGGTTGTGCATGAGGGAATAATAATTCTGCTACACATTAGGAGTTCATAATTTGGAAATTACTGTGGGGAGAAAAAAAGACTGCAGAATATTACCATAATGTGACAGTAGGGTGGTCAAATCCGCTCTCAAGGTGTAAGGACAGAAGGGTTTCTAGCAGTGAGAGGGAAGCACAAGCAAAGCTGTGCAAAGCTCTTGTACCTGTCCTGAGAACATTGTATGGTCACACAGGGAGAGATGATTTCTGAGTGCAATAGGCACAGAAATTGGCAAACAGCAGGACTGGGAAAAGCAGGAGCTACTTCATAAGAGAGACCAAAAAACTTGGATTGTTTAGCTTAGTGATACAAAGAATGATGGTGACTGCTGTGTAGATGCATTTATGAGCTCAGCATGAGGAGGTTAAATATCTCTTGAAGGTGAAGGACCTTCTTGGTGTAACCCGTATGGGAAAACCTTTATTTTGGGATCAGAAGACAGCATCTGACCAACTCAGCAACCAGGTTCTGAAACAATTTCATGATTATAGACAGAGGAGAGAAAAAAGCTAAGGTTGAGCTTGGCATGGTTTTGAAAGGGAGCACATGGTGTGGCATAGGTGACAATTGGGTCCGTGAGGATCCTTTCAGCCCGGTGTGCCGGATTCTGTGCTCTGCCAGGTCTGTGTGTAAAAGTAATATATTGCTTTCCAGGAGTCATCCTTCAGGAACAGCATATTTAATGCCACAAATCAAGAAAATGTTTGCCTCAGAGACTATTCAAAGCAAAGAACTTGGTCTGCTTCCAAGTTTTTCCATAGGAAAAGACCAGTCTTGAAAGACTTGTCTCTTCAAAATATATCTTGGACAGAGCAAGGGAAGAACACCTATGGCAGCTGAATGGTGCCTCTTCTCCAAACCCCTGCTGTCTTCAGACTGCTGGAAGCAGCAATGAATTTCCTGAGCTAAATCTAGTCCCTCTCCTCTATTAAGAGAGGAGAGTATACCATAAGCTAAAGCAGCTTTGAAACTCTTCTAACTCCCCTGAAGACCAGGAAGATGGTTTAAAATAGTGGAATTCTGTTGCAGCGCTTAATCTTTCCCCATGGAAGGCTATTAAAATGGGGTCTGTGGACTCCATGAGCAACTGAAGAGTTTGGAGATGTTTGTTTGCAGTTGCGTGCACATCAGAAGTCAACTAAAAGGGATTCTTTCCACTGCCTCTGTAACTGTAAACTTTCTGAATACTGGCGTCTACTCTGGTTCTTTAGCAGTAATAGCTATGAATATTGCAAGTGCCTCTATTTAGACATACTTTGATGGGTTAACTTGGCTCAGGAAAAGGTAAAGACCACATGCCAGAATATATTTTGTTGGTCTACTGTCCAGGAATAAAAACAGAAAAGTGCCAGACATGTAAAGAATGCCAGGATGCTGCTAATACCACTCATCCAAAGCAAACCAACTGTTAAGAACTTTAATAGAAACTTTATCTATTCCCTACCAGCCAGAGATCCCAATGTGCATGAGCTAACGATGTGAAAAATGTAAACCACATTATCAGTCACATTTAGAAATTATTATGATCCTCTTTCCATCAACTGTGCAGACAGCCAAGTTCTGACAGCTCTGGCTAGTTAGCAGACTGAATCACTCATCATAATTACATGTTACTTACTCAGTAAACAGAGAGATATGTTATAGGCCAGGCTGGTAGCACAGCCTACTAAGATTGCCTGGCACTCCCTCTTGTTAGATCCTGTTTTCAGCTACTCACAACTTTGCCAATGTTTAGTCTTTCCTACTGAAATTTCCCAGGCCAGGAGTTTCACATACAGAAGGCATGAAAAAAAAAGGAGTCTCTGGATGTGAATGCCCTCACAAAGGTGCAGCTTCCCCACTTACACGGGAGCCGGACACCCTGCAGCGGGCATGGAGCAGGAGTGGCGAGGCTGCTGTGCTGTGTTAGCGTGTGGCAGCGGCTATAAGGAGAGATGGGGAAGGACTGAGGCGTGTCCCATAGTGTGCCGTGCTCCCTAATGCCCTCATTTTTGCACTATCTAGAAGGACTGTCATTAGGATGAGCAGTTTAATGGTTAAAAATGGCTTTGAGACGCTAAAATGTAGGAGAATGCAGGGAAGGGGGGGATAAGTGATGGTAGAAGGGAAGGGGTGTCTATCTTCAGCGCTAGGAGTGTGCCATGGCAGAGGCACACGTGATGCAGCTGTGGTGGGGAACAGCTTGGGGGTGGTGCAGCCTCCCCTTTCCCGTCAGCGCCACGGAAGAGCCCAGCCTGAGCGTGATGATTGAAATTATCAGGAGTTTGCTACCTCGATTCAGGAAGCTCTTCTGTTGGCTTGGGTTGAAAAGGACCACAGCCTTCCAGTTTGAACTCCGCGCAAAGCAAACGAGTGAAAACTCACTGGCATCTGCAGGCGGTTAAAAGCATGCTCTGCATTTAATGCTTTCTGTTTCCTTTTTTTTTTCAGATCCTGAGCGTTGCTGTTCTACAATAATAAATGTCTGAATGATACTATAAATATTGATCTGGAAGGAAGCTGATAAAAATGAAGCATTGTTATGAGCATGTCACAGGGGTTTCAGAGTGAATGTATTGACTGATGTGCTTCATAGATTCAAATTACTGATATTCACTGGTTAGTTTTCAGGGATTTGTAATCATATCTTTGAAGCATAACAAATCAATTTGATACATAAAAGACTTCTAGGGGAAAAATCGCAAGGATACATTGGAACAAAACACGTAAGCTCATGTAAAATTTTTCTGATTCAGAGTTACATTTAAGACAGACAATAATACAACACGTCTGTTCTTGGGACTGTCGTGTCTCTGTGATGAAAACCTAGCTGTGTTTTAGTTTTTTCTGACCAAGTGTTCAATGAGATAGTCCCTGAAAAGGGAAAAAAAGTTTCTTGTCCAGAAAGCAAATAAAAAACAGAAGTAAGAGCTTTAAGGAAAAATTGAAAGAAAATAGGGAAAATCAGCAGAGATATCACAGTGCTGGGAAAGATGGAAATAACTAGGAATGCGCCTGACCCAAACTCCTTGAGCTCTTTGAGAAGCATTTCTTGGAATCCACGCTGAAAATATGCAAAATAATTCCATAGGGTTGGTCTCTGGGTGTCCTGATTGATTGTTTGTACCTACAAAGCAAACAGGCATTAATTTGCTATTTCTATGGACACCAGATTGCAGGCACGGTGTCTGAAGATGAAAAATCATGGCTGCAAAAAGCAAGGCTGTGCCCAGCTGAAAAAATGGAGCCTTTATGCTATCGTAATAATGAATGCTCTTTAATACATCTGTTGCATCTTCTGGTTTAGAAAAGTATGATGTATAATAGGTATAATGTCCAATTTGGCCCTGTCCTGTGACTTTCAAAGACCTGGGTCATCTGTTTAAAGGCACATAGTCCTCATGAGGAAAATTAACTTCTCAGACTTTCTGTTGAATAACGTCTCTGTCTCTGGGAATACCTGAATTGCTATCAGTACGTGTCCTTTGGGGTGGAGGGAGTAGGAGTAGTGTGAATGAACTGCTTGGTCCTTTTTAATTTTGAGTACTGTACAGCCATTATCTTAAGTGGTAGAGGCTGTGTGACTTCCTTGAAGTGGGGTTTTTTTCAGTTTCATTGCTGGATATAAGGAAAGGACTTCTGGGCTTAATGCTTAAAGTGCAATTCTGACAAACCACAAACACAGTGAAAATGCTGGATTTTTATTTGGGGTATATGACCATTGAGAAATTTGCTTGGTTTTGCTATTGTCTTTTAGCTGTGTGAGAACAATGTCTAGGGTGTCCTGCCTAGGTCAGTACACAAACAAGTTCAATCTAAGTGGTGTGTAAAGAATAGTCTCTGCTCCAAGTCTAAATAAACAAAGCAGGTGACAAATAAGAGAATGGGGTGGAATATTGGTACTAATAATGAGGATGATGTAGGCTCGTGGTGGGTTTTACGGCATTACTGTGTTATGATTCCGAGTGTAATGACATCTGGGTATCTCTCAGGGTATCGTACTCATGGTATTTCTGTACAAAATAACTGTCTAGCTGCCCGTTCATTCCTGTGAGCCCTCCTGATTTATGGCAGCTAACTGCTCACATACTTTAAGAGCAAAACTGGTGTTGCTTACAGGAAAAAAAAAAAAAGGCAGCATTTCTGTAAATGGTTGTTAAACCCTCCAGCAGCTATTGCCGTGCTTTAAAGAGCAGCCTGGGTCGGTGTGTGTCTGGGCACACATAGGCTGTCTCTATTCACTGTGCAGTTATCTCACCTCCGATCCCTCTGTCTTTTTTTATTTCCTGCTATATTTATCATAGGAAGAGCAAAGGCTGCCCATCTGGTTCACTCTCTGGTGGGATTAAGGAGCCCTTTTCAGGTGGTCCCAGTCCCGGTTGAGAGGCTGAGCCCCTGCTAGGTATCCTGTCCCATCCTTTGCTCTGCTCCCCTGCCAGCAAAGCATCAAAACATCTTCTAAAGGTGCTGCATTATGTATATTTTTGCAAATGTATTTTTGTATTTTATGACTCTCAATTAAATTTAAACTAAGAGTTAAAACATTTTTATTCTTGGGATTTTGGGAAGAAGATTAAAGAGCATCTATTCCTATTATTGGGAAGACTCAGTCTCTCCTTTCAGCATCCTTCCTTTACCCTGGTATCTGAAAGGAGAATACCAATTTACTCGCCTGGGGATAAATATAGCTTGGACAATATGTTGTCAGCATGGGCATAGCTTTACTTTTATCCACGCATCTTTGCAGCAGGTCAGTACAGATTACTTTCTTACAGAAGCCTAGAGAAATTCAAGTTAATTGGATCTTTCATGCAATTGGTTCTTCTCTCTTGATAAAGCTGCCTCTGAATACGTTAATGGCATTCATTGAGGGCAAAGCTAAAAAATCTATGAGGTGTGACATATGTTGATGGATGTCTCAGAACTCTCCTATGTTCACATTTGAAAGCACGTTTTCACCCAACACAATGTTTATACACAGCTTGTTTCCTCATATCTGAAGTAATAATTATTATTTATATTATTTCCAAAAACAGCAAAAAGAAAAAGTAGCAAGAAGGAGAAGAGTTTGTGGATATGGTTTATGAAAGGAGTAATCAGAATAAATTGGCATCATTATGAAAGCCTCATTACTTCGGATTCTTAAAACAAGATTAGTTAAAACCATGGAAACTATTCCTGTTGGAAATGATTCCTCCCTAGTGGAGAGATGAACTGGTTGACCTAAGAGGCTGTTTTGATCTCTGCCTTCCATAGTTTTATAAAAATATCATGTCAACTCATTTATATGTTTTCTGTTCCTGACGAGCGTATCTGCTTTCCTTCAGCCACAGGAAGACTAAATCAGCTGGTTTTCCTAACAATTTCATTAACTATCATGGAACTTGGAGACAAACCAACGCTAGCTGATATGAAGGGTAGAAACTGTGGCAAAGAAAAGAGGAAGATTAGCTATTTAAATGACAATAGAGAACGACAAAGAGGGATGCTGACAGGACTATGACTTGATTAAGATGGAGCTTTTCATTAATTTTCGTAGAGCAACTCTAATTGTTACAAAAACTATATTCAGCAGTTTTCCATCATTTTAATTCCATTTCAAGTGAGTTTAATTTAATTTAATTTACCCAATGACTAATTTTTGGCCTTGAACAAGGTAATGAGTAGTCCGGTTTTTCCAAAGGGAAAAGTGGTTCTAGCCCCTGAGACATGGTCTGACATTCATTTGTATGTTTGAAAGCCTCTGCACATGTGTTCCGTGTATAATTTCATACTTTTCTATACATTTACTACTAAAAACTCTGTCTGCCTGTTTAGCTCAAGAGTCTTGGAAAACATTCTAATATCAATTCCGTGTTACAGCTTCCTATCGGTGTTCATCATTTCCCCAGTCAAGCCTTGCAGAAGTAGCAGCAACTACCAAATCCTCTGCGATGCTTAAGTAAATCTGTCAGACAATGTCACATTCTTAAACTGCTACACAAAGTGCCAATATGAACCTTGGTAATTATGCTCGAACCACTAAGTTAAATTTGCACATATTCAGACCTCTATTTGCAAGTGTTCAGAGTTAATCTGAGAGTAGTAAAACTTTGTGGAAAAGTCTCTCTGAGGGATTATGGATGTTTGCTCCTGAGACTGGTCTCTAATCTAAACCTTATTTTGACAGACAGTAGTGGACAACTTCCATGGATCGCACTAAGCCTTTGAACCCCTGCACAGGAAGCAGCATGCTTTCTTACTGCACTGTCCTCCCCAAAAGAAAAAAAAATTGAAGAAAAAGATGATGATTTACCCTTTGCAGAAAGCCGACACTTTGCTTGACTGACAAAAGATGGATGTTCTTTTTCCGACTTCCTTTGCTAACCTGCCCCATCTGGTTATCTGCATCTGAATGTGAATTAGCTGCAGGAAGAGGAGGAGAATCCCTTTCTGCATCCCAGCAGTGGCAGACTTCTGATTTTTTTTCATGTTATGCAGAATACCTCAGTAGGGTTATTCTAGAAACTGGGCTCTACCTCTCTAATGGTTCCTGCGAATAAGACAGTGGGAGGAACTCAAGGGACAGTGTGTTTTGCCACTGTAATTTCAGTGCCTATGAATCATCTCATTTTTACTTGCAGTGAAGAAAGTTTCTATAGTTTTATATTCCAAGTTAATGTGAAAGTTGGGTAGAGAATACACTCCTAGATAAATATAGTCTTTCTATATTTAGAAAGCATTTCCATAAGAAAATTAAAAATATCTGTAACTTTTTAGTATAGTGTTTTGCAAGTGTTCTTTCACAGAGTATTGGTTGCCGTAAATGTCTGATAATAAGAGTTTGAACTGTTTGTTCTGATAGGTCACATAATTTGCATTGTATTGATTCCGTATGTGGATTGGAGGAGCGCATGCAAGGAGAATAACTTTAATGAGCAAAGGCCCTGTTTCTCTAAGGAAGGATAGCAAGTAAAGCAGGGTTTGGGAATGGTAGCTTGCTTATTATCTTTTCCTGCTTGGTTTATAGGAGAGTAAATGAAAATTAGGTGATGTAAGGATTTATTGGCTGACTAGCGTTTACATGAAATTGGATTCCCTTATATTCTCTTATGTAATATTTATGTAAAATATTCCCTTGTATTCCTTGCATGTAGCAAGTAACTGCACATGCATGTGCAGCTGTAATTTTGCTATGTATGGGCTTGTCTTTGTCTGGACTTTGCTGAAGGATCCTGGGAACTATATTATGAAGAGATGCTAATCATCATTGTTCCCCTCACCAAAAATATATTGAGATCCTTACTACATTCTGCAATTGTCTTTCATCGCTGTGGACACAAATTGCTTACCTCTGAGCTGGCTTCTTTGCGAGGGTGCCCAGTCAGCCTCTTGTCTGTCCCATTTCCTCACTCCACTCAGGACAGGAATAACTTCATGGTATATGCAGTGCTTTTCCAGGACTAGACCCACAGTCAAAACGCAATAGGGTGAATTTTGGCTAGGTCTACTTCATGAGAGGAGGAGCAAGCTGGGTGTAAGCACAGTGACCTCCAAGAAATGAGCACACAGGTGGTTTGGGCTTCAAAGCATCTATGGGAGCTCAGGAGACATTAACAGTGGGCTGGGATCTCCCACTTCCAAGTCTTCCCAAACCCTACCTGCTCATGAAGTGCACGTAAGGTATTGCCCATGCTAAGAACATTCGTGCCCCATAGATGCAGAAGCTGAGGCAGTTTCCTTGCAAAGCTGTGAGGGTTTGCAGCATTGAAGGAAGCATCCCTGGCATTGACAGCAGCCTTGTGTCTGCCGGGTAATATCTCTCATTTGCCACGTCGACTCTCGTTGTGAGGGTGCCTGTGTGAACAGGGCTTTAACAATGGCATATCTACAGAAAGCAACCGAGACAAAGCAAATGCCTATTAAAACTCAAGTAAATCCCCAGAAAAACAGCATGGGCTTGTTTCAGAGGTAATTTCCAGGTGCTTCTTTTCTTTCCTTTCCTTTGAAATTTTGAAACGGTCATTTCGGTCAGGCAGAGTGAAGAAAATAAACAGGTAACACACTGTAGAGTTCTTGCCTGGGAAGAGAACGTGCTGCCAGTTTTTGGCTGCTCTTTTCCTCACCCTCTTAAAGCTGCAAATTACACCTCATTTCACAATCTCTGCTGTGATGTGAAAGAGATATTAGACATCGTTGCTCAGAAAAGGCCGGGGTTAAAGTGGCTTCTGCCTGCGCCTCTCTGCCTACAGCATTTTAAGGCATCTCAGGGAAAAGCATGCTGGGTATTATTTAGTCTCATTTTCTCCAGGCCACTTAAATACTGTTTTGGAGGGGGGTGGCGGACAAAACAACACCCAGAATCTTATTTTAAGATGTCCATTAGTACCCTGGAATGTGTGGAGAGAGCAACGCCTGGATTCCCTGACAGCCCGGGCTTCCCGGCTGTCTGAGGCACGGCTCCGCTCCCACCTTGCCTGCTCGTGAGCACCCCAAATAATCCCCTGAGCTCAAGGATCACAGCTGGTGGGCTGCAATGCAGCAGCAGGAACAGGGTTCCCAAATGGCTGTGCTCCGATTAAGGTACTTTTTTGAAATTACGGGAAATGGAGGCTCTCAGGCACTGGCAATTTATGTGGTGCTGCTGGGGAATGGAGGGGACACCTAGGTGAGTGTGACACTGACACATGACCAGATACTTGTTTTTAATATTTTCTGCTGTGCTGAAATCACTTTCTTCTGGAAAGCTGCTTGAATGAATTGATTTACTTGTATGGAACAGAGCATAATTGCTTACAGCACATAATGTGCACTCAGATAGATAAAACAAGCGATATAACCCAATGGGTGACTTAATGTGATGTCCGAGTCATGCATTTGGACACTCAAATTGGCACTTAGGTGCATAAAATTGACATTTACATGTCTAAGTGGCAATTTGGAGCATCCAGATTAGGGATTAAGTTTCCCGTGTTTGAAAACTGAAACCCTGTGTCTTTGCACATTGTTATCTGCCGGCTACAGAGCTTCGGTAAGCACAAGCAGAGTACTAGGGGATGAAATGAATGAACACATGCAAAGTTGTACAGTATTACCCCCAGTGATGCAATTCTTGTTTGTGTTCTTGACTAGCTGGATGAAGACAATACACACTCGCTCGTTTTAATGCAAGTGTTTTAGGCACCTCAAATAGAAGCTAAATACAGCTAACTGGTGAGCGTTGCGACTAAAGAAGAAGTGGAAAAATGGTGTTTGCGTGGGTGTGCCTTCTTACGCTGCCTATATTTAGGCTGAAATGCTGCTTCAGTGTTCAAGCAAAAACAGTCGTGATACAGCTCCGTTCACAGCACTGAAAAATGTGTTTCTGAGAGGAAGCAAAGGACACCTTCTTTTCATTATGGGACTGATAGATATGATCAGCATTGTTAAGCCTCCTTATTGTACCCAAACAGTAAATTCTCAGTTTTATGGCTGTCATGTGAAGATCAGGCTCCACATCGCAATACGACTCCCCACCCACCAGTGTCATCAGCATCGGGGCAGGGGGTTATTTACACTGTTTGCAAGTAAGCAGGAGAAAGCATGGTTAAGATTAGGAATATGTTTGATAAGCACGAGAAAGCAAGTGAGAGAGCGGCAGGCAGAGGTTCACCCATGGATTAACGCCCTTAAATTAAATGATAAAATATGCCTGGAATAAAAAGAATTCTCACTGGGAACTTCTCCAAGCTCAAGCCCATATGTTACTGGCTAATCATTTCACACCTTCGTCTGCCAGAGTAATTAGACAAAAGTGAAGCAGTGCTCTGCTTATTTTTCTTGCTACTGTTTCATAATAGCAGCTAAGAAATGATGGGTTATTTTAAGATCACCCCAAATATAGGGGCCCACTGGGAGCAGATCTTTGTACTCTGGCAATTGGTTTTACTCACCGGTTACAAACAACACGATACTTTTTGTTAGGGGTGTTTTGTTCTTTAACAGGAAAGAAAAATTATACAGATATATACCTGTAATTGAATTTAGGTCCTGTTGCAAATGAAAGAATTGATTTTTGCCGTGTCACATGGACTCTAAGTCAGTGTAATTCCACTGAAGCTACACCGGTGTAAAATTGGAGCAGAGAATCAAGTCCAAAGTGTTTATTGGCAATTGAATAGAAAATGTCACCTATACTTCTGGCATGAGCAGTGCTTCTAACCAGTACATTCTTATCTACAGTAAATACAGGCATGGATCTGACTAGCAGCTGTACTTCTATTGCTGCCTTGGGCTTCTCAGCAAAACAGGTTGAAGCCTGTGCACAAAACAGTCATGGACTGGTCCCTTTCAGAGGCTGGAAAAGATGTAAATTTTCACTCCCAAACACACAGATTTTTTTCAATTTTTTTTTTTTTAAGATGAAAGAAAATTGTTCCTCCTTTATATCAGAAGTTAAAAGAAAATCCTCAAGAAGTTTGGAAAGGGTGCAAAGGATTTACTGGTTTTATCCCAAACACTCACTGTGGAAGCCTAAGATGGACTCAAATATCTCTTTAGTGCATCTAAGTCCAAGACAGCCATGAGCAGTTCAAACTGGCTTCTGGACTCCAGTTTGTTACACAGTCGATGGTGAGAAAGAGGGGTTGCGTTCACCTCCCAGGGACCTCTCCCGAACTGAGTTCCAACACCCACCTCCCCGCTCCTTGTGTTAATCCTGAAAGGTTAGGGTTAAATAGGCAAGCTCCATCCTTTATCACTGTCTTAAGCATAGACATCACATAAACCCACAGTCTGTCTGAGGTGCCATTGTCTGACTAATTTAGAAATTTATATGCCTTAATTTTCTTCTTTCTCTTGTGTGCATTTAATACTAACTTTCCACACCAAACAGCAACATCTGAGTGGATACACGACAGGGACACACAATGAACCAAAAAGTAAAACACTCCACATACCTGCTCCGGAAAAGGCCAGGCACTTCCGTCCTCAATATGGAAAGGGAAACAGGCTGACGTATCTTTGACCACAAAACAACTCCTTGAAGACAGAATTAAAAGTCAAATAAGGAGTAGGCTCCATAGATGGCAATGGCATGCTTGGCTTTATTGTGGATAAAGTTAACACTTTGAGCTGAATGCTTAAATGCAAAAAGCAGTTAGCACAGCTGCACCCTCAAGGGAGTATGAGGGTAGAAAATAAGGAAAAAAGATGAACTGCAACTGAGACATAATGGGGAAGCTTTGGAGCAGGAGATTTGGCAGCCAAGAGCTGACATAGTTCTGCTGTGAGGTCAGACAAGGAACGATTATGGCATCTGCACATATGAGCCCATCAAACCATTTAATCACATACGGGATGAAAAAAAAAAAGGTGTAAAATTAGCAATGTGTTGCATGCTTAATTTGTATTGTCTGGAATTCTTAAAAGGAAAAACGGGACAACCTCAGCCCTGGAAAATATTGATCATCTGATTTCTGAAGCTAGAATGTCCTGACTCACAAAAGCCCATTGCTTATGCCTATATGTAAACTTTTGTTCTAGTTACGGTAAAGTTGGTGCATCAGTGCTTTGACTTACGTTGCAAGCAAGAGGAATCTGAGCAAGCTGAGCACGTGTCAATTGTTCTGAATCCTTGAAAGAGTCTGCTAGAAAGTTGAAACTGAGTATGTGTTCATTAACATCCAGGAATAACAACAGTAAGGAAAAACTATAACTTACCGCAAAAAAAAAAAAGAAAAAAGAGCAACAATTGCAAAACAAACATTATTTGATTATCTCATTTGCAAACAATAAATGTCAACACCATTCTAAACCCTTGTCAAAGGCTCCTTAGAGAATGCAAATGTAGCCTTTATCTTCCCTTGCCCTTTATTAAAACAACTATATAGACTTTGCTGATAAACAAGACAATTAAATGTAAATGATGTCATCTCCTGGCATTCATTCACTTTAATGAGTCTAGCCAATCACCCAGTGTAAATAGTAATAGCTGGAAAGCAGTAATATTCAAAATCATATTAGCAGACAACAAAGAGAAAATGGTGACCTTTGTTTTTAACTAATGGTGCAGCCTCAGCATGCTGTGCACAGCAATCCAGCCAACTGCCCTTGTCATTTTTAAAAGTTCTGATTAAATTTAAGCATCAGTGTTTATTGTACAAGCCCTAATGAAGTCACCATTTGTGGTGGTAGGTGATGGGTTTAGAGGTGAACAAGTAGCTTGGTCAGAAAGAAGCAATCCAGGAAGGCAAAACTGCTTCACACTAAATCAGTTCCCCTCATCTCTCTTCCTTTTCCCTGTGATGGATTTGCTCTCTTACAACTGCCATAAAAGGACATGTTCAATCTTGGGCCATTTTCTGCTGAATAGTTAGTAACAGTGGAAGTCAATACTCCTCCTCTTCTCCTTCAGCCGCCTCTCCCCTCCCAGGCATTATTATCTTCTTAATACATTTTCCCTGTGCATTTCCAGACTTTTATTTTTAGTATGGAAATAAGGTACTGACTTCACACCTTGCTCTTCCTGTAAGTGACTTTACCCCATAGAGCATCCTGTTGTGAGTGTTTTCAGTATTTGATGGGTTCTTGTGATACTCAGTAAGGAATGCTTAGTGTTTAACAGAAATCAGACAAATATAGCGCTTCCATTTTTGCTCTACACCTACGAAATAAAAATCAAAGACCCTTAAAAATGAGGAACTGAGAGAAATTAAACGTTGCTTTTTGTGATTTTTCTCTGTATGTTTAGTCCATGTTACTCACCTTGTCCCACCACTGGACATGCAGACCATCTTCAAAGAGCAAATAACTACTGGATCTAGGTGGAGGTGTTCTTACAGCTTTTAAGAAACCAGTTCCTGTGACAAGGACACTGAAAAGAAATTTCCCTTTGAAGTAATTGCATGTAACTTTGCAGAGGATATTACAACAGGAAGGGAAGGATCATTTGCTGTATGCTCAGTTGAAATGAATGGTCGGCATCTTCTTCAGGGATTAAAACGCAGCTGGTAAAGCCAACAAAGTTACACCGATTGATTGAGCTGAGGGTTGGGATCTCTGCTTTCAGTCTGACTGACTTCAGAACTTGAAGTTAAAAGCTCTTGCTTTGTCTTTTTTGCTATTGAATAGATTTGATATACTGCTGTATGGTGCCACCAAACTTCATCCACACAATGGCACTGAAAATCATGTGGGAGTTTGATGGCAATTTATTCTCACGCACACCTGCACACCAAGTGCACGTTAGCTGACACTCCATGATGTTTAAGTGCTTTTGTTGAGGACTGCAGGTAGGGGAAGAATGGGTCAGTGGTCTTTAGGGTCACATACATTCAGTTCTCTGCCGTGACACAGACTTCAGTGTGGCTTTAGACACATTAATGCACCATTCTGGGCTTTGTCTTCATTTATGGCGTGATGATAACAGCATTCATGATTGGTCAGCACTCGGGTAAGGGGCTGAGCAGTACCACTGGTGAGTAGATACCAGACAGCTTCTATACTTGTTTCCTTTCTTGGCAAAAAAAGAGACACCTATAAAAGCAAGCAGGGATTGAAAAGAGTTCACAGTGCTGTGGCTTCTTCAGTGCTAGAGAAGTGTCCAGACTTTAGGAGAAATTTAGTCCCTCTGAATTACTCCTCTGATCGCTTGACTGTCAGGGTGAGTATTGGGATATTCAGTGTAGTACACTGGAGCACTGTGTCCAGTTCTGGGCCCCCCAGTTCAAGACAGAAAAGGCACTACTGCAGAGAGTCCAGCAAAGGGCTACAAAGACGATCAAGGGAATGGAGCACCTCTCTTATGAGGAAAGGCTGAGACACCTGGGTCTCTTTAGTCTGGAGAAGAGAAGACTGAGAGGGGATCTCATCAATGCTTGTCAATATCTAAAGGGCGGGTGTCAAGAGGATGGGGCCAGACTCTTCTCAGTGGCGCCCGGTGACAGGACAAGGGGCAACGGTCACAAGCTGGAACACAGGAAATTTCATCTCAAATGAGGAAAAACATCTTTACTTTGAGGGTGGCAGGGCACTGGAACAGGCTGCCCAGAGAGGTGGTGGAGTCTCCTTCTCTGGAGACATTCAAAACCTGTCAGGACACGTTCCTGTCCAGCCTGCTTTAGGTGGCCCTGCTCTGGCAGGAGGGTCAGACTGGATGATCTCCAAAGGTCCCTTCCAGCCCCTACAATTCTGTGATTCTGTGGGATACCAGGATCTGACAAGTGGACTAAGAGTTAGGAAACACTTTCCCTCAGTCAGAGATTTTGATTTGATTTCTTTTTTTTCTTTTTTTTTTTTTCTTCCTGACATGTGCTGTGTAGGTACAGAAAAAACACGTAATTTATTGCATGCATGGGAGTTGATTATCCAATTCAAAATCCCTGGCAATTGCTATCAGGCTGTGCTCAGCCTGTCTACAGTAGGTGCCTACTTACTTAGCTACGTCGAAAAGAGAGAAAGGGGAGTAATTCATATCACCACTGCCCAGGGCTGCCAGAGCTCAGCCTTCTTCATACTTCTTACAGTAGTGTGGCTACCTAATTTAGAGTATATAGCCTGCATACATTATATATACATATACATTTATATATACACATGCATATACATATATAAATATAGATGCACACACATAATAAAATACTTAAGTATATACAGATATATATAAACACACATATATCTCTCAAAAATCCTGAGACCTGGGTACCACATCTTTTCTACCATTGCTAGAGACACTTGTCATTATCAAAGAAACCCCGACCTTATCCCAGGTGTATGATAACATTGAGCCTTGATTCACAAGCAGATTCACACCCCTGAGGGGCAGAGACTGATGCCGATGTGTGCATCATGTTTGCTGACTGCGCAATGAGGATCAGGCCTAAATCTTTCTAAAGGTAAATAGTGCATAAATGTGAAGCCTGGAGCTGTCATTTAAGTCTTTTCATCTCCAGAATTATCATCTCTTCCAGAAACAGGACTCTGGGTAGAGTTTGCAGGCGTTCCTTTGTAGCCCTTGATCTGTTTCGCTATTTTACAGCAAGTAAATTTTCTTCTCAGTGGGTGAACTGCATGACAAACCATAGGCAAACTTCTGAAAAACTGCAAACACTTACACTTTACTGCAAATGTAACCATAACAATTCAAAGTACTAATTTTCTACCTCATATAATATGTGTAAGTATGCCTTAGCAACACTCACGGGAAACATAATTTAACAGTGCCTCTATCTTCCTTACCTCGAGATGGGAAATTTCTGTCACATACTTAACAGAAGGCCGGCTGTCTGAGCTTCCCATGTGCTTATCTGCACGGGTTTTTCAGGAACATCTTGAAAGGGTGTTTGTTTTTCTTTAACCCTTCACTAGCTATGCAGCAGCTTCTCTCAGCTAATGAAAATGTGATATCTTGGCTCCCAACCTCTCCCTGGGTTTAAAAAGAATGAGAGGAATAAGAAAATCTGAGCTAGAAGCTTCACAGGAGACCTGCGAATGAGGTCTTTATCAATAGCTGTCTGCCGCGCAGCTTATCCCACGTCAGGGACCACTCAGCACACCATGAAGAACCAGCAGCTGGGTGGCTGCTTCAGCGTTCTAGCTAACATTTGTATTATTCATGTTTGTAATGTACGTAATGCCAGGTTCACACATATGGGAACATAAAGACTTTACTCTAAGAAGTTTCTATTTTTAAAATTTGAGAAATATGAAGCAGAAGAAAAGGGAATTATTTCTATTGTAATTTATAGCTGAGTATGTAAAACACAGAGATTAAGGACTAGTGCCATTTAGGATTGACGTTGGTTTTTACCATTAAAATCACTAGCAGGTCTTGAATGAGTTATTTTATGAGTTAATTTGGATTCAAAAGGAAGACTAAAGCTCAGTGGTTGGATTTTGTCTCACTCAGCCAGTGAAACCTGCATTATAACACACCAAATTTTCATCGTACTGAGTCCAAAAGTTGATGTCCTAGTTCTGTACAGAAAAGAGTGCTCAGGAAAGGCAAAGTCTGTGGGAAAAGATGATGTCTTCTTTTTTAAAGGCAAGTAAGAGGCATTTAAGATATGATTCAGAAGAGCAGGTAATCTGGGAAATCAATAAGTCAAAGGTCTGCCTAGTCTAAACTCCTGTCTCTATCAGTCAACCGTAGCAGACGCTTAGAAAAGTGTTTAAGAATGAAGCAAGTATGTAGTGGCACGTTCCCGGTGCAGCACTACCATTCAGATCAGAGGCTGTATCTCTTTGCTTAGTACCTCCTAATTGATTTAATTCTATGAATTCTATTTTAAATCCATACAAAGTTTTGTCATCTATAGCAGCCTGTGTCTATAAATATCGTGGTCTATTCCATGGGTGACAAAGGACCTCCATCTGTCTACTCAGCCTGTCTGTGTGGCAATTTCATTTGGTTATTGTTTTTTTATCCCCACTCACGTTCTCCTTACCTATTATGAGGATCCAGGTGTCTTTATTAACCAGTAGAAAATGGCTGAAATCCAATGTTTCTGCAGGATTTGGATGTCTACAGCTAGGCATGATTTCAATATTGAAGTAAAGCTGGGATGGACAACCCATGCCCTTCCTCATTTAGGTGTCAAGTTGGTTGTTTTGGGTGAATGGCTGGCTCTTCTTTTAAAGCACTGGCAGAGAGAGCAGAGGTGATATTTAACTCTTTATGTTAAAGCCTTCTGCTACAGGAGTTGCCAGAAAGTGAGACGCACATTTGTTTGTCTTCTTCATCCATATGGGATCTTTGTCTTTTTCAGGCATTTTTTGAATATGGGATTCAAATCCACTTCTCCTGTCTTGATGAGGTGCCCAAAACACCACACTGTAGGTAGCTGTGACAAAGATCAAGCCTTTTGTCTTACTAATAAAGCTGTGAGAGAGAGGAGAAAGGGGAGCAGCTTTGTCCTCCATTCTGCTGGTGGTGACTTAGTGTACAACATGCAGTTGAGGAGTAAGTGAGGAAGCCAGAGGGAACAAGTTGAGATTGGGGCATGCAGTTGGGAGGTTGGACTTGGTCTTTGCTCCAGTGATGTGCATGTAGTTCCCCCAAGAAAAGGTCTTTGGAGCAGGCAGCAGGGAAGTTAAGGGTGAGTAACTCTCTCCACAGGGCGGCGGCTAGGAAGGAATTTTGAGTACTGTCCTTTTTGGCAGCTAAATCCTACTTAAGTTTTGTTAAGAGCCCTGAAGTCTCGTCATAGACCAGATCCTGAATCTTGGGTTATGCCAGCGCCTGATCACTGCTGTGCACTTGCCAGGGAAACCCTGGCTCAGCCAGTCGTGTCGTGGTGACACAGAGGTGGCAGGATACAACCGCGGGTGGGCAGCTTTTGTGGTAGTGAGTGCCCGTGCTGAACCAGCCGGACACCAACTCTCTGCAGCTGAGGAGACTTCATCTTTGTGATCAGAGCTAGCAGTCAAGATGTAAAAATTCCTGACTGCGATCCCTTAGCATGGGAGCTGCTGGAGTAGTATTGCAAACTTTGCAAGAGGAAGGGCTTCACAACACATTAACTTCTATATGAAGTTTTGACCTTCATTAATTATACTTGTAGTCCCCTTAACATTCATCAGGGAGGTCATTCCAGCATTCAGCTTTCCTGGATATACTTTGCTGGTAAAACTGCACTTTTTACGGGCATGAAAGTATTTGTAATATGAACTGTTTCTCAGACATATATTTGGACACAAACCCAATTTCCCCTTCCAATAAAATTTAAGATTAAAAAAAAATTTCCAAATACAAGGCAAGCTGAATTGGAAATCTTGCAAATGTGCTAACCTGAAATTGTGTCCCCAAACACAGATGTGACTCATCGAAACATTTCACATGAATAGTTTCGAGATATTTCACCTGATTCTCTAACTAATCTTTTTGACAGATTATTTTTTTCTTAAAAACGAACCTGCATTTGAAAATGCAGCCCTTTAAAGTGAGAATTCGAAAGAAAAAAGAACCCTTTGTTTTCCAAATTCCTAATGGACGTCTCCTCTCCCTCCATCCTCATCCCCCACGATTCCCTCTGCTCCAGTAATTAGAAACAGAAATTTCATTGCAAAGCCCCCATTTAAAAACTTTCTCTCTCCTGAGTAGTTGCACTGGATGACATTTTTGCTGTGTCTAGCACTGCCCTCAAGGAAATGTACTCGCTCAGACGTTTAGTTCAAGCCAAGAACATTTTTGACACCCACAAGGGGTCTGCCAAGTGACTGTGAGCATCATGCATTAGAGCGTCATTCCAGCCGTAGGAAAACCGAAACCACATGAGCGGCTTGAACCGCGATTTCCTCCTGTCTAAGAAAAAAAGAAATTCACGTATGTATCATGGCATTTCATTTTTAACTGAACTGCTTACAAGATGGCAAAATCCAGGGCGTTGAAGAGAGGAGCTAATTCACTACTGAGCAATGTTAAACAAGTATTCACCACAACACTGGATGCATGATAAAGCTTTAAACCTCCTGTGCTTTAGTGAACCTGAGGAAGCTCTCATTTGAATGAGACACAACTCAGGCATTAGTCAGACAAGGAGATGAGACACAGTCCTATAAAATAACCACATTAGTATGAAAAATGAGACATAAAGCAAACTGTCCCCATATGTTGCTATCCATATCTCAGAAAGATTTTTCTTGAAGTTTTACTGTAATGATCATCAAGGGAGTTTACATGCCCTGGCCTGGAATTGATATTAATCTAGAGGGGAGGAAAGGGGGACAAACTCAGACAAAGAGATAACCAGGAAACAGGGACAGATGGGAGATAGCTGACACAAAAAAAAGTATTGGCAGGGGAAACAGCAAACGCTTTCCACTGAACTGCATTTGGGTACTGAGCATGGTGTTCTCCTCATAAACACAAGGAAAACTGCTTGGGGTCCTGCCACCAAATGCTGCTTACATGCAACGCAGTTGTCTATCCTGCTGCATTACTGATTACTCGCAACAGCTTTTTAATGTAGTTTGAGGGATACAGTATATGTATCATTTCTTTATTACAGTCTTTCAATCATCATCATGATACAAAGAAAAACCATTGTTTGGAGCAGATGCACTCTTTTATTTGCTAATATGTTCTTGGTTGACACTAATTTACCACGGCAAAATTTAGCATCCATCTTCAAAATGCTGCTCACTAATGCCATTCCAAAAACCAATGGGTATGCAATAAGCAGCATCAAACAACCCATAATAAAGCAGTTTTACTACAGATGTTCATTATGCACATGAGTCTCTGTAGCAGCCTGTGTATTTTGGAGAAATGTTTGAAATTAGTTTGGAAAAGCAGTAATTAAAATTAGTTATTTCTCATAAAATTCCATAAGAACAGAACCACAGACATGTCACAGTGCTCAGTTCCCAGGAGCGATTCCCCTCTCCCCGTCAAAGCATGTTTACTAATTTTGTTGTAGACTTGGGTATCATATCCAAAGCTACTCTGGATTCCAAAAGACATCATGCTGGTGAGTTACAAATATTTGGATTTTAGAGATTCGGTGCGGTTCTCGTTAATACTTAATGCTCCTGATTGCCATTTCCCTTAAGAGCCCATTGGATACATGTAATGAATGCGCTGCTTGCTGGATTAATTGTCCTGTGAGCTCATGGCCTGCCGTTTGTACCCTAATTTCCTTACAGCGCTATGGAAAGCATTTGTCACTTGCTGTGGCTCTCCCCGGTGACTGGATGTGTAAGTAGCTTCTGATGGCATGAACTGCCTTGCGCTCAGAGCCTCACCACGCGAACACAACTGAAGCCACCATGTGATGAGGCTTCATTTTACATTTTTTAATACAGTTTTTAAATTTACATTTTAATGTGAGTGTTCGGCTAGGTGACTAGATGAAGGTCTCCTGTCTGGAGTGCAAAGGTATCAAGCTGTCTCCTGGAAGGCTGCATGGCCTGGCTAAAAGAGTGAGGATCGTGGTTTAACTGTTCTCAGCATCTCTGTGTTCAGGTCACTACTTGTAGCACTCATTGACGGAAGAAAATAGGAATTTTATGAGATGATGAAAGGCTTTTTCAGCATTTGATCCTTTCTCACCCCAAAAGACAGAAAATTTTGTTGTGTTAAGGGAAAATAAAAATTATTAGTAAGATTCTTTTTTTCCCATGTCTTTTCCTTTGATTTTAATTTTTGACATAAATTCAGATTGAATGTTATTTTAACTAAACTGGTTTTGTTTTTTGCTTTTCCCCCATGCCTTATGTGAATGCAGTAAATTTTTGCAGTGAACCCTTCTCTAGTAGTATGTCTAGCAGTTTAATGTGTGTGGTCCTTTGTTCTTGATTTGCTCGTGTTGGATGAGCAAGCATTCAATATTCAGACAAAGCAAGCAGAGCATTAATCACCTCCTGTGGTATAGGGACCCTGACAGGCTCTTAGGTACCCTGAGCAAAGGAGAAATGTGTCTGAACAAAAGTGTCCAAGCAAACACTGTTGAATTTGGGCAAAATTTAGATCTTAAATGTCAACTTTTTTATGTCTTGGACCCAGCTTTGAAGGAGTGCGCGAGAAAAAGCTGGAATTCACACCTCTTAGGGAGTGGAGTGTCAGGAATAGGTTCCCTTCCTTCACAGAGCACAGGGACTACAGAAGGAAGCAGTGAAGAGATGGCATCAATCAGAGTTGAAGGTAACCACAAAATTGCTGTGGAATGAGTTCCCGACATTGCCTGTGAGTTTTACATGCAGATGTGGCATTCATCAATTCCCAATGACATCAGTCTGTGTGTTGCAATATCAGGACATGAGGCATGATTGATTAATCTGCAGCTCTGACTCCATTTCCTGACCTAATAATTCCCTGCTCTCCAATGCCGAATATGAGGGCTCAAACAAAAGAAAAAAAGGAAAAATGAGATCCCCTTACTTCATTCTTTTGAATAGGAAGATAAATGAGCTCCCTATTGAATAAGGCAGAGATTTGCTGAAAAGTGCTAACTATATTTGGGAGTACAGTGTGAATTTATATCCATGAAAAAAGACATCTCTCTGAGTCACTGATATGTGGCAATAGAAACATTATGTGCAATTAAAACTCATGTTAAAAACTGGTTTTGGAGTATCTCCATTCCCTTACAAGGCAGTTTAGCTTCTGAAATGACCTTGTTTCTGAAACCTATGCCTGCACCCTCAACCCATAAAGGCAACTTAATAAACCTTCCAGACCTGAAATGAACATTTTGATGACACTACGAATACAGTATATGCTAAAGATCTTCTATTCCATTTTCTATAACCATAAACAGATACGCTTTAATGGTCTGATGCCTTTACCTTAAAAAATTCCAATTTAGTTCCCTAGAGCTATAATAATAAAAACTGCTGACATTCTGTTTTTATTTTTCGGAGTAAGAAGAACCTGTCTTATAAGGGCTTTTCTGTATCTGTGGAGTGGTGAGATCGAGCTAGGTCTTCGACTCAGGCATCTTTGTTAAGAGGAAAGGCACCTGAGAGATGTGACATGGACTTTTAAACTTGACACAGATGACAGCAAGTCTTTCAACACATGAAACCTATTCATTTTTTTGTCTTGAAAATGGCTTTGTAAATGTCAGAGCTTAAAATTAATTTGGTTCATCTTTGCCTTTCTTCAGCAGTATTTCTATCATTCTGAGTTTGAAGAGAGGAACCATCCATTTCTGTCAGAGCAAACTCACCGTGCAGGCAGGGAATCCCTTTTTACCAGGTTTGCTGGGCCTGCTTCTGGCTTTGCTGGGTTACAGGAGTTCAGGTTCTGGTTTTTGAAACCCCCTACCTGGCAGACAGAGAGAGTAAGGGGGTGAAATTTTCTGTTTTCTTTGTTTTTTAAACTTAAATGCACATAAAATGCAAATGGGGCTTAGTGGGTTGCATTATGCCTAAGAGGGAAAATATTGCCTGCTGCAGAAACTATGTCCCTTTCCTGTCTCATGCCATAAAATGTCTTACATATTTGAACTCAAATCTGAAATGGCAATACAGAGTTAGACGTGGATGCAGCATTTTGCTGCCTATTACAGTAAGTGTTGACATTGTATTGAAAGCACATTTCTTATATTGATCTGACAGAATTCAATCTTCAGATATCTCAGAGCAACCAGCATGGGGTTATTCAGTGTCTGCACAAACCATATTCTAATAGTTTTCACTAGGAATGACCGTGGCAATCTTTCATGGGCCTGCATGTTTCTATTTCTGCTGATTCTTCTTATTTTTTTAGTATTTCTTCAAGTGTTCAAACTACATTCATAAAGCCTTTGCAGATTTTAATCTCTTTACAAAAGATATAATCCCATTCCTTTTTTTTTTTTTTTTCTTTTCCTTCCTACCAGGAACACTTCTACCCTATTGATGTTGCAAGTTGTTTTTTTTCCCCATTATACAGGAGCACAGGAACAGGCACTGTGGACAACCCAGCCCTGTGTCCTGTATTATACAGTATCCAAAAGCAAACAGATACCTAATGAGAAATGTAAGACTGAAGCAAGTACCTAATGACACTCCTCTAGAATATCCTCCCAGTGGTCTGTGGCCACGGGCCTCCCCAAGGCAGAGGGGATTTAGCTAATAATGCAAAACGGGTTCTTTTCTTCCATTGATTTGTCCTGTCACTTCTTGAACCCAGGCTGCTACAAATGCAATTTTAAAATTCACTTTTGGAGAGGAATGCATAGCACTGAGGCTACAGAAAAATCCCCAGTCAATTTGTAGGTTGACCAAAATCACAATTTAAGGTATCCTCTTCTGATCAGGGTATTGGATAGCAATAACCTGAGGCTTGTCCTGGATGTTTACGACAGCAGCGATTAGGTCGGAGAGCTGGAAACCTTTGCAATGTGCTTATGATCCCCAGGGTCAGAGGTTTATACGGCTAAGGCAAAGGGAAAAAGAGCAGAAAGAACTGGGAAACCACTGAAATACAGGAAATGTAATGAAGTTGGTCATGGGAGTACAGGTCCAACCTTCAAGGTCACTAAATCCAGCTGCTTAACACTGGAGGCAGCCAGCTCTTGCTGGCATTCTCACACTGTGATGAGAACGTCAACTAGCCAGGGCAAGGTTTGTAAGCATGGGCATTAGCTTGCTGAAGAAAAACAACAACTGCTCTTTCAGGCACATGAGCCTTATTTCATGTCTAAAGAGAATGAAGCATAGTTTGAGAATAATATATGCTTGGACCGCCATAGTTACAACACTTCTACCATTGCATTTCCATCAGTAAATTATTTTTTTACTGGTAAGAGCACCTGAGGAGTATGTCAATTTAAATTGCAAAGCACCAAGAGGAGCTTCACAAAAACTGACCCTCCCTATATAAACTTGAATTTTTTGCAAAGTTCTAGGAAAATTTCTTTACCAAACCCTGTTATTTTTGCATCCTATTTCAGGTTAAGCTGCAGCTAAGTGTAAAAATGGAAGTTAGGGTTACAAAGTTTGAAAGAAATCTCAGATCATGCTTTTGAGCTGAGAGCCAAAGAAATTCCTGGTCAACACCAAGCTTCCAAGATCTGGTGAACATCAGAGCTAGGCTGGCATCCAAAAATGAAGCAGCCCTCAGGGTGCTTCTTCATATTTGGTAGAAAATTGTCATGCTGAACTGAAGCCCTGATCTGTCAAAATCTTTCCAGGCTGGGACCTTGTTCTGTAGTCCCCTATTCATACTGTTCCCTGAGCAATGAGTCTTCTCCTCCTGAAGCAGAATGGACTCTCACAGCTGTTGGCAAAGCAAGTGTTTTCCCCTTTTTCATGCTCCCACTATTCTCAGCAGAAGTCCTAAACCTTATTCTTCCAAGAAAAGGCACATCAGAGGAGGAACCACCTGCCCTTGGATTCAGCTTAGCTTCTCCAGCATGCAGCTCTGTGGTCAATTGTACGTACAAAAGGGTCAGGGACTTTTCCACCTCACACAGCTGGTCAGAGAATAAAAGTCATTATGGAATTTGGAAATGGGAAAATCAACCTTTCTACAGACAGGGAAGAGAGACTGAGCTGGAATTCAGAGAAAAATTTAAAGGAAAACCGGGTCTGAGCAGGGGCTGAAGTCCAGATTTCCCATGCTAGGTTTGGGCCTTGTCTAAGAGGATATCGCACATCCTGGAATTCAAGGGACATGTTAAGGTGAATATCACACTTTGCCCATTTAACAAATTTTTCTGCTGTGAGGGACTGTTAGGTGTGGATTCTGCAGTACATCTGTTGAGCAAACGTTATAGGTGACTGGTATTTAGATGAAGTGGAGACTGTGCTGATTAAGTAAATACTTGCTTTTAAATATTTGCGTACCAATACTTCTATAAAGGAATGTGAATTCTCAAGATCCCTGTTTTTATGATCCCATTTCAACAAGGGCAATTACTTCCATTCTGTTAATGAGGAAAAGACATAACAAATATTAAGAGATCACGGGAATAGAGTAAGATCAAAGGTGCAGATTACCAACTGGAACATACTTTCTCCTCACTTTTAGTACTGGATGCTATTTGCATAAAGAAGCATTTCTTCGTTTAAGATTTTTTTTCTTTTCTTGCTACTGATTCTTACTTGACGTCATAATCCACTTCCTGTGACATCACAATTAATTGCTGGGGAAAGCATTACCAAGTCATACTTCAGTGATCAGAGGTTCAGGTGAGGGAATGAGCAGCTCTTAGGTAGAAGGTCCTGTTTTCATACTCATCTCCCATGTATTAAAATATTAATACTGAAGGGAAACAATCCTCCATGCAGAATTTTTCCATCATGTGACAGCAATTTATGAGGCATTTGGCATTATAAAGACAGTCACCATGAGCTGTCCTTCATGACACTTGTAGGGCAGCACTACAAGAATTACAAGAAGGAATTTAAGACCAAAAATCAAAGCTATTAATAGGAGGGTTCCACTGGATTTTCCAGCGCGTGATGTCTCCTCTGTGTCTCTCTGTTAGACTGTAATCACTTGGGGTCAGGGAAGATTTTCATACTAACATGCCATATTTTTGGCACTAAATAAATAGTAAAAGCTCATGCACGTCAATGGCTTTTTAAAAAATAGCCAATTACAAGTAATATATCCTCAGCAACATTTTTCGCTATCTTTTATGGCTGTTATCCACCCAGCACCCACATCAGCAGCTTAGGAGCAACCTGACACCAAAACACTGATATGGTGTAGCTAATGAATTCTGTTCTGTTACTTAATGGTTAAACGTAAGATTGGTTATATAGGAAACAGATCCTTGGTGAATATATTGGAGAGTCAAAAACCTTTACTTGTTCTGATCAAATAAAAGATTAGTCCAAATCAAATTAAAGGGGGATTTTAATTTTCATGAGTTTTCAGACCTGGGTTAGGATTTGTGTCCAAGTTTGACCATCCTTCTACAGCAAGCTAAACTAAGATCATCTTACAAACTACTGTCCACAACTGAATGTGAACTTTGTAGTTGGTGTCTTCTATTCATAAAACAATAGAATAAAATAATCCAGGGCTGGATATTCAGTTGCTTATATGATTTATTCAATTTCCATTTTTATAATTGAAATAATACAGTCCTTCTTGCTGCAAGAAAGAACAATAGAAATGACCTCTCAGTGATCACTCTCACCCAGTCCTTTGCCTCATATTTTATGCCAGGTCTGACAACTCTTGGTCCCTTACTTTTGCCTTCAGAGTGAAATGCACACTCATGTAAGACCTAGGACTGGGTACCAGAGAGTGCTCACACATTCATAGCAATAAAGAAGTTGAACAAACTAGTTATTAATTTTCTTTTTGTCACCCGGGATTTCTTCATAACAGAATGATTCTTTGCTGCCATATGCTACAGCTCCATAAAACAAATAATTTATTCACAAGTGATAAAGATCACAAAGAAGTAAGAGCATGCAAGCAATGTAACATCAGATTCGTGCATAATCAGCACAAAGGAGGAAACAGACCCTCTGTGGAAACACCGTTATTCGAGGTCCCTGCAGGACTCGCACACCTCTCTGCCAGGACAGGTAACGTTACAGCTGGGAAAGGGGGTCTCCATGAACTGTGGGAGTGCTCCAGGATGTGAGGTTGATGGGGCTCTGACTCAAGTCCAGTTCAACAAAGCATTTAAGTCGCATTGACTTTGCTTCAGTGAAACACATCTGTGTTTTGCAGAGTCCCTGTTGCTGAGCTGCACCTGGGATTGAGCACAATGGTAGTTTTCATCTTTCAGGGGCCGTTGTCAGTTTTAAACATATATGAAAAAACCAAAACACCCCCTGAACACCGAGTTTATTTTCCAGTGATATAGATAATGAGTTATTCAATTACAAGTCAAACGTGCTTTCCATTTCCATTACTTTCCATTCACTCTGCCAGATGACCACAGTTTGGTGTTTCTGTGTTTGGGAAATGAAAATAGATTAGTCTGTCTCGCTTCTGTTTACAGCCTGATCCTAACACATTTCACTTGGAGGTTCCTGTGTGTCAGCCCAATACTTGAAATCTCCAGCTATAGCTGCCACAAAGAGACATTAGCAAAGATCATTTCCACTGAGAATTAAAGAAATTGCTAGACCGCTTATTTTAATCCAAAATTTTTATTGCTATTAAAAACAATAAAAGAACCTATTTTGGTCATGTCTGACTTTTAATTGGTTAAAAAAAAATCCTGTACTAACTTTCAGAAAGATTTGCTATTCTGTGCTCTAAACATATTTGCTTTCACCCTGCCTGCAGTTCACTCTCCGCTTATAAAATCTGTAGCTATCACACTTTGCTCAATACAGCGTGTGTCTGACACACTATCAGCACCCTGCTGCTGGGCAGGCTCCCGGTGCCGGCTTGTAAAGGAACGAGCAAATACACGAGAGGGCCCCAATCTGATCTGGCACCATTCCCAGAGCAGAAATGGAAGATGCTCTGTGTCTAATTCGGGTTCATTTTCCCTTCTATAAAGAAAGTACACTTTTTTGCTTAATCCATCAGGAGGGATAAGCTGATTTCGTTTCAGACCAGTATTACTGTTATTTCAGTGTATCAAGTCATTCCTCTACCATGGGCAAATATCTGTGTTCCAGGTTGTATTCATAACTATGGTGCATAATCCCTTTTATCCACTGCACATGTCAGATTCCGTTTTGAAGTAGGCAACAGTTTCATTGCATCACTAACATTATCGTTTCAATAAAGTCTCTTCACAAAATGGTTCCAATTTACCGATGCAGAAGTCAGATATTTCTTGATTTGCCATCTAAGGAAATCATTAAGATTGCCAGCATTTTTTGTTTTCTTTTGTTTTCTTTTATAACTCTTCTCTGACAGAAATTAGGCTTACATTTCCATGTAATAATATGAAAAGTTTTCTATTGGCCATGAAAATCTTTGAAGTGTTCTGGAAAAGCTAAGTATCCAAAGCCCCAAATAATTTGGCTACTTGGAAATTATTACTGTCTTATACCATTAAATTTATCAGTTATTTGGTGGTCCATTTGTGTCTCTGAGCTATGTTTCTTAATTAAAGTGTGCACCCCATAATGTATCACTTTTCTTCCCCGAGAGAAAAGACTTGGGTATATCACAAACCATGTTGTCCAACAGGAAAGCAGGACAATGAAGGAAAATATCCAAATCGAATAGCCACATCAGGCTGGAGTTCCCGTCCAAATGACATCTGCTTCTGTCCAATGTTATTGCTTTCTTTCTCCTACAGGGGAGGGATTATATTGTGGCACATGAAGTATAGAGAAAGCCATGCTTAAACAAGAAGGCAGGAGCAAAAGGCTGGAGGACCACATTTCCAGAGAGGGACAGTCTTCCCTGAGAATGTTCAGTGCTTGAAGGTTGGGGGGCAAGTTATGGGGGAAAGATTGGGAAATTCCAGCAAAAGCCCATTTTTCAACCAGCTTTAAAACCCTGTTTACAAATCTAACCTTAATGCTAGTTATTGACATTCTTCCCCTAGAGGACATTGATCCAGCAGATGCAGGATTGGAAGCTTGCAGAAATCTTTAATTTACAACTAAATTGCTTGACTGAGTTAGTGGGGGCGGTGTCAATGAGGGAGGACTACACATTTGGGGAAGGTGCTCCAGAAACTCAGGTCTTAAGTTTGGTTCTGTGGAGTGATGGAAAGATAACTTTTGCTTTTAAGTTCTGACAGAAAAATTACGACATTGGCCAGGAATAGAAACATACAGCTGGGGTAGAACTGCAAAATATAGCCAATATCAAGGCAGGAGAGTCAGAGCAGCTGTGCTGTCTCAGAAACAGGGGAGGAATGTTGTCCAGACTTGCCATCTGACCCTCTGTGTCCCCCTTGTTCAAGGAGTCAGAGGCATGGTTTCCTATATGCCCAAGCAATGAATGTAAAAACCTTGCTGATAAATCATCTGCCAGGAGGGTTTTATTCTACAGATGGACACAGTGCAGAAACAGGGCAGCTCCTGTCTGTAGAGCATAAGACCCTTCTGCTGTCCTTTGTGCAATGCAGATGCAACCTTCAACGGGCTCAGGGGAAATTCCTGCCTGCTTTAGGTAAAAGTACTCTTAATTTGTTCACTCTCCTTAAAAGAAAGTTATTCCTTTGCACCTCACCTGCTTGCTTTGTGCTGGGACCTTGTTCAGGCCCCTCAGCAAAGAAACTGGCCTCTTGGCTGCTTCCCGCCTCCCTGTACTGCTGTTTGGAGCCCTTATGGAGCCCATAGGCACTGGGGCAAGATAGCCCATTGAACTGTCATGGCTCAGGCATACCAATTTCTATAATTAAGTCACAATGGACTTTCAGAGACTTCTGCTTCCCCTGGCTGCATGGTCAGGGGCACGCGTACAGCAGAGTTCACTGAGAAACTCTGCACTAGTTCAAGGCAAGGCTCTAATTTAACACTTTAACTGGAGTGAGGCATTTTAATCCCTCTGCTTCCATACTCATACGCAAGCTTTCACTGACATAAAGCTCCACCCAGGCCTTGCCCAGTGGTGGTTGAAGGGGAACTGAGGGCTGCCACTCCCTCGTGACTCTTCATTTTCCTATGTAAGCATTTTGCAACACATGTGGAAGACCACATTTTAATTTCTCAGTTACCGAGAAATGAGAAATATCATGCATCACATACTGTCAGATCAGTACAGTACTCCATGGAAGGGCATCAGTGCAGCATCCAGCCCATGTCTCCTTGTTCCTCTGCCAGCGCAGCATCCTCCTGATCAAAGCTGCATTGACCCAGCAAGTGCTGCTGAGCCACAGGACAAGCACGTCAGGCAAATCAGCACGACTCCTGTGACCCATCAGGGATCCACCACACCTCGCACCCTGCCCAGTGGGCCCTAGGTCTGGTGTCATGTTTATGCCCTCGAATCCTCCTGGTGTTGCCTTGTTTTTCCATTTCCTCCACCACCCAGAGTTTCCCTTCCGAATCTCTCCCTGCCCACACAGCCCCCCACCAGACACGTGTCAAACTGTGCTTATTTGGATGGTGCAAAGCATTTCAGCAAAAATGTCTTCAACAGTGGAGCTGTTCAGGGTCCATGAGAGGAAAGGCATGTGGATAAGGCACTGGGCAGGAAATCTGCTGTTTGGCTTTTGCACTGACCCCGTTGTCTGACCCAAGTCCAGCCCTATTTAAACTGTTCTCTCCCAGACAGATCCGTGCGGATGAGAAGCCATCCCTCTGCGGGAGCGAGGTCCCCGTGTGTACCCACGCCATGGGGCAGAGCTGTGCAGAAGTCGTGGGAGCAGCCGGGCTGAGCTGGTGGCCATCCATCAGAGGCTGCTTTCCCTTTCCTCTCAGTCTGGTCACAAAATCATAGAATCACAGAATGGTAGTAGGGGTTTGAAGGAACTTTCGGAGATCATCTAGTCCAACCTCCCTGCCAGAGCAGGGTCACCCAAAGCAGGCTGGACAGGAACGTGTCCAGGCGGGTTTTGAATGTCTTCAGAGAAGGAGACTCCACAAACCTCTCTGGGCAGCCTGTTCCAGTGCCCTGCCACCCTCAAAGTAAAGATGTTTTTCCTCGTGTTGAGATGGAATTTCCTGTGTTCTGGCTTGTGTCCATTGCCTGTTGTCCTGTCACCGGGCGCCACTGAGAAGAGTCTGGCCCCATCCTCTTGACACCCGCCCTTTAGATATTGACAAGCATTGATGAGATCCCCTCTCAGTCTTCTCTTCTCCAGGCTAAAGAGACCCAGGTGTCTCAGCCTTTCCTCATAAGAGAGGTGCTCCATTCCCATGATCATCTATGTATCCCTCTGCTGGATTCTCTTCAGTAGTTCCTTGCCTTTCTTGAACTGGGGGGCCCAGAACTGGACACAGTACTCTGGATGTTGCCTCACTGGGGCTTGGTGAACCTAATCCTAGTTCCTCAGGCAGCTCATTTAGAGCTAGCTCAGATATCCACAGGCTCACTGCAGTGTGCAGTGTAAATAAAAGCTTAATCCCATTACAGGCCTGAGCAAGCCCACTGAGGCTAAGTGTCTTGAGCTGGCTAAAATACAAATGCAAGGCAAGTCTTCATTACATCCTCTTCTCCAGCATGTGAGTGAGTTTGGATTGCTCCCTGCTTGAAATTGAAGCTGGTAGCGTTTTACACCAGTTTTCACCAGTTGCAACAAGTATGAACGACAGGGCCAGGGAGTGTGGCAAAGGAGCCAGCCCAGGATCACCTCTGAGTTTGCCAAATTGCTGCGAGGATGTAGCGCAATTAAAAAGAAAGCCCTCGTCCATGTCACTGATGAGTACCACTTGCAGTTACTAAAACAGAAAGGACTTTAAACAACTGATTTATTTTCCATTAGCTGGGTTGCTCTATATTCTTTGCAATTCTCTCCGGCTGGACTGTAGAAATAAACCAGTCAGGTTCACTTTTATTCAGCATTGGTCTCTAGTCAGGGTGCTTTGCTAGGCTCCTGGGCCCGAATCAGTAATAACTGGGCTATAAATGATGAAGGGAAAAACAAGGAGGAGAAGAAAGGGAGAGTGGGGAATGTTAAATTCCCCAAACGATTCCTGCTTTTCCAGTATTTTGCAATTTTGGCCCAGATTTTGGGCCAAATTGGCTTCTAGCAACACACGTTGATGATTTTTTTTCCTACACAAGGCAGAAGAAAATAATTGGAAAATGCCAAACAGCACTGGTAAACTCCATATGCCCTGGCAGAGCTGCTTCTCCTCAGGCAAACTGATGTGCAAGCAATTACACTAAAGAGAATGTGGTAGATTTACTTTTCCATGGTATAAAAAAAAAGCTTGTCATGTTCTTCCCTTGCATTTTCTTTCTCCTCCAACAAGAGAAAATATTTGGTCCAAACATCCTAACTGTAACAATCCTTTGCCTACCATAAAAATGGTAAACGTGCAATTAGAAGTGGCATTTACCTGGTCAGGTATGCCGAGGCTTGTTTTGCATTTTAAGAAAATCTGGTGTAAGTTTTGCATGAGGTTGGCAGTCTCTGTGCTCTTGACTACTATTTCTGAGTACTTTTCCTTTTGAGGCAAAACAAGGAGGAATGCACCGCAACCTTTTATCGTGCAGTTATCTGCATTCCTGGACAGTGTCACTGTCTGGTGTGTGACTCATTCATGGGCTCTGCAAAGCTTTATACTTCCATTAGAGGCCTCTTCTCATTCTGTTTTATTTTAGACAAAATTAGGCTCCAATGAACTTTAGTTTTTAGAGGGAGGCATGACATAAATGGGAGGATGGCATACTGTGGGGCAAATGTGGCCACATCTCCTGTCTGTCTGTAATTTTATTACTGAGATATAGACACCTGGAAAATCTGAACCTACTTACAAATAAATGAAGCTTAAATAGAGAAGAAAATTTTTGTTATCCATTATAAGCAGTGATATTTGCTATGCACTGTGGCTACAGACGTACTCTGAATGACCATGGATACAGACATATTTGTTGTGCTCAAATGAAGCAATAACTTGGAGGAGGTGAAGTAAAAATCATTTAGCCTTTGTTTATCTGACAAGCCAAGTCTAATTAGAGGGTCAAGCTAGTGGGGTGACTGTAAAATAACTAAACCAGTGAGGTATCCCGAGGACAGCAAATTTATGTTATTATGCTATCCTATGTTATTTCTCCCTTATGCATCAAGTTACCAGATCGAACAGCTGTAACATGGAAGGGTGCAGGAGGATAGATGGGAGATGGGTGGTCTCTGTAAGAGAAGGGCAGCATTAAGGCTGTGTAAGATGTGCAGGGTAAGGTAGTGGTTACGTCTGTGTATGTACAGGGAAGCATAGAGGATATTTTCTGACAGGTGCATTCATTTTTAATAGTTTAAAGGCCTTCCTTGTGTTGTGCCTGAGCTTTCACTGTTTCACAAAATGATTTCTATGCTTTGATATGTGTGATGAGTATACCTTGACAGAAAGCTTAGTTTTGATTCAGTTCCGCTAAAGATTCCCCAAACGTGACTAGAACCTGTTCCCTCCTTAACGTGTCTGGACTATTAATCTAAAGAAATGGTACCACGTAGGAATGCCACAAGATTACCATTGGGATTATTAATTTTCTCTTTCATTGAGGCACTACTGTGTCTAATTGATAGCACGGAGAACTTCAATGCAGTTTGAGATTCAAAAGAAATGTCCACTTTGTCCTTGCTTTACGCATCTCTGCTGATTGCCAATGGGTAAAGGCAGGGTAGCAGCAGGACTTGTTTGTCTTGATCACTGAATCAAACATAATGCCATTCCACGGGATAGTGAACAACAGAGAAAGTTAAGCAAAATTAAGACAGTAACACTGGGCTTCAGTACCAGTCATGCAGGGGCCAGAAGAAAATAGTTCAAAGGAGATATTTGTGAGAAAGGAGTGAATGGGGTCAGGGAGAGGTAATTCATGGTAAAGATAACCAGAATCTGCACCAGTCTTTCATTGCAGAGGGCATCAGGGATATAAAGGAAATGTTCAAACTGCATAGGAGCAAAGACTGATAAGACTTGCACTGCAGAGATTAAGGTATCGGTTTCCAGCCAAAGGGATCTGGGGATTGGATCATTATTGTGCTATTAGCTGTTGGCTGGAGATAAACAAAACAAATGTTTATTCCCAGGAGAAACAGCTCTTAGAGTTTAACTGACTTTGCTAATTTGAAATTCCCTTGAGCAAGAAGGCAGTCTCTCATTGGAGCTGGCGTCCTCAGAAGATAATTTCAGGATAATAAAAAGAATGAAAGTATTTCTTTTTCACTACAGAATATATGGTGATTTCTCCCTTATCCTCTGCAGGATTATTTTTTGTATTACTTATCTTGTATTGCTCAGTCTAAAAGAAATAAATATAGGATGCTCCTCAATATTTAAGGGGAACTCGTCTGACTATGTGAACTTCCAGGCCCTGGATGATGTCTGCATGAGTTCTTATTATCCTGTCTCTGATGCTAGCTAAAAGGATCCCAGAGAAAAATGACTAAACCTCATGGTGGGAGTACAGTGATACTTGCACCAACTGGTAAGTCTCACGGCTGTGCAAAACTGGGGGGACATCAGAGCTCACCAAGGCCAGACCTTGGCTCTCAGAAGCAGGGGAAATTCCACTGCAGATCTAGTTACTATTTTTTCCTAGATACTCACCTGTGCCCTTTCTTAAGAATTATCTTTGGAAATAATACGAAAAAAAAAGCAGAGCCAGTGTCATCTCTCATTCAGTTCAGGCTGCAGAACTTGTGTTCAAGAGAGGAGGACTTGAACTTCAAAGCTTTGCACTGGTCTCTGTGAGGTTGCAGGGCAATAGACAAGGATATGCTGGCAATGAGAAAATCTGTTTATTTGCACTGGGAGGATCTTTGAACAGAAGATAGATGCCAGCAGTCTCTGACAACACTCATTTTGTTTCCAGAGTGCTGTTCTGCCAGCAGAGGAAAGAGAGACCTGCTTTCCTACAGTAAGGAATAAGTATACTGCCCAGTGAGACAAATTACAGCATCATGGAATCGATAGGACCAAGCGAGCCAGGAAAAGAGCCCAGATTGTGCAATCACTTCCAGGAAACTAAATACTCATTATCGTAGAAATGATTTTTTTTCCTCTCCTTTCTTTATAATGTCTAATGCCGTGATTAACATACTAGATTGTACACAGAGACTCAGCACAAGACATCAAAGGCTTTCCACGTAGGTTCTTCTCTTGCTCTGTCTTATTAGTATATATGGTGCCCTGAGGATATAACAAGCAGGACTGCAGAATGCCTGATGAGCAGTTTAGATGTGAAGCTGAAGGTTTGCTCCAGCCTCACAACAAATGAGGCAGACCATTGTTTCAAAGAGGAGCAACTCTCAGGAGCCCTGCAGCCCCCAGGACACCCTTAAATAATGTAACCCATCCCAAACAAAAAAAAAAATGAAAGGGGCAGAAATGATTTTTATTTCTCCCAAAGTCACATTCTCTCTTAGAAACTCCCCGCCACTTTTATGCAGGAAAGTATGACTTTCTAAGCTGGACCCTGAACGCAGCAACCACCTTTCAGTGTCGTCAGCAATCTCAGAGCTTCCTGACTGGAAGTACGAAAGCACTTCAGCAAGACTATCTAGCAACTTTCCTATGCATTCAGCCCCTCAGACAGGGTTGGGCTGGTGCACAATGTATTCTCGGTTTCTTTAAAATTGTTCTGGTGGTCAGTTCAGCTGCTCTAATTTTGCTGCTTTGTGCTTATTAAAATACCGCCTTTACTATCTGCAGAATAAAAAGCAACCTGAGTTCATCTGTGGCAGTGGCGTTTCGGCTTCTACCTGTTATTGTACCTATTTGTCTCCAGCAGCCGTCAGCATGTGGGTGGTTTGGAGAGAGATTTACATGCTGATATTTTACTAAGGTTCCTTTTTATTCTGTAATTTAACTGGGGAGATTGAAACATTGTACATTATTTTGCCTGTGGTAAAATAGACCTATTTTAGCTTCTTTTTTTCCCTTCTTCTGATTGCTCATTAATATTCAGAGTTTATCTTATCTGTTCCCCTCTTCATTTGGTTTGTAAATGATTCCTGTGCTTGCTCCTTTATTTTTAAGCCTGTTTTCAACTTTTGTTTAATCTTCTTGGTGGCTTTTTTCTTGTTTGTTATTACATTTTGAGTTAGACTTTTAAGCTTATCCCTTTTCGTATTCGTTCCTTAAAATGCCAGCTGTTCTTTCCCTCTGTCTTCTACAGAGACTGTGTGAATGCAGAGAAATGGAGCTGCTCCTCCAGCATGCTACAGATTGCTGATTTTGATCCAGCTTTCTCAGGTGACAAGAGCAGAGGCTGGGTGGACTTTAGCCTTTCACCCCCGCAATGGCTGCCATTAGACATGTCATTGCAATAAGCAGTAATAGGTGCCAGCGTACAAAGCCTCTGTTCAAGTGGCAGGGTGACACTGAGGTGTGCATCACTCTAGCAACCCTGCAGGAGACATCTCAAGGCAGCTTTTGAAACCAGACATTTTCTTTCAGCTATCATTCCCTCCACAGCTCCCCGTTGGCATCTCTAGTGGATCTACACCTTGGTGTACTTGCTGGTGACCTGCAGTTATGGTTGCTAATGTGTGTGCTGAAGTGCGTGCTCTGTGTTATATGGGTTGCAGATAGCTGAGCTAAGGCTGGGGGGCTCCTGTGCTGTCATCACGCATTGGCTTTGCAGCATGTTTGTCTTGTCCTCCCATCCCTACTGAGCAGCGGCACGGTATACTGCAAAGGGGCAAGGACCCTATAAATGCCTCTACCTCGGTGTAACTCTGCTGACTCCAGAGAAGCTATTCCAGACTTAGAGCACTCTTAGGCAAGCATTGAGCCTGCTTGTCCTTGTCCGACTACTTCATCAGGGCCTGTTCAGTTTCATGTCATATTTATTTTAATTACAAGTCCATTCATTCTGTTTTGCTGTCTTACTTGCCTTATATCTTGCTAGTCCTTGGGCCTATTGGCTTTCATGAAGCCCTTTCCCCTTTTCATTTTAAATAGTTTTCAAGTCTGACAAAAGTAAAATTTGACTTCTTGCTAGCATTGCTTCTCTCCAGTTTCCCCAAGCAGAGATGTCCCACTGGACTCTGTGCTCATTTTTCCTCTTGTTTTCATCTTAATTCCTCTCTATTTCATTTTTTGGCTTTGGAATTTCCTCTATTAACCACCAAAGAGCCAATCGATCTCCCTTCCTCAGCTCCCTCTTCAGCATCTTCAGCAAGGCCACACACACCCACAGCAGGGATCGCTCTAACATCATCCTGGTGTGGTACAAGATTGGATTCTGATTTCACCTGTCACCATGGGTTGAAGCACAGTTTCTCTCTCAAGTGCATGATACCATTCTTTGTACAATAAATGGACCATCTTGACAAATTGTTTGCCTATGTTTTTTCCCCATTGCAACGTAACAGATATTTAATATGCAGGTGCACCTGACCTTGTGCCTTGCTGTCTGTACCATGCAGTGTCATGTGTAGCAAAGGAGCTTCAAAAATAATGGCTAATAATCATGTGATTGATGAGCAGTACATGGTGAAATTGACATTTAAAGGAAAATGGAAAAATTTAACACAGGAATATTATGTTATTTAGCAATGGAGGACATATGAAAACTGAGACAGACATATACAATTCTTCTGAAATGTCATACAATTTGTTGGGAGCGATGACGATATTGGAATCTTTCAGTGGCATTTGTCATTGTCGGAGGCAGGTCAGTAGACTAGATGGAGCCAATTGTGATCCATTATGACAATGACTAAGTCCTCAGGGACCAAAACAGTCATTGGGTTGCTTTGTATACAATTACCACAAGCCCAGCTAGTGACGGACACTAGTAAGATACTGGTATACGTTTTATATATACGACCTACCTCCTGAAAACTGAAGCAATTTTTTTATATTCTGAATCCGTATTGACTATACATGATTCATTTGTCTTCTTTGTTTTGTGGATTTGGCACATCCAAGCTCCTGCTTTTCCATTGTGTGAAAGGTTGGGTACCTCTTGATGAAGGATCGTAAGTGGCATTAAAATTTTTATATGTTTATATGTTTAATTCTGAAAAATTGCCTCCTTATTAGAATGGGAAGGGGTTTTGGGGGGGGCTAAGAGGGTCAGATGCTCAATTCTGCAAAATGGAAGCAGTGTATCTTCTTCTCCCAAAAGGGGTGCTCAGAGACTTTCCGAGGTATTTGCTTCTTTCCTGACTCAAATCTGCAGGGAAGCAGCAAAAGAAGATAAGAAAGAGAATGCAGTACTACATTAGATTTTCAAGCTGCAGCCTCCATCGTTTATAAAGAAGATACTACGTGAGTTAGCCCAAAAAAGCAAAAGAAAGGAGCTTGCATGAATGGGGAAGCAGAGTCAACACTTCCTTTTTGATGCTGCCTCTGGCAGGCTTGGTTACATTTCTGGAACCTGAGTTTACATGACGTTTTCAAGGCACAACCTCATCTAAAGGTGAGATAGGTAAAGAGTTGCTTCCACTCTCTGCCATTGGTTCTGAGTGATCAGAGCTGCTATAGGCAGCTGTAATTGAAGTGTTTAGTGTTTGCTAAATATGGTTATTACCTGAGGGTTCTTGAAATACTGTTTGCATTTTTTATGGTCATTGGATTCTCTTGATTACCAGATGTAATAGACTTTTTATGCTACGATGCAACTGTTGAACATTTTAATTGGAATGCCATGTCAAATTTTTAAATTAAAAATCAAATACTCAAAGCACCAGTGCTTTTTTGATTACTAAAATTAAAACCTAATTGAATTCTCCCACCAAAAAATATCCTGTGGAAATTTAATTAGAGAAGTGTAAAAGAGCTGATTTTTAAAACATATTAATTTTTAATGAGGAAAAATCTGAAAGGCAAATTAGTAAGTTTTAAATTTTCCAAAATATGAATATGGAGATGCCATGTGGCACAATAAAGAGAAGACCCAAAGTCTACCTTCCTAAATGACTATATATCACAGGGCTTGAGTCTTACCTGAATAAAAGAAAAAGTGATTAATGCCTGTTTCGGTTGTGGATCCTCATAAAAACCCTCCGTGCACGTCAGCATATTAAAGGACTACAATGAAAAGTTAAAGTAGCTTCAAATGAACATTTGGAGTAGGGTGCAAAGAGTGAGGTTAGCTGGTTATTTCCAAGTAGGGCATAAGGTACACCTTTGTCTTCAGTATTCACCTGTTGACTGGCAAGAGAGCTCTGCAGTCAACATGGTGGTTGCTTTAGCTGCCATTCTCAGACCCTTAGCTCCCCTGATGGATTGCAGGGTGTCTTACTCCAAGGCTCTTCTCCAGAGACTAGGCACGTCAGAGGTAGGCATTGCATCACTCTGTATTGCCCTGCTTTTTTTTGATTTACCACGGTACACCCAGGAAGATTCGCACAGCATTAATAAGGGCAAAGAAATCATTGACAGCCTAGGTGGGCTCAATTTGGCCTTGTCAGGACATTTCCATTTCCCATTGATTTTAGTTGTTCGTGGTTGCACGCAAAGTGTCAGAGTCAGCGAATTAGAACAGGTGACAAGGGCCCTTGGGAAAGGGCAACACCATCATTAGTCAGGGAGCCTGCAAATGACTACAGCTTTACTTCTTTCCTAATATTTTTTCTTTCTTAAAAATGTGTATCCCACAAGCTAGCTCTCTATTTTGTGGTGCTGCGCAGTTTCATGATACGGCAGTTAGAAGATAATTTGATTTAAAGGAAAAAATAAAAAGACTAACTACAGCTCTCTGGAGACTTGCTGCTTAAGGATATACACTTAAAAGTATAAGGAATAACAAAATGAAGAGAAACAGTGCCTGCAGGGTACATTCAGATCTGGGTTATCTCAGTCTCTCACAGCCGAAGCCAGGGCAGCGTGTGACAGTCACTCAGGACTTGCGCTCAGCGTGCCTGGGGAGCCGGGGGAGACCTACCTGAGCAGACCCTGCAGGGTGTGAGCTCACTTCAGAACGCCCCAGATCATCCTCCTGCCTGCGTGACTTAGAGCATGGCGCCAGTCCCATTGCTTGCTTTTATCTTGGAAAGCCTTTCCTGGCTTTGAGAACAAAGAAGGAGCAATCTGCTCATGGTTAAGATGCTCATCTGGGAAAGGGAAACTGAAACATGAACCAGAAACCTATTTTTTTCTCTTTTCTTAAAAACTAATTTACAAAATAAAGCTATTTCATTCCTGACTTCTTTCTTTTTCCACAGCTTGCAAACTGGACTCTTTCGTTATTGCTCAGTTTGGACTGGAGAAATCATACCCTTGCCCATGACCAGGCTGGTGCTAGTGGCATCTTTCTGGGAAGAAGATAAGATGGGGGAGTTTAAAATGCTTATCTCCCATTTTCTGGATGAGTGCTTTACCCATTAGTCTAGTATAAAAAAGGGATTATATACTCCCTCTCAATACACCTATATGAAGGGAAATGAGGCCAAATGTCTGCCTTCTTTCTGAAGACTTTACTGCACAGGTAACCCTGTGGTCTCTCTGACTATTCAGAGCAGATTTTTTTCCACTAGAATCTGCATTTGGTGTCAGAACACAAATGCTATGTTTCAGGAACTTTTCTATATGTTTCTCTTTTTCTAGATATGTCTACTTTTCCTAGGCACTGTATCAGACACTTTTCTAGATTTCAACCTAGGACCCTAAGTCTTTTAACAGAAGTGGAAGTTGTATATACTGGAATCCCTTAAAATACTTATTCCCTAATTTAGGAAAAATGGTCAAAAATATTGTGAAGTTTCATGGTAACTTTGCAATCTCGATCTTTCCCATGATGATTTAATAGTCTGACAGACACTTGGAACTGAAGGAACGAAGGTATGATTTGGTTATCATGTACTGTCTCTCTTCTTCAGATGTCATCTTTGAAGTCACTTGCAATCAATCTTGTTATCTTTCATATCGTTTCTCATTGCATACTTAGGCAATCTGCTGTATATAAGCAGTTATTACAACAACCTACCTGTTTTCCACTTACATATAATAACAGTTTACTCATTCCCCAAAATTCTATACTTATTTTCATTTTGTATATCAAAATGAGAAGCAAAAGGTCTATTTATAGAAGTAGCTTTTGAACAAATCTCAAAATCGAGGAGCAGTAAAGGCTGGGAAAAGCCTTTTGGATTAGAATACTCACATCAGGATGAAGTAGATGAATGTAAAATGTTCATGTGGTAGGTGCTTGGTTCACCATGGTGCAAACACTTTCATGCTGGATGGTGATTCAGCATGTTACTGCTTTCTGTTTACTTGCTATTGCCTTCACAGCTGAGCCTTGTTAACAGTGCCAAGTCACCAGATTAGTTTAAATAGCTTTCAGGTCTGCAAGGACACATCTGTTTGTGCACCTTCTCTGTGTTTCATTTTGTTAAAAGTCAAATTAAAAAAAAAAAAAGCCAACAGAAAAGATATAGTTTATATAAACCCAAAAATTTACTTTAGATAAAAATCAATATAATCCATGTGAATCAAATTTGTCAATCACTGTCAGGAGGAGATTAGGATTTACTGTTCCCCTCCTTTCCACCCCAAAGAACAAAACACCCAGCCCTTCTTCTCTGAGAAGATTATCGAGTTTCTGCCCAGTGCACCTCCTTCCTTCAGGAGACAGGGTGCTGATAAGACTGGCAATTCATCTGATCCCACGTTGCAAATCTTGTATTACCAGTCCCGAAAGCATGGAAATGTCAATATTGAGACAAACCAAAAACCTACACATGGAAGGAGTTTGGAAAGGGAAAAGCATCTGCAAACTATGCACGGGAAAATCCTCCCTTAAGGAAGAAAGTTAAACAACAGCATGTGAAGCATGCAGGAAGGTATGTGAATTTGGAAGTACGTTAGGCATAAAAGTCCTTTAGCAACCTTGGCCCCAGACATTGAGAGCCCTGTACTGCCACACTAACAGTCTGTGGTGACGTGCACTAGTCCAGTCTCCCTTCTCTGGGTAGCACGTAAGATTAACTCTCCTGTCATACTGGTGCCTCTCCCTGCGAGGTGGGAGCTAACCTGCAGGTAACTGCTTTGAAATTAAATAGTCAGATCAGCCAAGTTTGCTAAAAGGCTGTTCTCAACAGATGCTGGTTAGAGTGACTTGTGATGTCCGAAAAGGTTTAGGAGAATAGAGTTTGAACCAAAGTGAGCTAAGCAGAAAGCTATTGGTTAGTTTCTTTCACATTAGCTTAATTTGATGTTCACGTAACAAAGGTTTATTTGTAGTAGACTAATAGGAAGACAGCGTCGTGACATAAAAATTTCCAGACTAAATAAAGCAAGGCAATTACAGGTTGTCCACTGGGTTGATGTAATAATCTTTCATTTCAGAACAGCTGAGTTCTGGACCCCAAGTGTAACCCTCTAGCAGATGCCTCTGTCAGCAGCAAGAGACCTGTTTCAATCTGTTTAGAGTAGAAATGCTGGGAAAATATAAGTTTTGTGTGGAAAAGCAATATTCTTTTCAGGGAAGAGATATTTTTCCTGAAATAGAGGAAACTAGGAATTGTTTTCTTCTTTCTGATTATGGCGAAGGAACATAGAATTCCTGCCTTTCCACTGACAGGAACATGGATGTTGGAATTTATTTAGAAAAGAGAAACCAAAGAAAGAAATAAGGTGCTGCATACATATTTACATACTACCAATTCCAGAAAATTCATTGGCGTGCTTTCAGCGTTTGTAAAAAGGTGACTACATGAGTTCTTAACGTCCAGAACTCTTAGATCTCACTAAAATTTGCTGGGAACATTATGACAAAAATTTTTTTTGGCAAAGAGTGTTTATTCACCAAAAAGTTCTCAAAAATATATCAGCTTAAGCAAAGTGTACACAAGGAAGATTTTCAAGATCCAGAAGAGCAGTTTGGCATGAAGAAGGATCACCGAGAACCAGTCCCTGCATCATCCATCACTTGTCTGTAGGGCAGAGATTACTGCTGCTTCCTGGGATATGCAAGACCTCAGCTCAAATACCTTCTCTAACAGACTTGAAATCCTGTGCTTTATGTTTCTGGGAAACACCAACTATTTAAATTACAGACCTGATTTCTCTGGCAAAGGCTATTTTCTCCGCTTGTGATGTAATGTTAAGAATATATCTCACACTGA
Organism: Rissa tridactyla; assembly: GCF_028500815.1. Lineage (NCBI taxonomy): Eukaryota > Metazoa > Chordata > Aves > Charadriiformes > Laridae > Rissa > Rissa tridactyla. The sequence continues at coordinate 61,792,674 of NC_071469.1, forward strand.
AATCAAAGACAGTCTGTGTTTGACCTTTTTGGAAATGCTCGATTTCAGGGGGACAGTGTCTTATCAAGTGAAAGATCAGGCATAGACATAACATGGACTTTGGCAGATGGGGTGCGAGGTATAGCAGCATGTGACTCTTGCTTTTATTCAGGATGGTGAACCTCCTGAAAACAGAACCTCTACCCTTGTCCTACAGAACTTTTTGTCTCAAAACTACTTTAAAAAAAAATCCAAGAGATTTCTGAATATCAAAAAATGAATAATATAGCCTTTAATTTTGGAAATTTTATTCCCAAAATCTGCAAGAGTACCATTCATCCCCCAAATGAATAACCTCCCCATACTGAACAAACCTCTAAAATTTCCCATCTGCCAAAGCACAGGGTACATTATCAACTTTGTGGTGGTGGAGGACTGAGTTCTACTGAAGTTAAGCAGCTTCTTCTGGATACAGAGAGTTAAATCTGTGACTAATTGGTTTGGGTGAATCTCAGCTTTGAGCATGAGTCCAACCCAATTGACTGCAGTGGGTTAGCTGATGTTCTAAAAGCTTAGCTTATACAGGAGTGCCTGGCTACACTGGAGACACTGGAAAACAGAAGAGGCAAAAGATTAGCAATCCCTGAGCTAAACCTGAAATCTTAAAAATATGCACCAAAATGTGAATACTGAACCAAGTATGGAACAGTCTCATGACTACATTGTATAATAGACACTTCACAATAAATAAATCAAGACTCAAGCACTGAAGAACACTGAACTTTGAGGAGTTAGAAACATAGTCATGAGCCTATGGTTTGCAACCTGATCCTCTTTCTATTAAGTGCAGTATTTGCTTTGTAAATTAAACCGTTCTTTTACAACTCTTAGCTCTTTCAGAGATTGCATTCTTGATGTTTAGTATTGGTTCATTGAGTACTTTTATCATTTTAACATTAGAAACGCAAAGCATTTTATTTTAGATAGATTCTAATGAATTTTATAATTAAAAAATTTTTACTTTTTTATTGCAGGAATTACTTCATGCTTGATAGCAAGAGGCCCTGACACACATTTAATGTTTATTTATCAAAGTGGCAAATCACTGATAATTTATGCTGGGTCTAGCTCTACACAATGAGGTTACTGTCGCAGTAACAAATTTTAATTAAACAGGGCTAAGTTAGGGATCGACTGTGTTGTGGTATCAAACCAGTATTTCATTATACTTGCGTCAGTTCCCATGTTGTGTCGTTGCTTAATACTGAACACAGAAGGGCGAGGGGATCCGGTGACTAATCATAGGCAGAAGTTAGGTCTGGTGCAAACCAGGATGTATTGCAACTCCAAGTGCTGTTTGTACAGCAGGACCTTAAATGTCTTTCCTTTAGAAATGATGGAGATGGACTCTTCTGGGCTCTGCCCTGGGCTCCAGCCCATGTTGTCATGTTTGGTAGTTATTCATGCCTGTCATGGGTGTTGGCCTCTTCTCCCAAGTGAAGAATGACAGGACCAGAGGAAATGGTCTGAAGTTGCGGCAGGGGAGGTTTAGAATTAGATATTAGGAGGAATTACTTTACTGAAAGAGTGGTCAGGCACTGGAACAGCCTGCCCAGGGAGGCGGTTGAGTCACCATCCCTAGAGGTGTTTAAGAAACGTCTAGATGTGGCACTTCAGGGCATGCTCTAGTGGCAGAGATTGTAGGGTGTTTGGTTGGACTCAGTGATCTCAAAGGTCCTTTCCAACCATGAAGATTCTATAATTCTATGAGATGTGCCTCACACTGTGCTCATCATGACGTGGCCATGATTAACAGTACAGATACAACAAGCTGACTCCGCAAAAGCTGACTTTTCACTCACAGGTCAAACATATTTCTAGTTCCATGAGAAGCACCATTAAGTTGCTATGCATGCAAATATATGCATGAAATGCTCTGCTTTATTTGCTACCCAGTGAGCTCTCAGACTCAGTCCTGACCCCAAGCCATTTCATGGGGGTAAGGGATCCTGCCATTAACTCCAGAGACCCGGACCAGGCCTTCAACACGTTGCCTTCATGGAGAGTTTGTGGTGGCATTAAAAGGGCAAATGTCAGCCTTTAACCTTTGGCTGTGTACGGTTATCGGACATGATTCCTCCCTGTTGCTGGACATGGTGGTACCTTGAAGGCTCAGCTCTGCATAACTCTGCCCTCCCATCGCTCTGGCTCCCTGGACGTTTGCAGCAGCTTTCACAAGGAGCTCAGCCCCAGCTTGCTTCCTCCCCCTCCCTCCCATGTGCCAAAAATGTGCCAGTTACAGAACAAAGGAAATATCACAGAGTCGGTTTGGCGGGAGAGCTACAGAGCCCAGCAATTACCTGCTGTTATCACCGAGGCTGCGCTTTCTGTCATGTTATATTTCACATTTGCATAGCTGTGTGTATTTGCTCTTTCATCGCTGTTGTACGCAAGCTGTAATCAGTTCATTTTATGGCTGTCTTCAGCTAAATTCTTTGTTGATTTTAACATGACAGAAGTTGAAAAGATTACATATTATAAATAGATAATTAATATATCAGCACAGCTTGTTGCTCTCTGTCTTTCCATCTCTATATGAGAATCAGTTTTAATGTTTCCTCTCCCTTTCTCTCCCTCTATGTAGACTGACTGAGAATTAGAATGAAGCCTGACAGCTTGATTAAAATTTCACATGATATATTTCTGTTTCAATAGAAGATTCCTCTGTCTTGAATAAATGGGTCACGTGTAAAAAATGAAATCACTGATCGTTTTCAAGTAGGGTAATTTTTTTCTAATGATATTTTTTTTGTTTAGTTTTGACCAGAGCTAGGGGATATGTTTATATTCTAGGATTTTCATTAAACTAATACATGAGCATTTCATAACATCGGAGAATTTACCTTCCAAACGTCATTTTGGGGAAGAGATGTACAATTTTCATTTTTTGAATGAAAATCTGAGGCATTAGGTTGCCTTAGTTGCAGATGGGGTTAGAATTAAACTCATGCATCCTGAAACCGCAGTCATCTCCCAAACATTCTTCTACTCCCAAATCACAAGTAATATCCATAGCTAGCACACCAGAAAACATCAGCTTTGCTTCAGTTTGTGGAATTAGTAGTTGTTCAACAGATACACGGATTTCTGCAAAGTAAATTTAAGTCCACTTTTCTTAGCTACCTTCCATAAATCTCTTACACGTATCTGATGGATCCTGAGATCTTGTAGCCCTGCTATGGAAAACTAATGCAGCCAAACCCACTTTCTGGGGTTCACAAAGACCTTTCTGCAGTTTTAAATAGAGAGAAAACATAATGTATAAAGGCGAGAAGGGAAATTGGGAATAGCAGGACATTTCTACAGCCTCTTTATAATTCACAAGTCAGGTCACTTTGCAAATGCTGTGCTTATCAATATGAAATTTTCTTTCTCTTTCATACACTGTATTGGGAGCACATATTTGCGTGTGACAGGAATAAATCCAAGGTGTTTGGGAGAGCCAAGGGGAAGCAGAGGGACCTGAAGCACTTGGGGCAAGGGATGTCTCAGGGTATATGCTGGGGCAGATTTATCAGGATCTATTAATCCTTTCCACTCCAAGCCACATATTAAAACTTTTATAGGGCCAAGACCTCTAAAACAAATACCCCTTGGCTGAGAAAGCTAAAGTGGAGCTGTGGCTGAGCAATGGGGATGGGAAGCAATGACTGTGTTTCCCTCAGGTCTGACTAGTGCTCTGAAGACAGTTTGGGGAAGGCTGCCAGCACCACCTGTAGTGCCATCCTCATCCTTCCCTGCTGGGCATCCTCCTCTGTAGCACAGGGTTCAGGAGAAACCTGGCAGAGACCCAAAAGTCTGTGCCCGATTTTGATCCTTGGCTGGCTTTTCCTCCTCGTAAAACCCCACCGAATTCAGATGAGCTGCAAGAGAAGCAGGCGTGTTCCTGTCGGTGCGTACGGATATTTGCTCACAGGGCACAGCATGCCAACACCCAAAGGTAAAACAAAAATGTGTGACAAGGACCTCAGCTGAAGGGCTCTGCAGAGAGTAACAGAAAAGGGATTTAAATATGGGGAGGATTTAATATCTGAGGAAGTGTAGCAGAGAAGCTGAGCACCATGTATTTTCCTTCACGCAGAACGGGATCCCCAAGCCAAAGCTCTCACCATCTTAAGCAGAGTTTTCAGAGGTGAACGCCATTTAAATGGTCAGGATTTAGTTTCAATTGACTACTCTCCTCCTTCTGGGAGCCAATTTCTGTCCAGAATTACAACCTGTCTAAATCTTTCTCATTTCAATGGTGCAGTAGCTAGAGAACAGTGAAGATGCATTGACCTAACACACTGACAGCGCAGCATGTTTTGAATATAATGCCATGAGTACCTGACTTCAAAATTTCTAAAAATCCGGACAGAACATTCACATTTATTACAACTGCAAATGCAATTTACCTCTGCTGATAGGTCCTTATATACTGTTAAAACAATATAAAATGCTCAGTGTCAATTGCGATCAGACTTGGTAGGTTTTAATGATATTTTGTTGCAGTTTTTCAAGGATTCTTCTTTAACAAGTAATCTTTTAGAATCCAAATGCAACAGTTAGCTATACGAAAACACTCAGTATGAATTTCTGGTTTTAAAAAAAATCCCTAAATGCCGCTGCATAATATCACTCACAAGACATTTTGGAAACTTTCCTTTTTCTATAATGAATAAAGCATTTCAAAAAGAATCCCCTGAAAGGAGCTTGCATTTGTTGCTAATCCTTTTGGCCTCTGTTAACTATTGAGCAAATCTCTGATGCACTGTAGTTCAATAAATGGGCAATCTCTGTTTTGTGTTTTGATTCTTTTGCCTTTAATGTAAGATAAAACAGCCTGCTTAGTAGGAAGGGCATTTCTAAAGATTCCTGGAAAAATAGAGAAAATGTCAATATGTAATTTTCAGTAGTCATATTAAAATATGGGCATGAAGGGCTTTTGGTGATTCCCAAGCACTTGTAAAATATACCAAAAAATGTGGTGTTTTTTTTTTTTTTAAAAAGAGTCTTTTTCTGGATGGGTTTTAAAAGTTCAGAGCTGTTCTCATTATACCATTAGTCACAGTGATGGTGAGAGCAAAATGTGGGAGAGTTTTCGTTAAATACGCGCTTCAAATCCTCAGTGCCATTTACCTATTGTGCATTCAAAACGGAGTTGAGGGCTAGTCTAATTTATAGGCCTGGTCAAAATTTGGAATTGCTTTTACAGGAGAAACTCTAATATTTTGGCATCCATTTTGCCCTAACGCAAGGCATGAAAACAGCAAAATTTTTGGACAAAAAAAGACATTTCTAAAAAAACTTCAGCTTAGAAATATCAAAATATTTCATTGAGAGAGTTTGTTTAAAGAAGGTTGAAACACTTCATTTCGACTTCAACAATTGATTTGCATAAAAGAGACTGATATAACTGGAATGGAGATGCACAATGATCATTAAAATAAAAGACTCTTTAAGAGAAGGATCTAGACTTGAAATACATCTTCCTGATGAAATGACACTTGTAACACCACCCATAGATACTGGTAGACGGAGCTAGGCAGAATTGCTCAGCATCAATTAGTAAAAATTCCTGTAGTCCTCCACTATGTGAGCAGAGATAACAAATAACAAGTATTTCCAAAAGCTCATGACATGGTCTACATATTGAAATGAAACTATTATTTATTTTCTCCTCCATTACATAGTCAAATTTCAATAAAAAGTTTGCGTGTTACTGTAATAAGACTGGTAGCTGGTTAAGAAAGTACTGATTGCATGTGAAGTTTAAGTTTGTGGCACAGGGACTTGTGTCATGGTGCAGAGAATTCCAACCACACCAGCAGCCCGGCACAGCCGAGAGCTCGGTGCTCACTGCTGCCGCCGTTTTGGTGAGGTAACAGGCAACCGTCGAGCTGACAGTGCGGTATGTAAAAGACAATTAAGCCTTGTAATTAAGGAGATATTAAGTGCATAATCACATTTATTCATTTAATTAAGTTTGGCAAGTTTGTCCTATGACGTTAGATATCAATTGCTAAAGATACACATTTACATTTAATAAGCGTAATTTCTGACTTGCCTTATTTTGTTATTTGCCAAGTGAACACCTAGAGAGCCCTTTTAAATGGATTAAGCAGGAGTATAAGCTTAATGCATTACAAAAGCATAATTGTACTTTTATTGCTCATTAAATTTTGAGTTAATTATGTGGCAGCCAGGTTTATGTTCTACTATATCAAACCTCAATCCATGGGCTCTTAGAAGTAGTCTAGGGGAAGGAAAACTGTTTCCAAACGTATGGTGTGAGTCCTATTTCAAATATATTTACCTAAGGAAACCCACAACTCTGGATTTAAGAGGAAGCAGGCATCCACTGCCTCCATCCAGAGCTGAGCAGCAGAGCTCACCTGGCAGCTACTGCTGACTGCATGGTGCTTTGGACCTGCCATTAAGGAACCTCCTTGAGAGATGCAAGGGTGTCCTATTGTGGGAGATTCTCCTTTCTCAGGGAGGTGGCCATATTTTCTTCTTTTTCCACACAAGTTTTGTTACATTTCGGTTCTATTTTTTTTGCTCTCCTCTGAACAGCTAAAATAATAAATTTTCCTTCCTCTAGGGAATAGTCTGACCTGGGTGAACTCCTCTTATCTAAATAGCTGTTGGAAAGTTCAGTGTCCAGTCTAAAGAGCTTACCAAAGAAGGACATACATCTGAAAGAATTTTTCTCTCGATGTTCTCAGGTGTCTCTTTTAGAATGGGATCTCCATCTCTCTTTCTATCTAGAAGGTGGCCAAGTTGGAGTAGATGGTTTATGTTAAGACAGTCAAAGTTAATGGAGAAAAATCTTCTTTGCAGACTACTGGCAATGAGATATGTGGGTGGAAGAGAGAGGGAAAGAGAAATTCTGATCAGGGCTGTCTCAGGGAAAACAGAGTGAGATCCTACCATCTACCTGGAAGCTCCCTAGTTAATGAGTTTTTTTCCCATTGATTTAATTAGGTTTTAGATCAAGCCATTATGTGTTTCTCTTGCTCCGAATTTCCTCAAACTATGTGTGCTGAATATGGAACATTGACTTTGTATCCATATTTCACTGTCCTGCACTCCTGGTGACATTGGACTTGGAAATGCCGTAAGATGTATGAGAGAATCAAACAGCTCTAGAAGTTTACAGTAGTAAAAGCCGGAGTGAAATTTAAAGAATACCCTCAATGAAAAGGTAGATTTCTAATTTCCATACGTAAACATTTGTGGCTTCCTTTATATAGCTGGAAAAGAAAGCACTCAATTTTAGAAATAAACTTCTTCCCCATGTGACTATTTAAAGAAATTATTCAAGTGCGTGCAATTCGATGACATTCCATGGGGATGCATTTTATGGGACAAGTATCTGGAAAGATTTATTTCCAGTTTAGAGGTCTCTAAAAGTGCAAGATTAGACTAAATTCTGCTTTTGTGGCGTCTATCGAATCTTTGATTTCTAAATGTGACCTACTGCCCTTGAGACCTCTTCTACTCATTTTAGACATGCATCTTTTTGGTGGAATGCATAATAAACTCAGCAGCCTGAATTTCACTATTTCAAAGAAACACTTTGCCAGATGCTGTACATAGCTGAAAATACTGAGGGAGTTTTTTTAAAAAGAGAAGTAAAATTGTAAAATCTCTTCTAACTATAAAATGGCATGTGAATGCTGAAAAAATCTTAATGATGCAAAGCACACAGAGTCCCCCACATGTAAGCTTTTGTTGGATGAACCTCCAATCCTGAATTTAACGTTATCTGATTAGGTGTGAACAGAATTGTCAATGAAGCAGAAAACAGGACACAGCTGATAAAACAGTGAAGTTAAACAAAGATAAGGCAACTTTGTTGCAAAGCCAAAAAATTCCATTTGAATGATTCCAGTGTAGTAATTTTAATCCTGCTAAACTTAATCTCATGGAAATGTAACCAGAATGAACTTTCCTGCCTCCAACTAACCTGGGTTTTGTTTTGTAAGCTGTGTAGGATTGTATTAGCTTTCATGGAAATAATCTCTTTAAAGTTATTCAAACCACATATTTATTATAGTGCCTGGGATTCAAAGACTTTAACATTTCAAAATATTTGTTTTAAAATCAACATAAAAAGACAGTTGCTTTGACCTCCATTCTGGCAAGAACTTCCACCAAAGCCAGTGCTCAGCTTTGCCTCAGATTCCGGGTTCACACCTAAGTACATGACTCTCCACAAATGCATCTCAAATAACCTTTTTTTATGGACGAATTTGAAGAAGCCACAGATTCATTTGCAACCTGCACCATAAAGGAGTATGACTGTGCAATCAAACACATGGGAACCCTGGAGGAATGTCATGGCTGATATAAATTTCCGTAATAGCATGTATTTATGTCAATTTATATCAACTGAGAACATGACCATCTCTTTCCTTAGGAAGACAAGGTCATGCTTGCCAGTGGAGACAAGTGATTGCATCAGTAGGCTTTTTGGATTTAACTCCATCTTGCAGGTACCTCAGGTACCACAGAAGTGAAAACTAGGTGCCAGAGGTTTGACCATTGACTTGTTACCTAAGGAAGGTGACAGAGTCTTCTGCAAGTCTGCAGTATGCCAGCATGCTTTCACTCTTGCCAGAGATTACTTTATTCAGTAACTTCGCATCCCTTTTGATGCCCAGAGCCCTGAAAATTTTCTGGCAGAGGAAACAAAAAGGAGTGAGTTTTCCTGCATCATCCTTTGTGGAACCCTCAGAAATATTACAATGGTTATTGTTACTATTAATGCCTTAGTCACACCTTTGACTGCAAAGCAAACATGCCCTCTATGTGCTGAGAGTCCCCACATTGTAACCTTTAAATTTCAGCCTGGGTCAGTCATTGTTCAGCAAATTCTGTTTCTTCTGCCAGACATCGACAGCTGCACCCGCACTGCCTGCCAAGATACACTGCCTCATCTTCTCCTCTCAGCTCCCATGACCACATCGATGGACTCCTGCTTTATTGGCAATGCCCTCCTAGATAACTTTGCTGCCTTCTTCCAGTTTCCTAGGGACAGAACAACAGAAAAAGAGTCTTCCAGGCTAAGTACAATTTTTGAATGTCTGGGGTTTTTTTGTTTTGTTTTGTTTTTTTTCCCCTGAGCCTTGCTGCTTTATTTTAATTACTTGAAATTAAATGGGAAAAAAAAAGTGACAGGAGAAGCTATGGTCATTCTGATCTTAATACAGCAATATAATCACAGAATCATAGAATCGTTCAGGTTGGAAAAGACCCTCGGGATCATCAAGTCCAACCACCAACCCCACTCCACAGAGTTCTCCCCTACACCACATCCCCTAACACCACATCTAAATGACTCCTAAACACATTCAGGGATGGTGTCTCCACCACCTCCCTGGGCAGCGTATTCTGGTGTCTGACCACTCTTTCTGTGAAGAATTTTTTCCTAATGTCCAGACTAAACCTACCCTGTTGCAGCTTGAAGCCACTCCCTCTTGTTCTATCACTAATGACCTGTGAGAAGAGACCAGCACCAACCTCTCTACAATGTACTTTCAAGTAGTTGTAGCAATATTCAAAATAGCAGTGGAGGAACACACAAATGGAAAAGAGAGAAAGCACCTCGAGTAGATCATCCAGTCATCTTGCACATGAACTGGATATGTACTTGGTGGTGGCTTACAGACCACTTCAGCGCTCATGTGTCGTGAAAGCCTGGATTTAAATCTCAAAAAAATCCCTGTGGGCATAAGATTGGTAGAATGGATGGGATATTGGCAAGAATCTGAATTATATTCTTTGTAGCCCCTGCTCTCTGCAATTACACCAAGGCAATGTTAAAATAATTACATTTTCACCTAGATCTTGTTGATGATTTTAGTGCACTGCAGGTTCTGGTGTTCGGAGTTGTTTTTTCAAGCTCTTCCCCAGACATACTTTCAGTTTAGGCTTAACTGGTACACGGTGATAAACAGAGGTCAGCTGGCAAACAGATTAGTGTCAACATTATTATCTCTTGACAAAATGGTGACTTCTTTGGCCAGCTGAAGTTTGTATGATGTGACTGGGCCATTCTTAAATAAATTAACTGTGGCTGGAAATAAGGCAGTCCCTATAACACCAACATTGTGCGGTCACAGCTTTAGACATTTTGGGTGAGAAAAACAAATTAATTTATTGAAAAGTGACAGGAAGATGATATTTAAAATTCAACATATAAATATTCAGTTTAAATGGAGAGAGACAGTGAACTATCCGGCTGCTGCTGCTACTAGATCAGGAACATTATTTGCATTCTTTATTTTCCTGATGCTGTTAAGCTCAGAAAGAATGTACTGTAATATTGAACTGATAAAAATGCTTGGTATAAAATTGAGAAATTTTCACGTTAACTGGTTAGCTGCTGACAAAAAAATAGTTGGAGCAGAATATCAAATGTTCTACGATAGCTTGTAGAAGGTGATGGGAGCTCTACCTCAGCATTTGCACATAGAATTGATAAACTGTCACTTACTCCCATCTCATTTTCCCTGTTTCCCCCCTCATTTATTAAGTGGTTTTCTAGCAGTGATGACCACTGATAAAACAACATATTTAGTAAGCTATGTCATTTTCCTTTGCCAATTGTTTGGATATCTTCGCTAGTGATGTGGTGAAATCTACTCACTTCTGTATAAGTTTTCTGTTAATATTGCCACCTCCTGCTACCGAGGACCTGCTTTGTAGGGAAAAGAACCAAATCATCAGTCTGCACTAAGCTGTACGAATATGATACATTCACATCTGATATATTATCAAAGAAAAGAGTTGAAAAAGTGAATGATGATTTCTCAGTCCCTAATCTCTACAGCCACACCCAATGACCGCCCAATATTTATCTTTATTTAGTCATTAGTGTGCTGCCTGGCATGGATTTAATCTGTACATACCAGTCCTGGGTATGGACCGAGCACGGACCAGAGACAGTACCAGCTTTTGGATGATGTCGTCCTTTTTTGGGGGGAGTTTACTCTGTGAGTTGTGCTGTCCCACTTGCTTTCAGCCATTTGTGCTATGCCTGGATTTTGGGAGGAGGAGGTTTTGTAGTTGGAAGGACCAAGAATAGTGAGGACAAGAAAGCTGGTGTGAAAGTGCCACTTGGCACAAGGCTGGCGTGAAGAAGTCTGGTGACATTGCTCCGTGCAGGCTGGGGAAGGCCCAAGTCAGTGCAAGGCAGAACACATCCAGTGTTGATAGCACAGCCTGCATTTTTCTGCAACAACGGGGCAATTTAACAGCAAAATCTTGCATGTTATAAGTGATATTAGGTATAAGCAGAAAGAGTTTAGTGGTTAAAAAGCTGTTGCCTTTGTGCAGGGGACTGCTCCATTGTGAGTAAACCCAGCGTATGAATTAGAGAAAACTGAAATGGTGATGAAATCAAATTGAATCCCTCAGCTTTTCCTCATCTTACCAACATGAGGCTTGAAGGCAAAAATAATGCAGTATCCTGAAGTGAAAATGAATAACTGAAAATCGCTGTGCAACAGGGAACAGGAACTGAAAGGCATTCTGTTTCATTAGATTTTAAATCAAGTTGTCCATACATAAGGGAAATCAGTGTTGCAAGTGAGTTTGTGTGGGGTTTTTTTTGTTAACAGATTAGGATGGTTTATCTAACAAAACAAGATGGATTTTTTTTTAAAAGGAAACATCACTGCGTGAAAATTTCACGAAGAAAGAACTAGGCAGCTGTATGCGGACAAAGACAGTTTCACTGAGCCCGGTGCATGGTGGCAGAGGTAGCAGGAATCCAGAAGACAGATCTTTGGCTGGCGCAGTTCTTGCAAGGAAAGTGTTAGGGCAGCAGGCAGATGACCACCCGGGTGCCGACTGAGCTGAGGTTTAGCTCACTGAATAGGATGCGGAAAACTGCTGGACACGGCATGAGAAATTGCTGCGTGTGACAAATGGCAGCGTGAGAAGCTGACAAAAGTTACAGGCAGCTCCATGGAGGACGGCTCTATCACACAGGTGGTTAAGGGGAAGCTGTGCAAGAAATAGCTGGAGTTTGCCAAAAAATGGAGTACTGGAGATTTTGGAGTGAGTGAAATCTTGTAAGCCCAGCAGCACCTAGATAACCATATCAGTAATAGCATATAAAGGGTACTAAATTTGGGTATGGATGTAACAAAACTGGGCCCAATTCAGAATAAGGACTCATGGGTGGATTGTTTATTTGGGATGTGACTGGGGTAGAGAAAGTGAGACATGTTTAAGATATTCCAAGCCTTGTCATTAGCTGCTGAAAGAAAGCACGCACACACAAAACCAAAGCCACCAAAGATTTAATTTGGGATTTACCATTAATGCCACAGTGATGTCACAGATGTCATTTAATCAGACTCTACTCTCTGAAAGCAATTTAAAAGTTTCCGGTGTGCTTCAGGAACTGAATTACAGGTTGGGTAAGCACGCTGCTACTTTTTTTGAAACAGGGCTCCTGAAAGGAAAAGGAACAGTGAGGAAGGGAACAAAGGGAAGTGTGCACAGGCAAGATTGTAGAAATAAACTTTGTGGGAGGAAATGAGGCTAAGCTAGAGAGATTTTAATTTAGGCATGTGCTTAAACACCTTATTTAATTGTACAGGACAAAGTCCAGGAAAATATTCGAATGTTTCAGTAACACAAACTCCTGCTTTCATTTATTACATAACAATATGGCTTCTTCTGTCTTTAAGTTTTTTCCAGCTTCTGTAAAAGGCTCAACCCAAATGTCACATCTCCCCTCCCAGGCGTTTTAATTCTCTAAACAGATTCTGAAGTTGGAAGCTGCATGTGGCCAAACATGCCTTTTCAAAATGCAGATTACTAGAGTAAGAGTTATGTTAAAGGGCAGGAAGTGAAGTGTTGAAATGATGACACATAGCTTATGATGGATTGTCTTTCTAGGAAACTAAAAGAGCTTAATTGTGGAGTCAAAGTGTCACAACATAACATAGCATTTGATGAAAATGAAAAATGTCTGGTTTTGTGTGTTCTGGAAGCTCATGAACATATCTAGATGGAATATGTATGAAATTCATATTTTTATTAAAAGAGGCAGTAAATATAGCTGGACGTTTCAGATTAATGATCAGATTCCATCTGATTATAAGGAGCAGCTGCCTCACTTGAAGCTGTTATCATGTCCATAAGACTTCTAAATTTCTAGAAGTGGTGACATAGCTAACTCAGTAAGCATTACTCTTTTTTCCTCTAAATAAAATTAAACACCCCCTCCATCATGAAGTTAACAGGTTTGACTTTCTGGGATTGCCATCAGCAATGATGTAAAACTGAAGCCACCGTAACTGGTGTTCACAAAGCATTAAACTGCACTTTTCACAAGAAAGTAAGGATAGAAATCCTCTTCGCATTGCGTATTGAAAGATTACTGCCCGTTTGACTGCCTTAAACTTTCAATTAGGTGGGATAGTCTTCTTTTCTGATCCAAAGCTCTCGGGCAGAGAGGACATGTGCTGTTAAGCAATCATGTTCCTTTAAGCGATGCATGAAACAGACCCTGCTTCTGCTTTATTAAGCACTATGGGGAGAAAAAGTGTTACACACAATTGAGGTAACATTATGATTAGTATCTTTGGTTTTGTGCTCATCATGCTCATAGACTGGGCTGGTTCAAAGCTGGTAATTACACTAGCCCGGTAGCATAGCTGAGCCGTTCTGCTACTATTTCACTGCTGTCCAAGAAGCGGAGCACATGAAGCAAAGCTCATCATGAGCGCAGCATCATGTGCCTGGTATCTCAGCCCTGACATGCCGACACATCAAAAACTGTCTGTCTGTGTTCTGTCACTGCACGGACTCCACGAGTGAAATATTTGATTTGATCTAGGAGGCAATTGTATGAATCGACAGGTAAAACACATACACCCTCCTGGGACATCCCTGTGCTTTGCTCTGAACTCTTTCAAGTCACCATTTATTCGGATAGTTTGATCTAAACCTTTGCCTTTTGTGTGTTGTCTGGAATCACTTACCTATTTGTAATTCTTCATTAAAACATGTCTGCTTGGATTGATCATTGCCTCTTCTATTTGTCTTTTATCCGTTTATATATCTGAAAATACTGGTGTATTTGCACTACAAAAAATAATGCAGAGATTGGTAAGTTATCAATCAATGACTCATTAAGTAAGTGGCATAAAATATCTGAGGCAAGCCCATTTCATCACCATGTATAGACACCTTTTGTCTGCAGCATTTCATCAACAGGATCTAATTATGGTGAAATTTTTTCTTGGCCGTTCTGTGGTGCGAGAGCTGAATATAGAAATATCACATCAGTTATTAAGTATGAGGAAGCCAGATTTCAGACTCTCTTATTCCTAACTCAGCCTTCTTCAAAGCTACCATATGTAGACAGCTGGCTGAAAGCCCACATACAGTACGGGGGATAAAATATTGGCACTAGGAGATAAGTGGGAAAAAATAATGTTGTCCAGACATGATTAAACATCCATGACAGGTGACATAACAGTATCTCATTTAGGATGCAGTTCTTTTCTATTGTTGTATGGGTCTGAAGAGCTAATATTTAACAAGCAGGTCTTGCCATCTATTTTGCCTTATCCCACTGATTATTGCCTTCATTATTTTATCTGAGATGAGCAATTTTTCCCCCAGGTTCTCTTTCATTCAAAATGTTGATTGGTCTTCTGGAGCACATTCAATGCAAATAATTGCATAGATTCAACTCTTTCCGTGCAAAGCTGGGTGATGTACCATTAGCTGCAATAGTTACAGTTGCTGTCTTATTCATTTCGCTGTTTAATATATTCACCATGCTTCTGTATTTTAAACTGAAGGGCACCTTGCCTTGGAAATAGCCTCTGAACTCTCAGACGAAAACTAGAATACATGCAAGCAAACATAAAGCTGAAGAGACAGCTTCAAAATTTGCAGCTCCAAGAGCTTTTAAATTGCAGAAAGGACTGGCACACCCACGTTACAGTAAGCCACATATCGCATGCTAATTGCAGGCTACTCTTATTCCTTGGACTTCCATATGCCCATCAAGGGGTCTTTCTCAATCAGGACGTGTCATATTTGGTCACTCAATATTTCTTTTCATCTTGCTGAAGGACCACTTATAGAAACCATAGATTTATCTGTGATTCAGTAGAGTTCAGCAAAACATTGTGAACTAATCAAAGTCTTCCCATGACAAAACTCTTGAGGGACTCAGCACTAGCAGTAGAGCTGATGTCAGTGCTTACTTTATCATCAGAAATATTACTAATTTTCCCCTTCAAATGACAAAATAGAACACTTCAGAAAATAGCTTCGTTAATCAGTGAAAGTTTATCTGGTTTTCTTCATGGACATCTACAGACACTGTGCATCCAAGTGATTTGCACAAAAACAGGTTAAAAAAAAAATCCATTTTAATGCTGATCATTCCTTATACAGTAAAAGATGACTTGCATGTCTATCTCTCTCTTTTATTTTCTTTTTTTTTTTTTTCTTTTTTTTAGGATAACCTGTAAAACCAGCAGGTGGCCAGGAAACCCATTCTGTGCGCAACTCATTTTGTCTTCTGAGGAGGATGAGGTACCAGGCTGTCATCCTGGGTGCCTCCCCAGCAGATGTTGTGACAGTGGGTGACAAGGCTTTGGCACCACTGTGCAGAAATGGGACCAGCTGGTGGCCAGCAGACCATCTCACAAAAATACCAGACAAGTAGCACGGGTTCGCTCATCCAGCGCAGCACTTGCATAGGTGCATCCTCTTGTATAAAAAGCATCGGGGTGCACAGTTAGGAATTTCTCTGGACTGAGATATCCAACTGGTCACCCAAGTTGAAGTGATGGGGTAAGTCTGGCTCAGATACTTCAAGGGTGACATCCTCCTCACAAAGGTGCAGGTTTGTCCAGAGGTCTAAGAAGGCTGTAGCCCCTCCTTGTCATTACTCTCCCTAACACTGAATGAACACCCCATGCCTCCCCTTGCTCTGGCATGGGGGGAACCCACTCCTCCCTCACTTCCCAGCCCCTCACTCCACCAGTGGTGGGATTCAGACCAGCTCGCCACACTCTTGCAGTGTGGTCTGTTCATCTCCTATAGATAACCCATGTAAGAAACAGGTGGGATTTGGCCCAGAACTTCACATCTTACTTTGCAAAGAACAACTCCATGTTATTCCTCACCACCTGAAATACTCAGCGAGCAACTCTATAATGCTCATTTTACAACTGATTTTTCTGACCATCCTTTAGATTAACATCTTTATATCTTTTTATGTTTTACTGCAGGATGGTTTGAAGCAAGGTTATTTCCTTTTGCACTCTGGAATCAATTAAGGGAAAAAAAAAAAACCGCAAAGCAAAGCAAAGCAAAACAAAAAAAAAATCCCTGATTTATATTCCAGGCCATCCATTTTATGGTTAGAAAAAGCCTCTGCGCACAAATTCATGCTCACAGTGTCCCAGAAAGCATTGTCGTTCAGCTTGCTAGAGGCCTGCATATAGATCATATTTCTCTCCGAAAGCAAAGTATGATTTTATTTTTCTTAAGCATTGTTAAGGAGTATTTATTGTTCTCCTGGAGAAAGGGGGGACATAAAGAGAGGATTCTGGAAAAACCCTGGTATCGTTAAACTAATGCTGCTGTGCATGACAATGAAATGCTGTACTTGTGAAAGTATGTGACATTCAATATCCAGCAAATTCATTGTTATTACTGTACATTGAATGTCAAATGAATTCATAATGGTGGTATATTGAAGGTAAAATATTATCCTGGATTCAAACGATGCAGTTCCATTGAAAACTCAAACCAGCCATTAGGGCAGTGGATGGCACTTTCAGAGCACTGCTAACGGTTTTTTTTAGCGCTGCTGTTAGCTCACTTATAAAAACAAATGGCCCAGGACTGGAAGCATGATCCAAAGCCGCATGAGGTCAGTGTGGGTTTTTCCTTTGACATCAATGGGCTGAGGACTGAGTCCGCAGGGTGGAGAGGGGAGGAAGGAAGGAAACAATGTTAGAAGAGAAATCAGTGAAGAGAAACTCTCCATTACACTTCCCTTGGGTATTTTTTCATAACAGCTTTCTGGCTGGATTTAGCACTCTGTAAAGGGAAAAGAAAAAGAAAAAAAAAAAACAAACCAACAAACCAGCAACTTACTACTGCAGGAGAAAGGCAGAATAAAGTTAAAAATAATTGCTTAGCACAGCTACATGTATTTAATACAATCTCTGTTTCCTTTTATTTGCTTATGCCCATCATGATTGAAATGGTCTTAGGGAGGCCTCTGGAAAGGAGAAACTGCTTTGTGGTATATATGGGCAAAGCCCTGTTAGACCAGCTACACCTGTGTGAAGAACTTATTTGGCACCTCCACCTCCATGTGGGAGGAATGCAGTACGTGCAGAATACCTAAAGGGCTGTAAAAGGCATCAGTTCTGAGAGGGAAACAGTTTAGAATAAAGTTTGTTCCTTTTTGATGAAAAGTGAGACTGGTGGGTTATTCTAGATGATTTAGAGCTTTTTGCTCTTAGTGCATTATATCATCAAATGGAGTGGGAAATTATCTAGATTGCAGAGAATGATTTTCTTTTTTGCTTAAGAATATGGATCGCCTCATATACTTGCTGTTGAAAAAAACGTTCAGCAGGCAAAATAGGCGCAAATAGAATTTTCCCTTCTTTTGATTTTCTTTCATCAGTCTCTTTATTTTCTTTTGAGAGCTTTTTTCTCTTTTTTTCTACTGGCTCTATTTTTCCAGTACCATTTTCCTTTTTTACACCTTTCCCAGGGCAAGCATGAGTGTAGGCTTCTTGTTTTCTCCCCCCCCCCCCCCAAGTTTTAAACTACTCCTAATTTGTTACGTGTCCCCTTTTGATGTCCTCTGCAGTCTTATTGTCATTGGTGTCAGCACTTAATAAGAAATCAAGTCACAAGTGGGAGGGGGCTTAGCTGGGCTTTGCAGCACAAATGGGTGATTCTTGATTGAGGAGGGAGCTATCAAGTACCAAGTAATTGATTCACTTTATATAATTCTCATGCAGCTTCCTTCTATTTGCTGTTTCAGGAAGAGGCCAGGCATTTAAGACCAGTAAGTATTAGACCCCAGTTTTCCCTTCAATGATGAACATGCTGTCTGTGGCCTCATTTCTCTCAACTATAAAACTGGAGGACCAGAATCTGCTCTCCACGTGTGCCAGTTTTGGCTGGGGTAGAGTTAATTTTGTTCATAGTAGCTAGTATGGGGCTATGTTTTGTATTTGTGCTGAAAACTCTGTTGATAATTCGGGGATGTTTTCATTATTGCTGAGCAGTGCTTACACAGAGCCAAGGCCTTTTCTGCTCCTCACGCTACCCCGCCAGTGAACAGGCTGGGGGTGCGCAAGAAGTTGTGCACTTCTGGGACAGCTGACCCCAACTGACCAAAGGGATATGCCATACCATGTGATGCCGTGCTCAGCATATAAAGCTGGGGGAAGAAGAAGGCAGGCAGGGATGTTTGGAGTTATAGTGATTTGTCTTCCCAAGCAACCGTTACGTGTGATAGAGCCCTGCTTTCCTGAAGATGGCTGAACACCTGCCTGATGATGAGAAACAGTGAATGAATTCCTTGTTTTGTTTTGCTTGTGTGCACAGCTTTTGCTTTAGTTATTAAATTGTCTTTATCTCAACTCATGAGTTTTCTCACATTTACTCTTCTGATTCTCTCCCCATAGCACAGGAGCAGCTGAGTGAGTGGCTGTCTGGTGCTCAGTTGCCACCTGGGGTTGGACCATGATACCATGGCATCCTGGTAAATCTGGAATTGCTTCATTGTCTTCACTGGAATTACGCCAGCTTTATCCTGATGAGATGCAAAACAGAATTTAGCCTGAAAGTGAAGTAGATTGTGGAAGACGTAGAGCTCAGTCCTAGGGTGGAAAAGTGATGTGTACACTGCGAAGAAGTAACTTTCTCATTGATTCAGTAAGTCCACGCTGGGGGTTAAGGATTTTTTTCCTTTACAGTATAAGACTAACCTCAGTCTAATGATCTGAGGCTTGATTGTTGGAAGCAGGAAGCCCACTCAGCACTTTCAGAGACTTGTGAACTACTTATAAAGCTTCCTGGAATGATCTATGTCAAGGAAATTCTTTGTACCTTTGACCCAGGTGGAAGAATGTGCCTGCAACTCTATTGACATTTTCATTTCCATCAAAGGCGTATAGTCCTTGTCCCATGCAAGAAGACTCACAAAATCCTGGCCCTGCTGAAATCAGAGGGTGTTTTGACACTGAAGGTGGAATTTCACCAATACTGTCCAGAATGAAGCACCCATACCAAAATCTTGCATCTAAGCAAAAAAGATATGAATGAATATTAGTACAGCACAATACAGTACTTAACTTCGGTGTCTACTGTTGTCCTACAGCATGCATTGGAATTGCCATGACTGGTCAGATCAGGGCTCCTCACAGACTGGAAATTGTCCTCAGCCCTTGGCATTTATTCAGTTGCTTCAGAGTATGCTCACCATTTTCTTTAACATTCTTAGAAATATGTTTACAATAAGGGAGGGTCAGGCAAAGTGTTATACTTTAAACAAAAGACTTGGGACTTTAGATAAAAATGGCTACAAACTGCAACAATGATGGATGAAAAATTACCTTCAAGACAATAAATAGTGAAACAAATCTGTTGCCATGTATTCACGTCAGTCTGCTCAAGGCAAGAACCCTCTTGTGTGCTCCTGTAACCTTCTGGACTAGCAAGGTACCACATATCCACTCTGTTATTGCAGTTGAGTGGGATAACCCTCCAGAAAGACCAGGTGACAAAACATCAGGTGTGAGTTTGGACAAAATCATTTCTTTGTTCATGAAAAATACAACAGCTTTCAGGATCCTGACTATTCGTGGAAGAAGGCAAGCGGAGTAAAAAAGAGAACACTTCCAATTGCTATAATCCCAAAATTAAGAGGTTTAGGATTCCATACAGCCTGAAATGTTGGGTTTAAAACAACATTTCTTAAGACATGTCATAGAAACAAAGCACCACAGGCAGTATTTTTGTCAGACAGTGAATAAGGTCAGGATGTACTTGGATTTGAAACCCTCGAGGGAAATCCAGTTTCTGTAGGGAAGTCTTGACTCTTACTCTAGTGGAAGAACATGCACTATAAATCTCTGTTCTGATAAAGTGAGCAAACACAGGCTTTGGGGTCAGTTCCTAAATAATACTGTAAGGCAGTGCTAAACAGCAGCTCAGCATGTTGTTAGAAACTGTACTACAGGAAGATAAAAGCTACTGACTTCTTGCTTAAGCCCCCTTTTTTTACTGAGGTGCTCTTTGCTGTTTTCAAGTCAGGTTACTAGGGTACGTATAAAAAGAACATTTATCTAATATTATAAAATGAAAAAGCAAAATGTGAAGAAGTGTAGTGACTTACCAAAAGGAATCTCAAGTACAGTCCAGATCTTTTGAGTCTCATTCAAATGCTCTCATCGCCTGATCAGACATCGACCCCTCTTGTCCTCACTGCAATGAAGAAACGACCTTTGTGTACTGTTCCAAAATGTTTATGAAATATTGCTGTAGTGATCCAGATAGTGAGCACTTCCGTCTGGAAAACTTAAGATTGGGAGGCAGATGAATGGGTGTCAACTCTTAATGAAGATCTGTCTCTGAGTAACAATAAACACTAGGTTTTTGTATTTCATAAAGGAATTCAATTCAAAACCCAAGAACGTGCTATACTGGCTTACTGATTTCAGGGCCACTTCATCAAAACTATGCGGCAGGCTCCAAATCCAAAATTTTGAATACATATGGAGCCAATTTTCAATGAAAATCTGAGTATGCAAAGGTTTTGAATTCCCCCATGTAGCACATTTAGGTTAGACTGAAGGAGATCCTGTCCCCTGTAGACTTTCCAGCGAGTCTGAGCTGATGTAATACTAGCTCTCTGGCAAGTTAATTCAAATGAGAATGGCCAACCATTTACTATTATATTCCCTGACAGCCTTCAAAAATGTCAGTTACACAAGCTCAAATTCCCTGTCAGCACTGTAGGCTGCTGGTGGATATCTCCAAGGCAATCACAGGGGGGCTGAGACAGTCTAAATTGCTGCAAAAGGAAGCCTCACTTAAGCCTATGTACACTTTTCACTACGGAGATGGGCTTGAACTGGTTATGATTTGTAACCTAAAGTTGCTGGTCTCTTGGGTACCTCTGTCGTGTTTCAAAAAGCATGCTGTGGTCGCTAGTTATGTTCATTGTATTTGCTGCCAAACGGCAGTGTTGCAGATGGCACGCGTATGGGAATGATGTAGAAATGCTGACTAGACATTGGTGACACCAAACCATGCCTCGTTCTTTTTACCATCTTTGGCTTTGTAAAATTATCTTTCATGTCAATAACAAAAACCATTATTCTGAATACCATATATTTTTCCTTTAATGTTGCATTTTGACTTTTATTTTAGGGTTGATACCTTTCTTTGTAACTCCTCCCACCCACTCACATGCGTACTATATTATCCTCTGGAGAAGAGAGAGGGAGGACAAGGTCTGAGTGTGGAGGACCACTTGCTGTAGATAGAGTTCATTAAAGATTTTAAGTGAGTCTCAGATTTTTCTTTTGACCTAGGTATTAATGATGCTAGTGGGAAATCAGCCATTCTTAACATACCAGTTTCTCTGATTTGCACATTCCCTCGCTTATCAAAAAGAATACAAGAAAAGCTATAAAAGGTCACGCCAAAGCTCCACTGAGCCCAGTGTCTGGTCAGTGTCCACCAGCTCCCTAAACATGTACAGGGAGAGGGGGAAATATTGGGGTCACTCTGATCTGTGTCTCCTGCTGGTTTCCTGTTTTTATTTTTAAAACGTGTGACCCATACACCTTTTCCCTGAATTTTTTTTTTTTTTTTTTTTTGTCTCCTGACATCATTTGGCTTCTTTTTGTTTCCCGTGCTAGCTCTTTCTTATCTGGAGAGCGTCACGGGGTTTCCTTAGGGCTGAGTGTAAGCTTGATAGTATAGGCAATGGTGGTAGGGGATGTTATTTAGAGAGAATATGGGGGCTGTCTGCTGTCTGCAGCACTCACAATTGTGGACTAGCAGAGGGGAGGGACTGGGTCAGCTCTTTATTTGCATTTAATAGCCCCTGATGGATTTTCCCACCAATAATTGACTGTTATGTAGCACTTCCTATCCAGTCTCAAACTGTCGAACGTGTTCAGGCAGGTTGTTCAAGAAACTCATAATCCATCTGAAACATCAAAAAACTGAGGTATTTACATATCTGAAAGCTTTAAGCCTCCTTGTCTACCTCCAGCTGGTGAAACCATGCTTAGATGCAATCAATCCATGATGCCTTAAAACAACTTTATCACATATGTTAAGTATCTTCTTGTTTGCAGTCATCCTTGACCTTCTGCTTGGAGTTCAATACAGTGATGAAGTTGGGAGTAACTCCAGCTGATGAGCAAAAGCCCAAACAGTCCAATGTGGGTCCACTAATTTCATGCAAACCCAGCGAGCACACAGGCCTCGCCTCACCCTACAGTAACCCAGTTCGCAGGCTGTTTCCAGATCCTAATGCAAACCACTGAAATCTTACTTGGGCTGTGGTCTAAACATAGTGGGTGATTCCTTTCTTATTACACTCAGCTGGGATAACTGGAGACACTGAAACAATTTTCTTCTGGCATCAGCATCAGAGTAGGGTCCAAGTTAACCAACATCACTTGTGTGCTTTACTGTACTGCTCCAAAACCCAGCACAATGAAGGAAATGCTAAACCAAAGTGTGCAGGATGGGAGGGGAATGCAGTAATCTGTTACATTACCCTTGGTACTACGAAGAATGTAGGACAAACGAGACTATAAATCAACACAACGAGTTTTGTCTATACAGGTAAACAGTATATTGTCCTAGTTAAAAGCTATTCCTAATCCCTGCTACATTTCATATTTCAGCTGTGTTTGAAACATGACACATTTACCAGATAGTCCTTCCTTATCAATACAGCCCTGTTTAAAAAGCTCTACAGCTTGCCATTGGGATGGCAAGACGTTACAAACGAGATCGCTGCGGTAGGCCAGGCTGTATTACCAGCCAGCAACACTGACACAACACATCCTGATTAGAAGAGTGCAGCACGCTCGCAAGGATAGAAATGTCATCTCTGTTCTGTGATGTAGTGTGCTAAAGGGCACTTAGGAATGAAATACTAATTTGAAAAGACAGCTCTACTGTATGCTTTTATATTAACCCCCGCTGTTGAGGATGGCGTGATCCTGCTAGTGCCCACTCTTCCCAGAATGGGACTTGCATGAGGGTGCGTAGTGTTACTGGGTTCTTCCTTTCCAGTTAGATTCTCCGAGGGGGAACTTGAGGGGGACTTAGTGTGGATATTTAGACCTGGCTTGCACCAACACCCAGCACAATACAAATGTGTGTTTTCTATGGCAACAGAGGCCACAGAGAAACTTGCTTTCTGTCATTCTTTCATGCTTGTGAAATGAGGGTCTCAGTGCTTATCTTTTTCTCAGGGAGAACTGCAGAGTTAATACTGTGTAATCAGTTAGCAGCAGTAAGCTCAACTTTTTGAAATTCAATCTGAAATTCTTAGCTAGGGCAGCTTTCCCGCTGCCTCTGATGGACTTTCAACTGAGTAAGGAGCACAGAGTCAGACCCCAAGTATTTAAACCTCACATGCTGTTTGATAGTGCAGTCAAGGAGAAAAACCACACTTGCCACTCGGCTCTTACAGGAAACTAATTGCAGCCATAGGTTCTTTGTGTGATATTGCACAGAGACATTTACTCTGTCCTTCACCTCTTTAACCTCCCTTAATATTGAATGTCTTCACTTACGAAGAAAAATCCAGCATTTTGACTTCTAGGTGGAAATGCTGTTTGTTTCACAATCCTGAAAAGGTAATTTTCACAAGTTAAGTACTTGGAGCCCAGCCGCTTTGTTCTTTCTGCATCTTGACTGAAGCTTTGCACTATAACTATTACAATGATCTTTCAGAGACAGATATGTTAGGAATGAATTATCAGCTGCCAGCAGATAATAAGAAACGTGTAATTAGTTAAACCTGGATGGACCATGTGTAGGATCAGACTACTCTGGTCACCGCTGATTTAGGGTGATCAATGACTCAGCACTGGCTAATTCTGTTGCTGGAACTTGAAAGCAATTGTACAAAGATAACCTCCTTCCACTGCTACAACTGACTGACTTCTTGTGTACAAACAGAATTGCTCAGAGTTAATCACGCTGGCTAAAATCAGTGCTGGGAGAATGGCTGCCAGATAGTGCCTTGACCTGCAATTCAACTTCAGTAGGTGCCTGCCTTGCTCTCCTTGGTAGCCTCAGGGCAAAACTTGACCTAAGCTTTTCAGGGGTGAAGGCAAAGCTGAGTTTTTCTACCCCAAGAGGTGCTTTGCCATGGGGAAGGCTGAGGCAGAGCTGAGAGGATCGCTTGTTTTTATAAGCAGGAGTAGGCCATGAAGTGGCTGGGCACCCCTTTTCCTCACAGAGGAGCCATGCCAGCACACACCAGGTCCCCCCTCTCAGCAACAAGAAGCAAACAGCCTGGCATAGACCAACCTGGCTGTCTTGGGACCCAGAGTAACCTGCATGTGCCCTGGACCTGGCTCTACATGCCCGAGCTGCTGGTCCTTGGCAGTGGTTGGGTTTTGCATCAGGCTAGAAGCCCATCAACAGCCTAGAACGGGGAAGGTGAGACTTCAGTGAGATTTAAAACACAGGCACACAAAGGGAAACGTAGGGAAAATTGAAATGACAAGGTTTTTGAGTTAATGCTATCTTGGCTGCCACCCAGGGGGCCTGCACTGCGCTTGACTGGCTGCTGATGAAAATCCTACCTACTGCAAATACCCCAAATTGGCTCTAGCTCCCAAAATGTGAGATATCACCCCCTTTGAACCCAGCTGTGGTATATAGTCAGGCATGCCAGGGGGCTGATTCTTTCTAAGCTGTCGAACATAAACCTATGGCGTGAGACATGTATTTTTCGGTGGACGGTTCATGTGTAGCGTGCATGGTTGCCGGAAAGGCTTGTCACAGAGAGCCAATGTACATACAATTGCTGAGGTGCCCCCTTCTGCATGCCAAATACATGGCAGAACATTTTTTAATGAAGGGTGCTGCAAGACACTGTGCTGTTTGTAAATGGACTCTGTGGAAAGATCCTCAACTGGCTGCTTCCAACAGGGAGACATCAAGGGGAAAATTCGCTAGAGGCATTTTCGCTCAGTCAGCCAGAAAGAAAAAAAAACATCTTGCTGTGGATCTGCAATACTACACAGGTTCATAATCTCTTTGGTCTCCCTTGACAAAGGTGATGATCATGAGGAATACACGTAAAGCAGCTTTATGTGCTCCCAACTGGATTGTCCTTAAGTGCAGGGGCTGAGCAAGCTGAATTTCATAAACTTTTTCTTTCCAAACCTCACAAATACTCGTCCATATCAACCTTGATTTCTTTTTTCAAGACATTTTTATTTATAAAGGCCAGATTATGAATGCTGGACTGGGGTATTGGGGATTTTGAGACTAGCTTGCTATGGTCCTGACCTGTGCAGCATATTGAGGTTACACTATGATTTAATCTGAAAAATTCTCTAACACCTTGAGCCTGTTTTGTTTTTTTTTTCTCAAAAAGCAGTAAGTAAATAAATAAAAAGGTGAGATAACCTCCCTTTCATGTAGTCTTGAAACACAAAATTAAAGGTATGTGGCCAAGTGAAGAGGGCCACCGAAGGACATTTACAGCTAAAAGTTTTGAGCGGATGAGAGGAGAATGAAGAGAATATTAAAACAAGCAACAGGAAGAAGAGGTTTGAATAATCAAGGTGAGAGAAAAACTCCTGCCTAGAAGTCTTTTAAGGGACAGTCATAAAGAAAAAGCTAAATGTTTTGTGAGATGAAATCTTAGGTGAGTGACTCCAGCAGAGTCCATAAGAGTTCATACGCCTTGATTGTCAGTTTCTATAACTCGATGGCAGAGTTCTGGCATAGCTGTAAAATCAAATAAATGTTACCCACTACTGTCCACCAGGTAAAAAGTTAGTGTGCTTTTTGAAAGCAACAGCCCTCACAGAGTACATACTGTCATACCAGAAACGGCCCTGTTCTGTTCACTTGCCCTGGGATGTTCTTTTACGGAACTACCAAAGAGGATGCTTTGCCTTCTCCTCCTGTGAAAGAGGCATCCCATCCCTCCCATCCATCAAAAATAAGTGATCAGCAATATCCTGAATCCGAGCTAAAGCACAGCTCTCCAGCTTCTTCCATTAATCAAACTGCAGGTTGTATTTGGAAGGTTTAGCCGAATTTATTGAATGAACGGATATTTCTGATAGTAAATCATTTTGGTTCCCACAAGCATTTCACATACAGTTTTATTTTAAGTCTGGTTGGCCAGCTCTAGCCAATGCTGAATAAACAAGCTGTCTGTCTCTGTAAACAATACGTGGAATATCCCTCTTCTGCAATAATAAAATACATGTACTGCAGGGGCAATTTTCCATGTTCCATTAAAATTATTATTTAATATGATTTTCCACCAGAAAACAGACAACACAGTACAAAACAAGATTTTTCTACTATTTCTGAGCATCTGGGAACTTATTAGATGGTAGTGTTGGACCGCTATTTTTTGTTGGCCCTAGTTCTGGAGAGCACGTTTTCTTAGGCTAACTAATATTGACAAGTAGATCTTAAATACATGGAGGTGAGAACTCCAGAACCTCTGTAGGTCAAACTGACTTTTGCATTGGGGCAGAAAAATAAATCTGAATGAGAACCTACCTGAAATTTGGGAAAGCGTGTACTGTATATGATATATCAGAACACTGCACTGAGAGTCCTGAACTCCCCAGTGGAGGTTAGGGTCACATGTCTTTTTTCCTATCCTTTGCCAAAACGCATCATCGTTAGCACAGGCACATGCAGAAGAGCTGCCATGTGACTTCTTGTTCCCCTGCAGTGACTAGACCCATGTCCTGTTCCTGCAATAGCCATAGGAGAGGCTTTGACTTTCTGCTTATCCCCACCTCATTCCTTTGCTGCAGAGGTGACCCTGGTCTACCACCATCACTGTGAAACTCTTTGGACAGATGAACTGGGAACACAAATGATGCTGGCACTTTGGCATCTAAAGGAAGGAGAGGAAGAAGTGTAAAGTCTTTGCTTCTTCTGATAAAAACCATGTTGTTTCTTCTGATAAAAAGCATGCTTGTTGTTATTATAATTAAAATTCATTATTTTCATTGGGGTTTTAGCTGGATTTGGGGGAAAGGAGTTGTAACTGTTATAACAGGAAACCTGCAAATTATTCTATGACACATTTACTTAAGGCATTCAAGCCATACCAGGCAATACCAGCTGTAAACCTGATCTCTAGTCTGAATGGTTAAATTTTTTAATCTGCAGGGAAAAACAGTGATGAACATTAATTTTTATTTGACATTGAGTAGCTCTAAGCATTTTCACAGGCAGACTTGGTATCATCTGTGTGTCATCTGGAACTACTGAATATACCATCTGAAACCCCTGCAGCATGAAGCACTGGTTACTCCTTTTCTGCCAGAAATGTTAGTGGAGCCACTGATGTAGCCACTGGGATATGTTTCAGTGCTTCCTAATAAAAGAGAGAAAACTAAGCTTTCAAGACAACTTGCTGCTGGGCTAACTTGCTGTAGCCACATGATTTTCACATTTTCTGTAGAATGAATTAAATGATCCACAACGAACATCAACAACGGGAGTAACTCAATCTACACTTTAAAGAGCTGGTTGAAGCCCACACTTCCTCTAGCTTCAGGCACTGATGACTGATAGCAAGACTTGTAAACAAACTAGGAGAGAGAGCACAGACCTGTTCATCTTCAGTCCCCTGCTGTCACAGATCCTCCTTTTTCCTGACCAAGATAATCTTTATTCTAACCCAGGTACCTCACCTCTCTTCTAGCCAGAGAAAAACATCCTTGTGTATTTCAAATGGAGCAAATTGCTTTAGGCTGTTATGGATAAGTTACGGATGAGCCAGAGTCCAAGCACTGGACTTGACTCTAGATGTGAATTGCAAATGCCAATAGAATTGTGGATTTTTTGATTTCTAGGTTCTTTTATAAGAATGGCTTTGTTCAAGAAGAATTATAACATATTCTCATGTCCCTTTTGATTCAAGATGGTGAGTAAATGTTGGCTGAAGTGTTGCCATTACAGGGTTTTACTTTTTTTTTGCCTCAGGGTCAGCAAGTGACTGCTCCCTCAACCTCTTTGTGATTAGGGTGGGTGGAAAACTAATGCTTCCTCCTTGCATTTTGAATCATACTGAAGTTAAAAAAGTCAAACAAAAATCACTCATGAGTCCTGAAGCACCAAAGCAGTATTGGTAAGGGCAGATTCACTGATCCAATTCAGAGAGATCATCCACGTCCCTGGTATGACTGTGATCCATCAGCGGACAGCATGGAGCAGGTAATCTGGAGCATTTGGTTCTCCATTCTGTGATGGATTCAAAAACAACAGGCTGCCAGAACCCTTGCACTGGACTTGACCGAAGTTCATCAAACCCAGCAAGTTTTGTTAATCCATGTTGTCTCAAGAAACAAATGTTTTCCAATAAAACTTGGATTTTATCTGAAAAAATCTGGATCTGTTTGTGGCTGGCTGTGCTAGTCTCCTGTTTCAGAAGGAGCTTCTGCAATGATTGATTTACTTCTTAACTCAGAGACACATCTCTAAAGAAAGCTTAGAATAACAATGTGGTTTTCCGCTGCCCACTTGGGTTACAGACTTTCCAAGGCTATGGCCATCTGCTGCTTCACAGCAGTAAGAGGCCACGTTGTAGTTATCCCACAGCCACTTCTGTAATATGCATGATTATCGTTATCTTCATAACTAATAACAGACTTATAAGGCTTTGAAGTTTTGCTTTCTTTGCTGTCTTGGGAGAACAATAGTGAGCAATGTGGGCCTGGGGGTTTCTTCAATCCCTCTTTAGCACAGAACTGCAAATCAAAAAGCCAAACTAGTGGAGAGATTGTCAGCTGTGAGAGGAGCCAGCCCACATTCACTTGAATCCAGTGATCCTTATCCAGTCTTGTCTTGGTTTCTAACAAAAACTTAAGCCAACGGACCTTTGCATACTCTGAACTTGATTTTTATTCTTGAAATCTAAGAGAAAAAAAAATCTCTGCATAACAATAATGATAATAATGTAAGTCTTGCTTTGGCATTTGGTTGGAAATTAATACTAAGAACACATAAAATGTGATTTGCTCACAGTGAATGACTTCCTACAGATGACAAGCAAGTAGAGGAGCCCCTTAATTTTTTCTGTTGTGCTTATCACCTAGAAATCCCAACACAGTTGTACTTTAGATTTTTGAAAGCATCATAAATCCAAAATATGTACAATCGTTCTACAAGTTTAAAAAACCACAATGAAATAGCTTTTTACGTCTTGTGGAGGAAGGGTGACTTTGTATTAGTTTGACTCTGTTAGGAGCCCTTTGGTGAAAATACAAACTGACTGAAGCTCCCTTTCATAGGCACATACAAGGTTTGATGAAATTTTCCTTTTGAAACTTTTTCAGGAGCACATGGACTTCCTGGTCAAAAGAAGTGAGATGCCAAACTAGATCATAGATTTAAAAAAAAAATGTAAGCAAGCAAGAAAAAAACACAGTGCTGGGGTCTATTTTCACTCTTTTGTTTTCCACAGAAAATTTCCAAATATCTCATTAAAAAAAAAGACAAAAAATAATAAAAATCTCAAGAAGTTCTGTATTTCCTGCCTGGTTCCACTTTTAATAACGAACAAGCCAGGCTGCACAACACTTAAGGACTAGAAGCAGACAATGCCAGAGGGAGAAATTTAACGTGGCACAAACATGCTGTTGCTAGTATTTGTGAAGGACACTGGAGTTAACCATTGCTCCTCCTGGGAATATCTTGGGATTTGATGTGAATGTAAATGTCCATATAAGTCATCAAGTCTCCTCAGTTATAAATACAGCCTCCAAAACTGTGCCACCAACAGCAAAATGCTGCTGCTTCTGTGCTCAGCCTGTGCACTGAGTCAGTGGCAAACACAGCAGGAGAAATGATGTTCATCATGGCTTTTTTGTGCCTAGCAATAGGCAACCTATGGGTTTTGGATGGCTGCAATCTCGTGGCCAGGTATGAAGGAATATGAATTCAAGCATGCAGAAAACCTGCCTGACGGCTCTGCTGGGAATATCCTCTATAACATACCAGCTGCTTTTTTTTACCTCTTCTTCTTAAAATATTGAGCCGTAATTTTGAATCACTACTCTTGAAAGAAGGTGTATATTGCAAAGCAATGTGTGGCAGCGTCAGAAGGGGTGGGACAGCCTGTAGTAGCCAGCTGTTTCTTTTTTTTAAGCAGAGGGTGTAACACAGATGGTGCTCTGCAGCTCGCTTTTCCATTTGTAAAACCTTATCTGGTGCTTGAGTCATGGAAAAGTCATTTGTGGCACTTTGTTTCCTCTCAAATTGAGGTCAAAATGTGCTAATGTCTGGTGGGAAGGGCTGCAGAGTCTAAGGCATGATGGACTGGAAGAGCCATTAAAATGCAGGTAAGGTAGAAATAGATCTGCAGTGTATGGGCTAGATTCCTGTGCTGAATTGCAATGAATTCCTAAGATGATGTCATAGGATTTAACCAACGATAAGTCACCAAAGACTGGTTAAGCAAAGATGAAACTAAACACAACTATGTAAAAAAGAAAGATAGTGTGATTGGCACCTGGGCTAATTTCCTAATGGGAATTATTTATCCTTTGAAGGGAAATACTTGAAAGAGTTTAGTAACATTTTTAGAGATCATTAAGACAAAGCCATTTATTTAAACAAAGTAAAAAGCTGCTGTTTGCCATTCAGGACCTTTCCACTTTTGGATATAAGCAGTGTAACCCCAATACTGTCATTACCCTTTGAAGAGTTAGTCCTGCTGAAGAGCAAGCCCATAATGATTACACAGGCTCTTTATGTAGCATTAGCATTATCGGTAGCATAATGCTACCTTTACTGCACTGTGCCTACCTTCTCACTGCAGGGCACGCCAGCACAGAGATCCTGGAAAGCACTGGAAGGAAAACCAGAAGGAAGTGGTACGAAGAGGATGTAGATCATGAGGCCAAAAGGAATCTATCTGGGACTTCCCCAAACCCATAACTTTTTTTTCTGGTGTTCACAGTTATTTGCAAATGGTCCTACCCCATAAAACATTCTGGAAGAGGCTGGATTCGGTGTTGTTCCCCACAAAGTCTTTTACAAAGCAGTGAGTAATCTGAGGGACAAAAATCATTCAAGACCTCAGTTAATCCATTTTGCAGCGTCTCTGGTCCCTGTCCGGGATACACATTCCAGGGGAACAGAGCACCAGGCAGACTCAGAGAAGTTACAGTTTCCGTCATTTAGATGGTTTCCATGTTGGGACAAGATTACTCCTTATTTGTACATTGAACAGCCTATTGTCTAATTTTAAACATCCCTCCAAAGGGGTTCTTACCACTCTCCCCAGAGGCAGCGTCTCAGACAAAACAGAACCTTTCCACAACAATCAGCAGAAAATTTTACTTGTAAAAATGTCAGCCCCGCTATCAGGGCTAGGCTAAGGAGTACAAAGACCAGATTTGTGGTAAGGGCTGAGGGGAGGAACGGATGATAACATCAGCAGCATCACTGGAGGGGGGAAAGCCTGTGCAAATGGGGCTCCTCTCAGGATCCTTGCTAAGTGCTCTGGGGGTTGTAGGGTTGCTGTATCAGGAGGGTCGTCTCCACTGTTTGAAGGTTGAGTGGCGTCTGAGCTAGTTCAGCAGCTGAAAAGAGAACCCAGCAGTGTTATTTCCCCAAAGGTAGTTCAGATTTGCAGTGGCAAGGGAAGAGGAGAGTGGAGGTAGCTTGGTAGGGACTGCTGCTGTTGATTTTGGGTCATGTTAAGGAGGACAACCTCACCTTCTACTGTGGCTGACTACAGTAGATACATTGAGTGGTCATGAGAAGAGGAGTCTATTAATTTAGACTGGCAGTTTTCAATGATTGTCATTAGCAATATCTTACACAGAAATTACAGGCACAACTGGCATCATGAGTGTGGAAGGAAAATACTGTCTGGAACTGTCCGGGCCAGTCTTCCTTGCCTTTTGAGTAACTTTTGAGATCCTTTTTGGATCTTTTTTTTTTTTTTTTCCTTCCAAGAAATTCACAAGATGCATTGAAACAAAAGTAGGAGCTGGGATCTTGGAAAATTTCCCCTAATGTGTTTTCATGACTCTGCCTTCCTCTTTTCAAGGGTGTTGCAGCCTCTTGTTTCTCCATCATTTCATCTGAGCTCTGAAATGGGCATCCACAACCACAACCAGTTAAACGTGGAGTTGTTTCCTGTCCAGTATCAGATTTGGTATCTAGTTTTTGCAGCAGGGCACTATGGCATGCGATTGCAGGGGTGGGTGAAGAACAAAATGCCATTGCACTGCTCAAGGAAACCCAGCCTACTTCTAGCTTTTAGTTCAAACAAGTCATCCCTCTTCTAAGACAACTTTTTCCTCATTTGGGAATGCTTCTTTTCTTATATTTTATTGTTATAAAGAATAAGATATGGAGCTCTCCGTCACTCAAGGTTTTTAAAATAAACCTGTCATTCTGGCATTTGGCGTACTTTGAAATATACCATACCAAAAGTATCCAGACCCAGAAGAGGTTCAGTGACATGATGTCCACTTTCTCAGCACTATTGTTCCCACTCCCAGCTCGTCATATTAGGGTTCTTTCCAGTGGCTGCATGATCAGCTTATTGCTAACATCTTTGTTAAGTACAATAGTTTAAACATGCATCCATGGCACAAGTACACTCAGTAATTAAATTTTTAAGACATGGGCAATACATTAGGAAGCACACTGGCATGGAGATAAATTGACAATACTAATTGTCTTCTGTTACTGTTACTGCTTATTCTGCTCTGTTTTGCTTATTCCCTTCATTTTCCCAGAGAATTCAGATTCACATGGGGGATTGCTGGGCAGCTGCGTGAGTTGGATGCCAACGTCTGGAGTGCATTTCCTGGCCCTCTCAGCTCTGGTATGTGAGTGACAGGCTGCCTACTGACAATACCCACTTTTAAGGGCTCAGATATGACTCTGCTTTGGCTGGCTGCTGTAGCTTTGGGGGCCAAGTATAAACCAGCATGGGTTCAGCTTGAAAATGAGTCGTGGAACCACCCTGAGTAATGTTTTCCTTCAGCGCATTCTCAACTGTGAAAGTGTCAAGTTCTCTGGGATTCCATAGGAGATGCGGAATGAAATACCTTTTTTTTTAGCTTAAAGTAATATACCCCCGTGGCATATCCTAAAAGTATGGAATCCACCCATGTACAGCATCATTCCTGGGGAACTGTGAAAGTGTGCCCAGCTTCTAAGGAAGCCAATAAGGGAAGAGGACAGCTGTACTAAGCTTTATAGGCTGATTACTATAAGTGTATCTGCTATTGCATTTAACTAATTTCCTACTATTTTTCCTCACTCCTTCCTCTCTCTTTCTTATTGCTTTTTGAAAAAAATTATGGCAATACCATGTATTTCATTAAATTAATTCAATATGCATAATAACCTGGCAAGAAATAAGAGAGGTTTTGGCAGTGCAGGACTAAGGATCATCAAAATGGAGACAAAAAGAAAATCTGCAAATCATTTTAACTTAACATAACAGTAAATAGGAATTATCAGGAGAAGTCTGATTAACTACATAAAAAAGAGCAAGGCAAATAAGAAATCTTTCTTGCATTGCCATTAAAGTGAAAGGCAGTGACAGTAAAATATGTATGAAAGAAAAAGTGGGACTTGAACGCACTTTAGGTCAGATATTAATAGGGTTTGGGAATAAAGGAGGAAGAAGGCTGGAAGAATTTCTAAGTGGAATCTGAAGACTGCAAACAAGGTTAAGAATATAATAACAGAGACTTCAGAAGAGAGGTAGAGTGAAACTCTAGAGGGAATATATACTCAATAGAGGTTCAGCAGTTTGCAAACATAATTTCTATGTGGGAAATTACTATCCATACACAAATTCTCAAAGCACATCCACTCATCATCTCTCCACTCAGTGAACTTTTCTCTCACCACACTGTCCTGCAGTGTCGGGACTGAAAATGAGTCTGGGAAGTCAAGGGATACTGAAGAGCTCATACAAACTTGTCATCTCACAGACAGACTCTCCAGGTGGAAAGATGATGAGCTATGAGATAGACCCCGTTCGCTGACTCTATTTGGGTTTCTACTGTTACTTATGCATGTCCCAACAGGAAAAACAAAAACAAAACCAAAGAACCCAAACAAAAAAAACCCAACCCCCAAACCCATCCTCAAATGACTTTGCACTAGCCAAAACTCTAACAGACACTGTCAGTGTACTTTCGTACCCACAAAGTCAGTTGAGTCCAAATCTTGGCATTTAAGATGCATCCCATCATGGGCAATGATGAGAACGACATGGAAAAACAGCCCTTTCCTGATCTTGGAACTGTTTTCTTGGTCAATAAAAAGCACCTTTCCTCATGATCTCTTTTTATACGTTGCAAACATCCTCTGTAAGTACTGTAACAGAGATGTCTGAGGAGAGGTGAAAGGAAATCTACAAAGAATATACATTTGACAGAAGTTCATCAGTTTGCAAACACATTTTTTTTGTAGGGAATTATTGCCCAAAATTAAATTAAAAACTAATACATATATTGCCTTCTCTTCTGCTTTGCTCCAGCTGCATGTCTGTATACAAGATGTAACTCCATTCTGTCAAGGAGATGAGATATACCCCCAAATCCTGTTCTCCCAACAGCAGAAATCCAGCTATTGACCTAATTATGGGACTCTCCTTGCTGAAGGCGAGGGAATGACCTTTTCTAAGTAGGAGAAGATTGCATATCTCTGCATAACCCTTCCAGCCAGTTATCTGAGGGTTATCTGTCAGCCTCCCTAACTCCTCATCATCGAGGTAATCTTCTCTGACCTGTACATTGCCGGGTAATTCAGGTACAAGGCTGCACAAGAAAGGACCCAATGGTTCTTGATGAGCAGAAAACTAAGCATTTAAGGCAAACCTCGCCTTCAGTTGTAGCCCTGAAACTCTAATGAAGGTGAGTGGGAGTACATCAGTACAGGTCTTCCATTTTAGAGTGTGCCTGACTCTGTCTCAACTCTGAAGCTGGCAGTTTCCTCTCTGCCCAACACCCTTTCTCACATGAGACTCATATGTCACTGTCTGGGCTCTGGGTGATGGTTCTTTCTCATTCCTTTGTTTATACTCTCATGACCTTTTGTTGTTCAGGTGTCAAGAGCCCTCATTATCATTTTAGACATGAGGTCATGCTTCTAATCAACCCTCCCCCCTTATTCAATTAACATTTCCAATGTTTTTAAATTAAGAATGCTGGTCCACAGGCCAGGGAATTTCCTTCCAATTAGTACCAGCAGTGAAAGGCACATATCAAAGTTTATTTGCTTGTATCAGTACTCTCTTTTGATCTGCTGAGAGGATCTGGTGAACATACAATTAAGAAGTTCCTCCTAGGTATCTTTCCCCAAAGGACCAACAATACCTGCCGGGGTCTATTAACATTTCAATATGTTTCCCACCTCAGGAAATGTCTCTGCTTCCTTGCCTGACTGGTTAATGCAGCTGCATACTTTGCATGCATACCACTTAAAGTCACTGCCTGCCATTGCTGAGGCTCATTATCTTCCATATTGCACAATTAGGGATTAGACTTGCATTCAACCTTCTTTACCTCTCACGGGAGGGTCAAATGTGCACAGCCATTTGGGAAGGGTCAAACATTCAACGCTGTCAGAGAGGGACCAGCAGCATCCATGACAGACAGCAGGAGAGTGACAGTGCTCTGTAGGAAATGCTTGTTTTAGACTAGCAATGTGCACATTTCTTGATGTCTTCACAGACTTATCTCTGAGGTATGAGTGATTACCAGGCCTTGTCTACACAGCTGCTGGGCATGTGGACTGAACAGAAGGGTGCTCAGAAGGCATGAATACTTCCTGATCTCAGCCTCAGATTACATCTCTTGGAAGGAGAGCAGAATAGCTTGTGGGGAGGATATTCCACCATGTTATTACTTTTAAAGTACTGAACACTTAGCACAAACCAGAACATGTTAGAAGCACACGGTTTTAATGAGACTTAGGAATAGATCAACTCTGTCAGCAGTTATATGGGAGTATAATTGCCTCAACTTTTGCCTGTAGCTACACACAGCATGTCTACATCTTGACCTGGTTTAAGCACGTTGTCAAAAGGATTCTTTACCCAAATGTTGGCTCTCACAATTGCAAGTCAGATTCAGTAAGTTCCCATTTGAACCCAAGAAGATTACCATCTGCATCTTGCCAAGGCCAACCTGTGCAAACACAGCCCATAATTGGGAACGTGATTATGAACAGAGATAGTCCTAGAACATTGAAATCCAAGGCCCAGTTCCAACTTTACAGCCAGGTGGTGTGTGGAATTTTTCTTCACTTGAGATCCCATTGCAAATACCTCATGTACGGGGGACTGCCAAGGTGTAGGAACTTCTTATCCATTCTTCCCCCCTCTCTCTTATCTGTCCCTGTGACCGATGGCATGACTGCACTGCCTCTGACATGCCAACACATTAGCACGTGCTGATGGTTGGACTCAGATGTGTTACACATCCTCCTTGGGGCCCAATCCTTTCACTTTCCCACTACAGTACAGTATGTTGTAAGTACAATCTGTGTCTCACTGTCTCCTCTGTTGTTTACTATAATTCAGGTAGCTTGAACTTTGTGGAGATGAGTGATTCATGAATGATCCTGAGTTTATTTTTGAATACACGAGAACCATCTTGTGGTTTGTGGTGTGTGGGAAGGGGATGTTCCGTAGACCAACCTGGACTAAGCATCCATTACACGTTTTGCTGAGATTATGAGGGATGAGACTCAATGACCCAGACTGTCCTCTCTAACTCTATAGCCCTTTACGTAGTTCAGGGGCAGAGGGTTTTTTCCAAAGTGCATTCAAGTGTGCTTCAGACTGAGAGATCAGTTTGGGAATTCTTTCAGGAAAGGAGTTTCAGTTATCTTAACAGTTAAAGGAATTTTAAAAGGCAAGGGGAAAACACTTAGTGACATACACAGCAAAAGAAATACAAAAAGAATACAAGTGGCAATATTAATGGGGCCAGGAGGAATCTAATCTAAGCCTTTTAGGTGGAGAGTGCTGAGTCCTTTCTTGCATTTATCAGTGAAAATCAGAAGTAACTCCCTCAAAGTCGGTAGATTTATGCCAGCACAGCCCAAGGAAGCAGACTGCCTGGAACCACTGCTAATTTGAACACAGACCAATAGAAGTCTGTGGGAATAAATCTTACATAGTGGGTATTAAAGTGAAGTGCTTCTGTCAGCCTAACCTGTTCCAAATGTCAAAGTCGAAAGGATACTACAAACTGGGAAGATCTGTTGCAAGAGTGGAAAAAAACCCCCAGATATGCCTGAAAGTATTCCTACTGAAATCAGCAGTGGTTTTGGCACTGGCTTCAAGGGTTGCAGAATTCAATGCATGGGAGACCATGATAACAGGAATTTTAGAAAGGGAAAGTTAATAACCCACCAGTGAAAGAAGGTACTGAGCTGAGTCCCAACATGGTCCCTCCAATATCATAAGCATGACTGGACAAATATTGAATGAGAGTATTGAAACAGGAGCCAAAGTTTCTTCCCAGTTTACAGAAAAGGCAGATGTCCTACTGTGGTTTTGGTGATGCTTCTCAATGCATCACCAGGCTTGTAGAACTTTGCAGCACAGAGGCAAAAGCTGGGTCTGGATGGTGTGTGGATACAGGCATCCCTGTTCCTCACATTCTATTTTAGGGTTGCAATGGGGAAGTGCAGAGTTGTTCCCACCTCAGGAATGCTCTACAGAGCAACTTTGTGGACTTGGGATCTAATCCAATCCATCATCCAGCAAAATCGGAAAGAAACTTTCTACGTGACTACGACGGCAGATGAATTAGACTCATGGGGAGACAGTGGACATGTGCACTGTACCTGAGCTAAGAACATGGGTGTTGTGTACCTCTGATTAAATTCAGAATCATCCCTATTTTCCGTAAAAAAACACTAAATTCAATTTATTTATGCATTCAGCAGGGTTGGTAACTTTGCAACCCCAATAGGCCTGGGAAAAACTAATAAGATTTGACTCATTTATCACTGTAGCCTTGGATTTAAATGCCGCAGTCACCAGCATTCTCCCAAGAGGCACTAAAAAACTTCAGATACTGGTATCAACATATTTTCTGCATGACTCTGTTTATAAAGAAATCCTGTTGTCACACACTGATCAATAAGAGGCAGGTATGCCTTAGGTTTCTAATCATTATGGATCCATTTAGAATTCAATGCTATAGCAGCAATCACATTGAATCATTAGGGAATTCGCAAGGATGGCTTATGTAGTTCCACAGCAATTCCCTTGTAATTCAGCACTAATTAAGCATTATTTCATGCAGGAAATAATGAGCTGTGGAAACATTGTTAGTGCCAAATAATGGAATAAAGGTGTGTTTGCATACCATAAATACTCCATGAGTGTTCAAAGAGGTTAGAGCAGGTCTTGACTTTTTTACCCTGGGGAAGAGAAAGGATCCTAAAGAAGTCATCTTGCTTAACTCAGTTGAGTATGGCCTAAATAAATATTGAATTAGAGAGGGACACACTGGAAATTGGAAAATCACTCTGGCTTTGCACATTTGAAATGTCAGTGGTTTAATTATTAGATTGCTTCCAAGTCAGTGCCATTCCTGAGAAGTGTTTGCTGGTTAGCCAAGGCTCAGGGTAATTGAGTTGGTGCAGCAGACCTTATTGTTATTTATAGCAGGCAGTAAGATTTGAAACTTTTCATTCGAAGAGAAGTTTTGACACAAGACTTAAAGAAGATGCCACTTTCCTACTTTGTTTAGGACCAGATTTCTAGGTGCTCAATGACAACTTTCCCAGAGCCCACTACGCCGTGGAGGTCTCAACTTTCCTCCTGTATTCCTTCATATTCCAGATGGGGGTTGGGTCTAAAATGAGGTAAAAGGAAGCTATTCCCTGTTTCACAGGGACATTGCCATAATCATAGAAACACAGAATCATAGAATGGTTCGGGTTGGAAGGGACCTTAAAGATCATCTAGTTCCAATCCCCCTGCTGTGGGCAGAGACACCTCCCGCTAAATCAGGTTGCTCAAAGCCTCATCCAGCCTGGCCTTGAACACCTCCAGGGAAGGAGCATCCACGTGTCCAACAGTACTTACTGTGCCTGAGAAGGATGGGATCATGTTCAAAGCTATGCAAAGAGCAGGCGCCAGGAGAGCCCTGGGGATGGTTCTTCAGTCCATCGTTTAGATTGTCTGGGAGAGGCTGGGTACCACAACATGGCACACCCTGACATGTCTTCTTATGCCACTGATGTGGTGGGGTGCAATTTTAAGGGGAGTTGCAATGTTGATGCCCCAGCAATTTTGGCTTCAGATCACAAATTAGACCCTTAGAAAACAATTGTATCTGAACAGCTCAATTAGAAATGAGTTAATCAGACATATAAGTCTTTTGGCTGGCATTATGGCATGTGAATACTTGCTACAAATATTTTCCTCTTAACCATGAAAGGCTCAGTCATTAACAGAACTTGTTGAAAATGGGGTTTTGTTTTGTTTTACTTTGAAAGATCAGCAAAATGCTCAAAACGTCCAGTATTTTGAAAAACAAGGATGTTGGACTTTTATGTGCCATTTAAGTGAAAAAAAAAAAGCGCCCACAATATCATTTCCGAAAGAGGTGCTTAGCTATCCTGAAAAGCTAATTAGACCTTAGACATAGCTATTACAATTATTTAAAATGTCGTCTTGTTGCTTTTATTGTAAAGGAAGAGCTGGTATCTGAAGGGAAAAACTACTGAGATTTTCAATGGCTGTAGTGTGACTCAATGGCTGGATATTTTCTGAGGCTTGACTATGTGTAAGAACGTGCTAGGAAGAGACAACAGCGTTACCATGTTGTATGAAAGTCGTCCCCTTAATGGCATCCTGTTGCAGAGTATCTGGAAACGGACCTTCTGAATTTTGTCCATGAAGAAACAGACAAATTGCGTTATGAGGGCTAGCAACTTGTCTCATAGCGCTCTCCATGGGAGCAGAGAAGGGACAAAGGGACAGACATTGGACACATCACACCAGAGATGGCTGAAGACCTTTCAGTATTAAGCTGGATTTTGGTGCCCAAGGACAAAGGGAGGAATAACTATACTGTGCCTATGGTCCCTGCAGTGCTGCTGGCAGGAGGCAGATGAGGTGCAGGGAGAGCACAGCCCACTTTCCCCCTGATCCCCTGGACTCTGCCTGGGGACGGGCAGTGCATGTGTGGTAGCCACCACAGAAGGGGAGCAGCTGTGCACAAAGGAAAACCATAAATCACACTCGGTCCTGAAGTGCTAAGGATGGTAACACCTGGGAGAACAGCTCTTTGGATGCTGTTTTCTGCCTGCTGCCCTGGCTGCTTACGGCCCTTGAAGACTATGCAGATGCCCATCATTTCCAAGCAGTCACCACAAGATGAGGAAAGCCCGTCAGAGCAACAATGGGGCTGAGAAACCTTTCTGAACTGTCTGCATTGCATGAACTTCTTGGACTAAATATTATAGCTCTCAACATCACCACGACAGGCAGAGTGGGTGACAAGGTCGGGAAAAGGTGGAGCTTATTCCTTACAGTGTTTGCTTTATATCACTGGTTTTGCAAGTCCCGTCTTCACGGCGGTGGATGCAGGCACTGTGTCAGTCCTTCAATCAGGCTTGCAGCTCTGAAATTCAATATACAAGAAACATGAATGCAAGAAAGCTTGGAAATCTAAGCTAATCAGGTGCTGTCAGGTGGGAGCTTTGTGACACATCATCAGCAACGATTTTATTTTTCTCATTCTTCTGGAAATGACGTTTGGGTTGAATTCAATATGCAGGTCAAGTGAAAGATGCAGGACTTGCTATTGGAGCTCCTTCTCTAGTAACACTCCCTTTGCTGTCAAGGGGAGCCAGCTGCTCCCCAAACGCTTCCAAGACCAAATTCAAACTCCTGCTAGTCCAAGCTGCTGATGGTTCTATGCAAAGTTAATTGCTTGTTTGTTGTGTTTTGTTTCTGCTGTGGCTGTGGTCGTTTTGTGTAGCTTTTTTCCACCCCTTTCCCTTCAAAGCAGTAACTTTCCTCAACAGATCTGGCTTTAAACAAAAGAAGATGCTGCAGCTTTAATGAAAATTTAAAAGTCAATGAGACACACACAAAAAAGAGACATGACCCAGGATGAGCTCAGTCCAATGAATAAATTCAAACCATTTAGTGAATGTTTGGAAAGATCAGAAGGGCACCTTTGCTTGCAGCATTTTAACAAGCTTCCATGAATTAGCAAGAGGCCTGAAAAATGAGTGGCAGTGGTGGGGAGTAATTCAGTTGTGATCACTTGAGGGTGATGAATGAGGAAGTGACATAGTCTGTGCAGAGACAAGTCATCTTTTCTAAAACAATTGTACTTAGCCCTCATGGCTGGAGATTTATATTGCAATGGTGGCAACGCTGGTAATTAATGAAACAGTCCTGGCTTTTGGGGGGAATGTTAGAAACACAAGGCTGAAGAAAGAAGGAGCAATGTGAAGACCCAAAGAGATTTTTTCAAAAGGCTAAAATATTCCTAGACACTGGATGTTGCTGTATGAGAGGTTGATAAATTTGTCTTTAGCCTGGGAGATTGAACATGGTTTAAAAGGGCTGGGAAAAAAATGACTTCAAGGCACGTTTTAAGGTAGATGGAGGATGAATTAAGATTAATGAGAGTCTACAAGTGGGCTGAAACTAGCAGTCCTGATATGAGAACAGTGATAAAAGCCAGCAAGACCAGCCTCAGAATGTGAATTACTTGCTTTATTCAGTGCCCCTTGTGGCTATGTCTAAGCCATTTGTGTCTGCACGTGTGCGAATGCATGTATGTACAACTGACATCCATTTTACATTAACCATGCACAAAATCTCAGTGACCATCAAGACAAAAGGAGGAAAACATCCTTAAATCCCAAGATGCAAGACATTTTTTTTCCTTTCTCTCCTCCCCCAGTTGTAAATCAAAATGCTGATTGTGTCCTGTTAATAGTTAAACGTGCTGTAAGTTAAACAGACCCAACAAGGCAGTTTTCAAACAGG
Source organism: Rissa tridactyla (assembly GCF_028500815.1). NCBI lineage: Eukaryota > Metazoa > Chordata > Aves > Charadriiformes > Laridae > Rissa > Rissa tridactyla. Next base: position 61,834,996 of record NC_071469.1, read on the forward strand.
AAACCTGGTAGGAATTTAATGACATCTTACAGTACACCCATCCTGGCAATATAATCATTAAAATTCTTCAAGTGTGAAAACAAATGACAAAATATTATCCCAGAGCAACTTATTGTATAAATGCAACAATGAGGCTGCTAAATGGTTTCTCTGGATATTTACTTCCAGATCTAAAGTCATATTGATTTGGCTTTGTCTCCTGAAGGGCATGGGTTCATAGCTTTATGGAGAATGCAAGATTAGAAAGATTCACCTTAGACAAGAGGTTTCCAAGTCTGCACTGCAAATTGGTGTAGAATTATTGAAAAGAGAGAAGGCAGAAATGACCGAAACTGTATTGGAAACACAGAGATTTTTGGTTTCTTGTTTTGTTGGTTGTTTTTTTTTAAAAAAACAAACAAACAACAAAAAACACAAGAGAAAGAAGAGGATTCCACACTGAATATCCAAACCCCTATATACCATTCCTAAAATTGCACAGATCCAGGCAGGACATTTGCTGCATGGAGAAATTTCACGGGAGGAGAGTTGTCGTTGCTGAAAGGTCCTTTATTGCAAAAGCCATTCATCATGAAGATGAAAGCAAAAAAACCCCATACAAATGTATGTAAATATATTCAGATATTTGTGAACACTAAACCCTAAAATTCAAGGGGATGTCGGAATATGAGACGTTGCCATTGTGGGCTGCCTGAGTTTGGAAATGGGATAACCCCCATGGATTGCAGCGCTCGGTGGGGACAGATTACACCAGAAGAGGAAATGAAATGCCGTTTGCTGAAGGTCTTGATAATGCGGTGTCTGCATGTTCGCTCTCCGACACCTTTTTAAACGACTGACTACTTAGAGGACCCATGTGCTGCAAACACTTTTATTCTCACCGTGAGGAGCGCTTGCATGCGGCATCTTTAAAAAATTTATGTAATCATTTTGCCACTCTCACAGTATCCAGAAGTTGGGGCTGAGTGAAATCCATAGACCTTGCAAAAGGAGATGCCTGACTTCTGCGTCCTTGGATGACAACTATTCTACATAATTTCTGGGCAAGTGAACAGGCCTTTGAAGGCAAAGGAACTACTTACTTACTTTGGTATACATCACTCCAGTTAATAGCAGATGACAGGGCTGGAACTGGGACACGGTTCAAAATATGAATGGCTTCTTTGTATCATAGCATGTTCCCCTTTATGCCTCTTTTGTAGTGTAAAAAGCCACAACTGTAATGTATATTAACTTTGATATTGTGTTACATCAGCAGCATAATGTAAAGGGGCCCTGATGAAACTCAAACAAAACTTGCTAAGTGGCAACTGGACCTAAAGAAATTTTCTGATTAATGAAAGAACTATTCAGTATTGATCATTTTGAGGCTGGCTAAGCATTGTCATTGTACTCAGTATTCAAATGTGAAATCATCAGGAAATAACTATGTGACTTTGGATTTCACTATTTTTAGGCAAAATATAGCCTTTGTGAAATTCTTGCTTGCCTCTTCAAAGCAGTGGGAGAACAGTTCTCAGAGGGAAGAGGATGTCTTTCATACACAAATATAAGCAAATCCTGAATTAAAAGATGGATGACAACCTTGTTATTTGTGTTTGGTGGTTTTTAAAATAAGAAGTAACCCCATGCCAAGATTTGTGTGTTTCCTACAGTTAGCCATAGACTTGCATATTTCATAAACACAGTCTTCCCTGTGCGTGGGAGCTTGGTAGAATTTTTTCAGTTGCTATGAGGTGTTTCAGTAACTTTGCAGTGTTGTAATGCAATAATTCCTTATGGATGAAATTTTGTAACTCACATTATAGTTTCCATACAGTTTAGAAGAAAATCCCAAATCTCTTAATCCCAACACTTTTATTCTGTCAAATGTGTCATTGGGTGAACAAAGCATGAGAAAAAAACCTTAAAAGTTGGCACACAAGAGAATCTTAAAACCAGGTAAGAATATGCATAAGGCATTATTTTGTCAAAGACTAGAGAGTTGCTTTATGCCCTGCCCGGAGCAAATACCAGATAGTAGCTGTTCACACCCAGGAACAAGCCAGAAGATATGTTTTTGCCCAGCACATTTCTGCTTTTTTCATGCTATGACTTTTATCAGACAGCTATTTAATGGGGAGAGTAGATCACTGTTGGAGCGGGGCCTCGGAGGCAGGATGATGACCCAGTAATCACGAGGCTACTGAACCCCATTTCCTTTTTTTTCCTGCCTTGTTCTTTCATTCTCTTATGCAGCATGTACCATCTCCCTGTCTGCCTTCTTGCGTTACCTTGTGACTGGAGGATTTAGGAGACGGAGGGACGGAGTCCCCAAAGGAAGTGTTTGAAATGAAGTGAATGCCCCCATTCCAAGACCTTGGTTTGTCTTGGAATGGGGGCATTCACTTGCACACTTTCAGAAGAGATCTAAGATATGAATCGCCAGGAGAAAGAAAACACCTCCCAGTACAGATGACTGGGGTAGCTAAAGACTGGAAAAAGTTGAGACACCCCTGAACTCTGCAGTTCCTGTTAGGTTGATCAGGTGTTGTTGACCCTCCTGCACTCAGGAGTTTGTCTGGGTCCCATTCACAGGACTAATTTCCCTGTAGCATGGGGTAATCACCCATCTCACTTGGACCAGGAGAAAAACACGTATAAAGGGTGGCTATTAGCTGCCCACCCTCTTGGCCCATAGCTTTCTGTAGCTCACTTCACTCAGCTCCTGGTGGTGGTCCCTTCCTGTACTGTGGCGAACACCACCAACTCTGGGGGGCCAAGCAGGAGAATATAAAGAAGAAGGGATTAGTTCTATTAAGTAAAGCCTTTTTAACTCCTGTAACGAAATACTAATTAAGTGATATTCATCTGCTACTGGATGTAGAGTGATGAAAGCAGGCTAACCAGCCCTGTGTGTTCTCTTGGTGCTTTTCTTTTTCGTGCTGAGGATGCTACAGCAATGAAGGCACAGAGAGATCGCCCTACTGCTGTTAGGTTGAATGGCAAGTACCGAGACGAATGCTGCTGGGTTTATCAAGTACAGTCCTCTGCAAACACGTTCAATAGATGGGTACCACTGAAAGCTTCCCAGAACACATCTTGCATCCACCACCACCTCACAAATTAGAGTAGCAAGACTCACGTGTCTTCTCTCTGTGCCTGTTAGTATACTGGAACACATGGGTGAGATCCCACCTGGGACTGAGAAACCCTGCTGTGCTGCAGCCTCACTATCTGCTCATGTTCTCTTCTACATATCCAAGTTCAGTGACAGGCAGGGGAATAAAGATAAACTCTCTAGCCATGTAGGACAGCATTTTAGTCATTGGGTAATTTGAAAAGAGCCCTTGCGTGCTCATCTTTTAGAGTAATTCTACTAATATAAATCTAATTTTTAAGCCAGCTTGCCTTTAAAAATGAAGGCTCCATCTGAGACATGCTTTTGTTCATTTTGAAATAGATTCTTCTATAATGTATAAAATTAATATAAAGCCCTTTGTATGTAAAGCCCAACTCAATTAGTTCCCTCAAATGGCTATTTTCCACTCGATCTAAGCTACACTCCGAGGTTATAGCCACAGAGCTCTCTAGCACCACAATAATAGGCCTATTTTGGCATCATTCCTTTTAGATTTGATTACTTTTTCCTTCAGACATTAGCACATGCTTTTTTCTAAGCTAAATCCTGTTTCATGTTCTCCAGTCCTTTTGTATTTTTTTTGTGTGTCCTCTTTGGTGTTTCTGACACCTCCTAGTGAAGTGTCAATTGCAAGTTTAATTAACACATCCTCCACCTTCTTATTTCACATGAGTAATGAAAATACTGAATAAACCCAGAGCCAATATCAGTCCTTTGGTACCCCAGGCCCTTCCACTGACCATATTTGACTTCATAGACTATTATACATGTGGTGTTTCATTTAAATCCCTTAGACACTCTTTTGACCTTGTAACAAAATATACATTTATGTTAATATTTTTTTTCCCCTAGGTAAAATCACTTTAGGCTTTGACTTTGGGTTTTAGCCCAGATCTGCCACTCGAGTATGTGAACTGGAATGCACTCCATCCACAAACATGGATCAGAGAATCCCTTGGGTATGAGGAAATCCCCAACCGACATAAAATTGGCTGACTACCTCAGCCACCTCTACTCTATGTGGGTCCAAGGAGGGAGAGTTGAGAAGAATATATACCGCTTAGTGGATTTCTCTCCTATATTTCCTCAGCTGACACAGAGTAAGGATAAATGCATCAACCACACGTTGCACTTAGCTCTATCTGGCCCAAACAGTGAGTCATTTCCTCGCTCCTTCAAACTTCCCTTGAAAATGTCTTCTTTTTCCTATTGGCTCTGATTAATTTGTTAATTGATTAAACCTTTTGCACTACTGTGTTAAGAATACAGTAAATAACAAAAGATTTTAATACATAATAATTACCTATTTACTCAGGTATCTACTTGACCATACAGCTACCGTGAGCTTAATGTGCCTGGCCTAATAGCCAAGGGCTTCATAATTTTGCAGGTAAAACCTGTTTACTGGAACTTGTTCAATTATTCTATAAGCTGAACTGACAGATGGAAGTTAATAGCAGGGGAGACAGAGAGTGCTGAATCTTCTTTACACTCTGGTAACTATACACACCTGTGAAATCCATGTGTCGAAGGACTGCCATTGGAGCCTGCATTTTGTGAGACCTGCCTCACCTAGTTTGATCTACCTCAAGAGCATGATATATTCAATCTGCCTCAATAACCCACACTCAGAAGGGAGGAAATGCCCCATATGGTGCCAACCTCCTTCCATCGACCAGACGTCTCATTTTGAGCCAGTTGATGCTGAGAGGGAGGAATCCCTCAGTGGTGGTGCAATTTGTAGCTGTCTCTAGATGAACAATTCCAGAAGTAGCTTCTAGATGACTCATTTCCCAGCTTGCAAATGCCTGATCTTGGCTCTTTCCTAAGGCTGCTTCTTCACTAGGTTTACCAAGGAGTGTTTAAGACACCACTAAAAGAAGACTGAAGGTTTAGATTAAAGTCCAAGGTTTAGAGGCTTGCCTTACAGGTGCCTACACCTCAAAATCAAGCAACAGGAAGGTAAGAGGTATTGTTTTATAAAAGCCCCACAAAGTGACTATAAATAAATTATTTTGCCAGATTCTCTCACAAACCAACATATGCATATCAGTGGTTCAAACACAAATCCCAGGTAATCACATGAATTTCAACTTCTCCGTGAAAAGGGGATATTATAATCCTGCTCTCTGCCTCAGAAGCTTCAACAGGAAGAGATGAAGCCCCGAATCCCTTGTGGTACTCATTTGGCACACTACTGTACAGCTCCTACATTTCTGTGATTTGCATTCCCCAGTGAAGCAGCCAAATGAATAAACATTAAAGATGGAGACTGAGCACACTGAAAGAACAATATTCTTGTTAAAGGAGCTCTCTCTTTCAAAAATCAATGAGATAATATCTTTTTAAAGCTGTTTCCAACTGTTGTCTCTCCTGATTTGGCTCTCTGGGAGTTGGAAGTATTGGGGAGATTAATGACAGATTTAACAACAGAAAGGTTCACCTTATTTCGATCTGGTACAGTTAATGTCCTCTAATGCTTTGCCCATGCTGTGAAACCAGACAAGAGGCCATCTCAATGCTTTTATTTGTTCAGGTGAAGCACTGGGTAACTGCGACTTTCTGGATTATTAGTGTGGGGGGGAAGAGATTATGCAGCTGACAGAAAGTCAATGGCATCACGGAAAAGCGTATCACCTCCAGCAGGCTTGCCACCACTTTCTCCTAACCAGCAGGGAGCAGCCTGGGCTCACCTCGCCAGCGCGGTGGGGAGAGCCAGAGCCCTCCTCCCTCTTAGTCCTTCTGGAAGAGCCGGCCAGGACGTGCTCATATCATTCCAGCTGCACAGAGGCACCTTGCTGGCTTCTTAGGGCTCCAGCTTCACAAACCATTATAGGAATAATAGTCCTTACAGGATCATTTCTAAATGAGTTGTGAAAATAGATTAGGTATATTCAGTCCAGGCAAAAAGCATTTTTTGATAGGCTTTGGGCAAACAATCTGTTCCTTTGATACATCTTACTACTGAGTTTCAAAGAAACCAAATTGATGAAGCTGTGAAGAAAGCGATTTGTTAAAAATTAAGTCTTTTTCTTTGGAGATTCAAGTTGAAAGAACATCTCTGTGGACTGTGCCTAATCAGAACCTTTGAACACTATCAGGCATGCCCCATTAGGGTTGCCAGCCTTCCAAAACAAATTACTTACAGTAATCCCTCGCCTGATGTATGCAGTAAAAGACAATAGTGCAGCTCGACAGCACTGTCATTGCATGAGATTCATAGTGTGCAGCTGAGCAAGCTTCAATTTATACTTTATATCACAAAGTGGCCATGAACCTCACTTCAAGACAAAGAGTATTAAAACTATCAAACTTTCTTAACATAACTGGCCAGGTTCTCAGCTGGTATGAATTGATGCAGTTCGGTCGGCTTTAGCAGAGCCCTGCTGACTTACACCTGATGAGAATCCAGCATTCCCCTCCTTCCCGGAGTCTGGAACCTTCTAAAACAATCCCTATCACAGGGGACTGTGAATGGACTAAGCAGCAGTGAAAAGAGTAAATTGTCCTTCCCTTCATTCACATGCATTGACATTGATTACATTTACTAAGTTGTTTTGGTGAGATGCCTCAACAAGTGTAAATAGCATAGTCCTATTGAAAGTTACATGGTAACTCCATCTGTTCAGTCCAATTTTTGGTGTGCATCGTTGTGTGTTTAAGCTCATTCCTTAAACAATTATTTTCTTTACACACTGAGCATGATCTTGTTTAATCCATTCTGTGACCAGCCATTTGGATCGTCACAAAGGCTTCATAATATCATTAAAACATTCAATTGGATCATAAAATAATTCTGAAGTAAATGAAGCACAGAAACTTAAATTATTCAATAACTTGCAACTGTGGAAATGTAGTAAGGGGACTGTGTATTTGATGGTAATTGGAATATAGTAAGCAATCATCTAACCAAAAAAAAATGCCGTTTGGATAATCACATTTCATAATAAAATGTCAGCAATGTCATATGCCTTACAGAATGGGAAAGGATTGATGCCTGTGGTATGACTTATCATAAGCACAAATCTAGTTAGGTAACTAGGTCCTGCACAAAGCTCTGCTGAAGTGGCTGGAGGAAACAGCGGAGCATCCACAGGAGCCAGGAATTCAGCCCTACCAAAGTGC